>NW_024468062.1:0-509659 GCF_001896365.1 Talaromyces amestolkiae | reverse complement strand
AATCTATATAAATATATTTATTTATTATATATTTAGTTATTTTTTATAGMTTTTTAATATAAGTTATTTAAATATAATAATAAGAGTCAGTAAGGTATTTATACTTATATAAATACTAGACTATATAGAAGATCTTTTCTATCTTAGTTATATTAAGACTTCTAATACTAATTAATTATTATTATTTTATTTACTTAGCCTACCTTATCGACGTCCAATATTGAACCTTTGTGTGGTTTAGTAAAGCCTAGCGTACCTTGACACAACGCTGTTTAACTAAGGTGGATCCAGGTCCGTGACACAAACTAAGGTAGATCTAGGTCCATGATAGCGGCTCSCTTGTAGATTACGTTACGTTACCGATTACATTATGATGTAATCCATCAACATTCTCCGCAACTCTCCAAAGCTCTGCAACTCCCAGGCACATCCTGGCAGTTAATCGCCATGTCACTTGTTGCTGAGTAAGTCTGATCTGCCTGTATATCAAATTGTCGACTAATTCTGTAGGATTGTGTCGCGCCTAGATATCAATATCGATCGATATCACTTCCATGCCATTGCAAACGCAAACACGAACGTGAACACCCTGAACGAATCAACCTCACATGATCGCAACACACGAAGTCTGCAAACTACAGCGCGATCTCTGTCGGTGGACAATCATGGAGTCCTTTCTCGGCGCAATCTGTTGCGGCTTCTGAACCAAGCTTGCAGCGACGATCTGTTTTCGTCTCAGCATCAAGATGGTACTCACAAGGGAGAGTCTTTCGACGAACGATCTTGGTTTTTGGTTGCAAAATTCACCACACAATCATTGGGTACTGTCCTCGGCCTCCTGCTCGAGCAGTCTTCCCTCATTGGCGCTGAAATTGATTACTGGAACGACATCCTCGGTTCAAGCTTATACACTGGACATTACACCATCCAAACGGCGCCCTCGAGGATATGGGGGTGGATGTGGGAAGTCATTTCAAATTTGAAGACTGCATCTGCACGCGAAAATTTGACTTCATTGAATGCAATCAACAGAGATTGGAAACGATTCTATCAGCTCGTGCAAAACAATATTCAACAAGGCCTTTTGAAAAACACAAGAGATGCGCTATCATCCCCACTTACTCGCTACAGATTGCATATGAGACGGAATCGACAGGCTTTGGAAGAGCTCAAAGATTTGAATGCCAGTGCTATTGGTATTCTGCTCGAGGAATGTCTCACATTCGCCAGCAATGAACCAGCGCCAGAAACTAATCAAGTCAAATTCGAACTCGAGAGGTATCACGGACTACACAAAACTGTTTTATTGATGGAGAATACTCTTCGAGATCTTTCACGACCTCTAGAATTACCCAAGAATTTCGAAGAGAATATTTTTCTCGCAACCGACAACGAATTCCAGGAGAGGCAGCGCTCGTCCGTTGAAGAGCAATTTGTGGAGGCTAGTGATGTTATCGAGAGGCTGCTATACGTGTTGAAAGATTGTATTTCAGACAAGCTTGTTTATGACCAAGATTATATCCGCAAGCACGGTCGTCCATCTACCCTCGCTCGTTACTGGTTTCCAATTGCCATTACGTTGATGTCATTAAGTACCTCGCTGCGCCTTCTCACGAGTCATAGAGCCGAGCTAGTGGAATGGGTTTCCGAATTTGGGGCAACTGTCATCGACTTCTGGAGAAATTGGGTTTTGCAGCCTGTGGGCAAGCTTATCGGGACTATCCGGCACGATGAGCAAAGCGAGATCGCGATTATGAGTCGAACCAGCTTGGAGGCAGATAGGCAAAGTCTCGAAAGAATGGTGATCGATTTTGTATCTGACAACAGCTCACAAGGTCAGAGTGGAAGCCTGCAGCCGGATGTTTCGACTATCACGGCACAGGTCAGAGAGGGTGATCTTACTCCTGTATTAAAGGCTTATGAAAGAGATTTGCGTAAGCCATTTATGGGAACGGTTCGGGGTGACCTCGTTCGTGCTCTTCTCATCCAAATACAAAAGACGAAAGTGGATGTGGAATTAGCTATGGGGGGTATCGATGCCTTACTCAAGAGCCAGGAGCTTGTTTTTGGGTTGGTACAACCTTGTTACCGACACAAAAGCTAGATGCTAATGTTTGTCTAGCTTTATCGGCCTAACTCCCGGCCTGCTGATCACATACAGCGGTGTTCGGTGGGTTGCCAGCCTGTTCGATAGCAGAAAGGGCTTCAGAGCGGGGGTTGAAAAACAAAAATTTCGGAATTCCGTGCGGTGAGTTGTGAACTACCGATGATCCAAAGTTTTGCTGTCCATGCTGAACTCTTCTGTTTCTGGGATACAGAAACATCGATCGTATTCTTGGTGCATACCCTACCAACCTCGACAGTGTTCTGTCTTATCGAGACTATGGACTTTGCATTTACGAAGCCCAGATCTTGAAACGCAGGGCTCAATATACCATACCCAGATCTTTCCTCGCCATTTTCCAACAGGATCTGACGGATCTTACAGACCTGAGCCAGGGCGTCAGGAGACAACAAAATGCTCTCCACCGCATCCAGTGGACGTACTCCAAATGGATCTGAAGAGTTGCTTTGCAAATTGCCATCAATCACTTCGCTATCCGTCAAGAGCTTGACACCTTGTCGGTTGCTCGTGTTGTTGTATGTGTCGTATTAGGCGCGTCCACGTGACCAAGAAGGTAATATGCCGACTGGAACCATTCAGAATACGTCGTGTGTTTGGTCCTGATTGTTTTCGAGCATTTAGCCCTGTATAATATCTCTGTGCGAGGGAGACGGTCACCGTCGCTGTAGATGGACATATTTGAAACTCGACAGGGTGCTAGGAAAAACAAAGAAAGGCCGTAGCTGCGACCATTTAGTCTTCGTTCGGTTGATTGTAATATTAAAGGCAGAGAAGTGTTGCAACGATATGCGGACGAGTAGAGCAAAGAAGTGTGCATTGTAGTAGTTGTTGTCGTGCTGACCGATCACCAAGCAGAAGGAACCCCCGCTGCGCCTTCTGATTGGAGCCTCTTCGGCCTAACCTGCTTTGGCCGTCGATCGGACTGGCTTCTCTTGCAATCTTCAAAGAACAACTGCCTAAAACAGTTCCAACAAACTGTTTTCTGCCAAATTTTTTAAAACGTCAATAAGTATTTGTTGTCTCGCTGCATCTCGGATTCTACTACAGCCCGTTCTGCGTGACAATCGGGGCTACTACATACTCATCAACCTGACCGTCCCCCCATATTGCAACCCCGTGTGACATCAACTCTGCGAACAACACATCAACATCATGGCGGGCACAAGGAACTATGACTTTCTAGTACGTATACACTGGAAATCGACTGAAGAAGTGCTGCCTGGTAGCTGACTTGGTGCTGTCTAGATCAAGCTGCTGCTCATCGGAGATTCCGGCGTGGGCAAATCGTGCTGCCTTCTCCGCTTCAGTGAGGACTCGTTCACACCATCCTTCATCACCACGATCGGTATCGACTTTAAAATCCGCACAATCGAACTAGATGGCAAGCGCGTGAAGCTGCAAATATGGGATACAGCCGGACAGGAGCGGTTCAGGACAATCACCACCGCCTACTATCGAGGCGCAATGGGCATTCTCCTGGTTTATGATGTCACAGACGAACGGTCTTTCAACAGTACGTCGAGGACGATTCGATTTTTGGAATAACGGACAGACACTGACTGACTATCGCAGACATCAGAACCTGGTTCTCCAACGTCGAGCAACATGCCAGCGAAGGAGTGCATAAGATCCTCATCGGTAACAAATGCGACTGGGAAGAGAAGCGCGCTGTATCGACCGAACAAGGACAGAAACTGGCCGACGAACTTGGCATTCCTTTCCTGGAGGTGTCCGCCAAGAACAACATCAACGTCGATAAAGCATTCTACAGCCTCGCGTCAGAGATCAAGAAAGTCATGGACAGCACAAAGTCGGAGCAAGCGGGCGGCCAAGGCGTCAACATAGACCAGAATAATGCCGGGTCAAACGGCAATCTCGGTGGAAAGTGCTGTTAAGAATTGTTCTACGGGAAGATGTGATCGAGAAGCCCTTCAGAACTTCACTTGCAGATTCTCCTTTTCGCTCATGTTATGCTTCTGCTTCTACTCCCTTTTATCTCTTATTTCCTGATCTGTTTGATATAGATTCCACTTCGAGGAAGTTATGGAACCGGTACACCCTGCTGCTTGGACTGTTCTGCCATTGTGTTTGTTCGTCATTGTGTCTATAAGTTCTTGACGGTTTTTTTCTTTCTATGTTGGTCATTCTATCGTGCTTGTGGGATCTTTCTGAAACAGCGGTTTTTGTCGATCTTTGTGCTTTCGTTATATCACATACCTTGTAATCTAGTCATCTATTGTAGCCTGAAGCGGCGCTTATGAGTAGGAACTATAGCAGTATGTACTTGATAGATGAAAACCAAGGTTTTGATACATACAGCATGCCAAACAGACATTGAATACTTGGTTATTCCTCTGGAAACGAATTAACTCAAATGATGAACTTGTCTTGAATAAGTAGGAGAAAATATATGTATGTACGAAGCCAGCCAATAGGCTTGCTTATGTAGTCTCTTGCTCCGATGTTTTTTGTATGGCACCCCACTCAACTACTTTTTTCTTTGTCTGGCCAGGCATGCGCCTTAACCCAGGCCTGATTGCGACTACTCCCATGTCCAGCTAGAGTTCATACGAATAGTCATAGCACACAGCCTCGAGCACGAGAGAGCATGGCTGAAGCTCGCGTCTTCACCCTACGGCCGCTGTCAAAACCTCCCCGAAGCGACCTGCGCGATTCCTTCCGCATATACCTCTCGGCAAGCTCGTTGGCTTATCTCAAACTATCCCCAGGCAGTCCCTGCTCGCTTCACTTGGAGGGAGGCATCGAAAAGACTGCTGTGGCATGGAATGCTGTTGGTGACATAAAAACGACGGTTGTGCAAGCGTCGAGCATTTTGCAAGAATGCTACGGTATCAAGCTCGGGGATAAGCTCACCATCTCCAAGCTAGATAGACCACTAAGCGAGGTTGAGAGAGTGCAGCTTGAAGATTGTACTCATCCGGACAAGCTCGCAGTGTACGGACCTTTATCTGATGCTACGGAATCAGCCCATTGGGAATGGGCTCTGGAACATCCCTTATTGCAATGCGGGGTTTTGTCAATCGGCCTTACATTCGATGCTGAGATCAAGGGTCAGTCTAGGACTTTCAAGCTTGTGGACATCGCAACTGCCAACCCAACAGATCAGACTATATCCCTCTTTACCGAGCGTTCACGTGTTCAGATTGGCAATGGGCCGAAAGAAACAAAAGTTCAGACTCTCCTTAAGGTCGACCAAAGTGGTTTGGGTGGGCTCACAGATCAGATACTTCGGTTGAACCATTTGTTGGTGGACTTTAACTTACAAGCTCTGGGGGCAGGCATGCCACAGTTTTATAGACCAAGTCGAGGTATTCTTATTCACGGGCCGAAGGGTACGGGAAAGAGTTCACTGTTGCGCAGATTTGAGGCAGCCGGCTGGCACAAGGCGTTTGCCATCGGGTCAAATCTCCTCTCTCGTAATTCAGGCGACGGTGAGGCAAGATTACGCAAGATCTTCAGAGAAGCTTCTCAGTCGGAGCCCAGTGTGATTATAATCGACCAGATTGATGCAATTGCACCCAAAAAAACGTCTTCGGACGTATCATCCTTAGTTCATGCTTTGTGCGAAAGTATTGACGCGCTGGGAGATGCCAAGGTTCTAGTTATCGCAGCAACACGCCATCCAAATGATGTCGATGACTCACTTAGGACACCCCATCGTCTTTCGGTGGAAGTCGAGGTTTCAATTCCAACAGCGGCTGCTAGAAGAGAGATTTTATGTGCAATACGTGACGGATCATCAGAGCCTAACGACTCTTTATTGGATTTCATAGCAGAGAAAACCCATGGCTATGTTGGCGCTGATCTATTTGCCCTCTTACAAATGATCTGCCGTAATGCCCGGGATCGACTGATTCCTAGTATTGAGTTGGTGAGCTTGKCTACCCCTATCAACAATGAGGCATCTGAAGAGAAGAACCCGGCATGGCTAGTTATAAACGAGGATGATGTTGTCGCGGCCATGCAAGATGTACGTCCTACAGCTATGCGAGAAGTTTTCCTTGAAACTCCTAAAGTGAGATGGACGGATATTGGGGGACAACATGCGCTCAAGAGGCATTTGCGGAAGATGGTTGAGCGGCCATTGAAGGCAAGAATTACTCTCATCCAAAACAAGGATATGATACTGACCTTTTGCAGTTCCCTGAAAGGATGCGAAGACTCAACGTGAAAAGCCGAAAGGGCATCCTGCTCTATGGCCCACCAGGTTGTTCGAAGACGCTGGTCGTCAAAGCTCTGGCTACCGAGGCTGGGCTGAATTTCTTGGCCGTTAAAGGTGCTGAAATTCTGAGCATGTATGTTGGAGAGTCGGAGCGCAAACTCCGTGAGATTTTTCAAAAGGCCCGTGCTGCCAGACCTAGTATCCTCTTCTTTGACGAGATTGATGCCATTGCAGCGAAGCGTAGCGGCGCTAGCGGCGGTGTCAACGTTTTGACAACGCTTTTAAACGAGATGGATGGTATTGAAGAGCTGAAAAATGTCTTGGTTGTTGCAGCGACCAATAAGCCCGGTGTTCTCGATCCTGCTTTAATGCGTCCAGGCCGTTTGGATAATATTGTCTACGTCGGACCACCAGACTACGATTCTCGAAAAGAGATCTTCTCAATATGGACGAGCAAATCAGTCGTTAGCGCAGATTTGAGCATTGATGACCTTGCTGCCAAGACAGAAGGTTATTCTGGTGCAGAAATCGTCAGTTTATGCGAGACTGCTGGAGAAGCTGCGTTAGATGAGGAAGATGAAAAGAATCAACCACAAGAGATTATGTGGCATCACTTTGAGACCGCATTCACTCGAGTCAAAAGCCAATTGACACACGATATTATAGCGGAATATGAGCAGTGGGCCGAGAAATCTGCATTGTGATAGGTTATGCTTGACGAGCATGTTAACATATCATTATACTCTATCATCGCCTTCTTAAGTGGTCTGGAACGCTAGCCTAAGGCACATGGCCGTCTCACGGTCTCCGGCATGGCTAATTTCGCAGCTGACTCTATAAATAGTAGGACTGTGAACAACACAGCTCACTAAAACCAATGGCCAGGTATGCGGGTCTGGATAGCGATTACCGGGCTGGAGACATTTTCGTTCCTCGGATCAGTACGAAGCCCAATTGCAAGAGACGCTATTGTCAACATCATCGCGCAGCGGCAACACGTATCGATTTATGTATGCATAGCGTTCGCTAGATAATATAGAACTTGAAAAGAGGGCAAAGAAAAATGAAGATTCGCTAATACAGCACTTGCACTCTACAAGAGCTGTAGATGTAGTACTTCCTATCAACCAATCAGAATTGACCTGATATGCGGGGGCATTAGCGCACTCAGCTTGCCGTCTAAGCGCGCGCTTTGTCGCGTAGCTCGTACAAAGCATTCCTCTGCAAGCTACAACTACATAACCTCAGCTGCAGCGATTCAGAGTCCTGTAATGTCTCAACGATAGGACATTTTTATTGCGCTTCTCGAATCCAAAAAAAACTTCCTCAACGTGAAAATAGAACACACGGTCTCCCGCCTCAATGTCAAACAAATCGCCCTCGATGTCCCCACGACCTAGAATGTGCCAGTCCGCGTCTCCAGGTGCGCGTTCAAGATCACCAAACATGAGCCGCAGTCCGAGCGAAACACGAAGCTATAAACGCGGCAGATCACGAAGTCCGTCATTTACACCTGAACGTGGAGCTTCGCGGAGCCCTCGACGCGGGAGCGGTAGATGGCCACGAGACCGGAGCTATTCCAGAAGCCTTACTCCTGAGAGTCCCAAGAGAAGTTCTAAGGTAAGCAATTGAGACCGGTACTGAGCGCTAGAGGGAAAAATTGCGACAGAGTAACACTCATTGGAACGTCAATTTGCTGACGAAACTATATAGATCGTTGTCGAAAAATTGACTAAAAATGTAACGGAAGAACACCTCTACGATATCTTTGGCACTTTTGGCGAAATACACAGCATTGATCTTCCTTTGAACAAGACATGTATGTAACTGTCTCCACTCTACATTACTTGAGTAAGATTTGCTAATATTTCCCTTGTTTAGTCATGACGAATCGAGGCACCGCGTACATTCTTTACCATGACGCCGCTGATGCTGAAGCTGCCGTTTCGAATATGCATGAAGCTCAGATCGATGGCGCCGTGCTCAAAGTTTCTATCGTTTTACCCAAACGAATGTTCTCTAGGAGTCCGCCTCCAGCCAGAAGACCAGGACCAGACGATAGATCCATTTCGCCCCGACGACATGCATCTGGCCATGAGCATCCATCTCGGACATCACCACCCTCAAGAAGACGGTCTCCAAGACGTCCCATAAATGGTGGGGCAGAGAGACATGATATCTATCGCCCAAGATCATTGTCACGCTCTGCATCCCCACGACGCTCTAGAGCCCGTTCATACTCTCGCTCTGACTCGGGCTCCCCACCAAGAAGACGCAGCCCACCGAGAAGACGCTCAAGGAATCGTAGACGTCGAAGTCCAAATTACAGTAGCTACAGCTCAAGGGCCAGCAGCTACTCCGGTAGAAGCCGCAGCCCCAGTAGGAACAGGCCTCAAAGGTCTAACAACAGACGGAGATGAGCTCAGTTTGATTAGCGCATGCTACCAAAATCTCATGCTCATCCGCGGAATCAAGGTCACTCTTACGGTGACAACAAAACAGCTCTAAAGACAACCACTTGCTAAAGGAATGGCATTACATTACATAAGCAGATGTCATCCTGTATGACGGCTTCTCATTCAGTCACGATGTAATGCAAAAAAAAAAGATTTGGCAAGTTGCGCCTATCAAAAAAACGGACMCCAGCCAATGTACATGGCGGCCAAGTTCTTTTTATCCGTGGCCTTTAATATCAATTCATCCACATGTCCATCTACCGAAAGCGGCACCGACTGACGAGGCAATAGACCTCTCAGCTTGTTCCTGATGCTCTCCATAACACCCTCTGGTGTATCCGGTACATCTTTGTGAGTTCGTCTCTGTCATTACACAAGATCTAGTCAGCATTAAGTCTATACAAAAGTCTTTAGGGTGACAGTGAATAGCTCACCTTTTTCCCAATGAAGTCTGTTGTGGGGTCGTATAAGAAGGTTTCCATGATATTCATAAGCGCGTCTTCATTTTGTCGTAGCAACCCAAGCGTTATCTCACACGTCCTTCGGAAGGGCCCTGTACGACAACGTAGTGAGTTTTGAGCATTCAGTACTAGAGGAAGACAGCGGTTTGTTTACCATTGTAGCCATATGCCCCGAAAGCATCGACCATGTTATGCGTAAGCCGGAATGGGACCACTTCAGGTTTCTCAAATGTCAAACCCTATATAACCAGATTAGATAACAGCTTACAAACTCGTATGATAGAGCGCACCTTATCGAAAAGACAATTAAAGTCAACGTGTAATATGCCTCCTGTACTTTCCTCGAACAGTATGTTTTCACCGTGACGATCACCCAATCTAGCAGTTGATTAAGATCGGTATCCGATAGATATTATGACTTGATACGTGAAGACTTACCCAAGAACGTGCCCGACCATTGACATGACAGCACTAGTTCGAGTAAATCGTAGCCGTGCTTCTAACCATGCCCCTGGATCTGGGAACATCTCAACGAACCACTCATGTAGAACGGGAGGAAGTCTATACAATATTAGTTATGTCATACGTCTCAAAGAGGTAGAGCTTCTCACCTTGACAGAATCATTGTTGTAAAGACAGGAAGCTTGTCATTATGAGAGCAAGCATCGTTTAGATAATGGCGAATCTCATTGAACTTTCCACCGCAAACTTGTTAGCATTTGACTATGATCATTCATTGACTTCGAGGAATCTCACGTTCGGAATTATGCCCCTTTCTCGAAGGAGTTTCATGACAATGTCTCGTAGAGTGCGTAGATTATCAACCCACTCTATCAGTCCACATTCCTCATTAAGGGGCGTCACGGCATATGTTTTGATATCTTCCCAGAGTCAGTATCAATCACCCAAGTAGGGCAAGAAGCACTTACACATTCGTCGTTTGACTGAATCGACGTCCTTCTTGAGGAAGCCGTTAATCATGTTGTTGAATTCCATCAGACGTTGGTCCTTTCTCAGGTCGTCTTTCGGCTTGCATAGAAGACTGTAAACCTTTCCATCGGTACCCAGAATGCTAATTTTGCGTGGCTTCTGCAGCGAATTGAGGACCAGTGCGTCGTCGAGGACCTCTGGTCGATTGTTAGCTTCAAGTATGTCACTACAACGTTTCATGTGATGAGCCACTCACTTTCTACGCTAACAACATCACCTGAAAAAGCGTTGAACTGTTTGATGAATGTCTGATCATGAGATGGTGGGAGAATCGGGGTTAGCATGCTCTGAAACGGCACGACCAATCGACACGGGGCGACTTTGTGATTGAAACCCAGGCTGCGCGAGAGGCTTATTTTAGTTGTCCCTTTCTCCTCGACTCGCGCATTGCATAGACTCAGTAGTTCTTCGCCAAATTTCTGTCCTCCTTTAATCATTGAGCCTAGTTCTGATGGCGTGAAACCGCTCTTGTTCAATTTTTTGTTCACCTCCTTGGCTAATGGTTAGACAGGTAGTCTTCAATGATGGAGGATTAAATGAGGCCTTACCGTTATCTTCTTGAGACATGTCATGCCTCTTGAAGCGCGGTCTTTGGATGAAGATTTAACCAGAGCTAAAACGGTCCATAGACCCTGACGCGGAAAGTTTACAACAATCTTGACGACTACACTGGTCAATATCTCATGTACTGTGTCATTCGCATGGCAGATTCTAGCAACGAGTTGGGAGAGAATTGTGAAGAGCTATCATTATTGTCAGCAAATAATAAAGATCAAGTATGAAAAATATCAACCTTACCACTTCCGGCGGTATTCGATTAAGATATTTCTTCAATTGATAATGCATTTCCTCTAAGCACTTCTCTCGTTGAGCGTTGATCTGTTTCTGGAACTCGCTTGAAGCAATGTCAGCTTGAGTCTCTTTGATCAAGCCTTTGGGAACTTACACATTGTCTCCTCTCTTTGGATCAAAGGCTAAGTTCACATTTGATGCATGATCCAGCCATAAAGTTAAAATCTTTGGTAAACTTTGGAAGACAAATTTGTTCCCGCTGAACAAGGATCTAAGGAAGTTTTCAATGGCTAATTTGGAAGCCTCTCCGCTCAGACTGGGATTAGATCCGTTAGTCACAGTATGGTCAGAAGTTATGATCTCTGCATGACCTACTAAATTTGAGATTGTTTGCCGGGTGGCTTTGCCCTCTCGGACTCGATGATCTTATTGTAGTGCTTGCCCAAATAGAAATAAGCCTTTTCCCATCTGCACGAGGTTGCTAGATTAGTTATCCCAGAATCACAGGTACGTGTTGCTTACTTGCTGAATAGCTTGATCGCCTCCCGATAACTTTGGACAATTGTCTCCGAGTGAGTCTGCCCAGCTCGATCCGTCCACTTTGCAAGTAATAATTGGGCCTAATTTCCCGTCAAAATGACTGCTTCTGAAATATCCTACAGTATTCTCAACGTGCTCATCAACACTTACCTTCGCTGCGAGAATATTTTGTGTAGTTTGTCTCTCCCCAGTCATTGAGACAGACGCTCTCACTGACATTGCAGAATCCTCAGCAACAAAAGCATTGGCAGCGATGGCACCCTTGAGCGTTTGGATTGCCTTCCGATGATGTCCATCAGTCCACATCAGACGCGAATGCTCGATTGTGGCTGACTTTGCTTTCAACTGTGCAGCATGCATTACAGCGTTGTAAGCCGGGCCGATGTGACCATTCTTTCGGAAGAGTCGGGCACTCTTGAGCCAGACAGCAGCTATGTCTGGTTCTGAAAACCCAGTTCTATACCATGTATTAGAACTCTAATCAATTGTATAACGTCATTTTACTCACGACAGCTCCATAGCAGCACGCCTTAAACCTAGGAGATATTGCTTTTCAGATATGTATACGCCAAGGAGATCAAGACGGTGGTCCAACGTGTCGACGAGCTCAGTTTTCGTCATTCCCGTCTGAATGTCTGCGTTCACGATAGCTTCGACATCAGACAAGGCATGTAATTGGAGCAGCATATCGTGAGACGTCTGTAAAGACATAGTTGAATTTGCTGTCATTGACCTTGTAGTATTCAGCCGTAATTTCTGGACGATTTCGTTGAATGCAGATTTGTCGCCATTGCGCAGAGCGTTGAGGGCTGAAGCTATGCCAACAGTAAAGTCTGTGGCATTTTCCTTGGGGCAGACTTTGAGATATTTCTCGAGCTTGGACCATTTTCCAGTTGAGATGGAAGCTTCCAAAGCAAATGGGAATAATTTGGAGGGATACTCTTCGGACTCGCTGAATGTTTCAAATCTGCTTAGGAGTGCATCTACCAAAATTCAGTGGATGAGCGATAGCATAGAATTTTGGGTAATTTACCTTGTTGACCAGACTCCTTCAAGCAAGTGAGCAGGTTCAACTGCGTGTCGGTGTTATTTGGATCCTCATCCAATTGCAACTCATACCAACTCTGAGCAGCAGCCCMCCTGCCACTTTTTCGATGCTCGAGGACCTGCTGATCAACATCAAGTACATGTAAATACGTAGAAATACCTTCAATGCCATCAGGCTCATCGATCTGGGTATAAATCTCCTGTAGACGTTGGTAGAGAGGTTCCAGATCGGTCTCATCTCGCTTCTCATTGTAGCTTTTGCTTTGTCGGATGTATTGCTCCCAGTGGAAAAGCGCTCTAGAGAAAGACTTGCACTCAACGGCTCTCTTTGATATAACTTCCGGAGGAATGGAGGACAATATCTGCTCTACGCTCTTGATTTGGGCCGAGGAAAGATCAAGCATTAGTTCTGCTTGTGTGCTTTTCCCAGAAAGATTGCTTGCGATTATAGCATGCTGCTTCTTCTTGGCTTGCAACCACCTTAGCAGATAATCAAGGACACTGAATACGCTCTGTGGAAAGATTTAGTAGATATATACACCGGTCAATTTCAAGGGACAGCCGAACTTGCTTACCTCACTGCATAGAAGAACATTCTCTCTCACACGAGTACTGCCTTCAGGTGAAGGATGAGACAGAACACGGACCAACTCCTCGCGAATCTCACGCTTATGCTCTTCATGCCCATCTGCTGCAACATTCAGCACAGCAAACGGCAAGATGAAGGCCGGAATCGCGATGTCTTGGTCACGAATGATTCGAGCAAAGACTGAGAATATCATCTTAACATTGGAGCTATAGGACTTCTGAAGTAGGTCCATGACGAAGGCACGTAGCCATTTGCCATAGCTCATATCCGGTGAAAACAGAGGATACGTGCATTCTGTTTTTGCTGCACCCAAAGTTATAGAGTATCTTGATGTGAGGAAAGGGGTCACCGTATTCCTCACAATCTCAGGTAAATTGAGCCAGCGCCTGTGTTTTTCATTCTTTTCGAGGTCGTCAGATGGCGTTGTGATTTCTGTAGTAATATGACTCGCGCTCATGAGAGCCTGCATGCCGTAAGCTAAAAAGCTCTGCGCTCGAGTATTTGAGGCTGACAGGAAAGCATCGACGAGGACATTCTGAAGGAAGAACATTGTAAAGTCGAAGGTTTCCTCCGCGCGAGCAAAGTTCGAAAGAACGACGATATCTTTCTTCTCCTTTGTGATTTCGACCCTATTTGGGTCCAAACATCCTATTAATCCAAGAGCACGTGCTGTTGACATGGCAATTGTGTCCGATTCGGACTGAAACTTTACACAACAATCGAGAAGAGAGCGGGTTAGTTGTGCAACGCCGCTGTTTGATTGATGATTCAGTAAAGTCCTGTGCAGAATCTCATTTTTCTCATCGAGAAAGGGGACTAGCTCTTGCAAGGCTTGCTCGACGACAGTGAGACTTTCACTTTGGCAGCGGACGCTGAATGCTACTAAGCGCTCACTTATGTCCATAGAGCCTTTGAAATTTTTGATCTGAGTTTCGAAACGAGACATTTCGGGGATATATAGCAATGATGGTAGAGTCTGAAAAATTTCACGTAGCTGATACCCATGATGTTGAAATAAATGATCCATTAGAACCAGAGCCATTTGCTTACTTCCTTCCTGAATGACAGGCCAGTATCGAAGAATGATTGCGATCGACTGATCGATAAGTGCTTCAACCTCGTCAGGCTCGAGATGAGTGATCAATATACACCATACAGCAAATGCAAGATCACACAACTCCTCGACCTCGAGTGATGATCTAAGGCAAGAGCAAATCTGTATGACCATGAGTTAGACCAACAGACGCGAAAACTCACGGGCAAGACAAACCTGGGGAATAGCAACATTGACATGACCTCTAGCAAGCTTGATCATTTCACCAATGGCTATGATATTGCGCTTTTTCTCCATATTTGAGTAGCGTATGCGGACGTCATTCACGGTATCGGAAAATTCTGTAATCAGACCCAACAGGTGCTCCTCTATGAAGAGGCCAACGTCTGGGCGGGATTTCGGATTTGAACTCCCCGAAGAGTGCTTGGAGGATATGAGCTTGGCAAGCAGGCGGAGTGCACCGTCAAACTAAATAGATGTTAGTGAACAATTTCATAGCGATGTATGTGAGCTAAATAGACCTTTCCATCATGGCCATCACCAGCATCACCCATGTTCTTCAACAGCTCCCGAGTAATAGGAATTGGTTCTGTCTTGAGTAACATTGTGACTGAAGTTTCCTTGAAGTTGGGGTCAATTTCAACCAGAAGCGAGTAAATCATAGCCTCGGGATTTTCCTCCGGTTGACTCAACAAGTATGCGATGATTGATGCAAAATTGTTACGCTCCATGCAAAGTTCGAAGGCTGACTTCGAGGGATAAGCTGCAGCAATCCTCGTGATGATATCTCGTCTACGGGTGTAGACAAGATATGGTAACGTGTGGACCTCAGTCAATTGTAGGAAGCTGTCAACGGACATGCCCAATAGATCACACAGCTGCTCTGCCATGTGAGGCCGGTTCCTCAGATTCTTTACCACGGTCACCGACAGCGATCTCCAAAAAGGACGAAGGAGACCTGCGACAGTTGTTGATGATTCTTGTGAGAGTTTCAGGAGCTACAGGCTATGTTTAGTTCAAGACGTTGTGGTAAAATGACCACGACTTACCTCTGTATAAGCTACAGCACAAATGTATGGGTTTGCATGTCCCAGATACTCCAAAAGACGAAGAAGTATAATATTCAGCTCTTCATCTTCAGATATCCTAATGAACTCTGTTAGCAAATTGGATTGAACTATCGTGCTTAGGTTCAAGAACCCACTCGGCTAGTCGGCACAAGGTCAAGATGCAAGTCTCCTGAGAAGGGATATCCGCTCTCTCTGAGACGCTTTTTAGGCACTCGAGGATGATGACGAAGTTCTGCCGCCGCACTTGAACATCCACAGCTTTCTGTAGAAAGCAAGGCAAGATGTGTCTGTTCACAGATCAGAATGATTTTTCACTCATAAAATTATAGATACTAACCCAGTAGTAATCCGCAATTCTCTCGAGGCAGCTTTCAAAGAGTGGAGGCACAATTCACCAATTGGTGAGGATTTAACTGATAGGTTCTTAATTCCAGGTTCATGATATAGGAACCGTCTCGCGGCAAGCAAGTATGATATTCGTAAGGGTGGGCTGCGTAAAGTTTTAGGCAGAAACTCAAGGAGGAACTCTTGAATCTCATTGACTTTGTCACCATGCCAAGGCACATATCCATCTGAAATAATTCGTTCTGAGTCACAAACACGACAGTGGAAGGCGCCTGGCATTTGCTTGGACGTGCATATAGATCCGTTGGATTTACGTGCTGCTGAAATGCATGGATAAATTGCAATTGAGCCAAAGAACTCGCACTTTTGTTGGTCCGAGAGATCTTTGTACTTTTGCCTTGAACAGCGTCAGTCCTGGAGTAGTCAACATCATTGGAAGGTCCTAGAGTTACCTCGCAGCTTGTGCCAGCTCATCAAAGCTTGTCACATCATTAGAGTCAATGATCTTGGCAGCTTTTTCGAGGATTTGCTGGGCTATGGCTTTCTCGCCAGATATAGGCTGAGGTTCGGATAACCGAATGCGCTTGGGAGCACGATGAGCCAGCTCATGCTCTTGAGGCAAGAAAGCTTATTTAGTATACTTGTTCCTTATAAAGAAATTCTCGGGTCTTACCATGTGGATAAAAAGCCCTCTGGGAATCGATCAACTCTTTGACCAGGTTCTGTATGTTCTTGTTAGAAGCAACTCTTTCAGCGTTGAAGTTCGAATTTACTTGGAACGAAGACGAATAAGCGACAAAATGCTCGTCTATAGCTTGTATGTCAACAAGTCTGGGGATCAGGACGTTTTGTATTGTCATTCTCGTCACGAGTGAGGTCTTTTGGCTCTCCTTCAAGCCTTCTAAACAATGATGCAAGGCCTGTTCAACCTGGGGTTCACGGCTGAGACTGGTGTCCGAGACGGCTACCGTCAGTACTTCGATTAGTATCTTGCTAGCTTGAGCGTTCAAAGATCCGATATCGTTATACTCTAATGATCTTGTTAGCAAAAAGTCGGCGAAGTAAAGGTACCCGATAATAGGGTCGATAATGAAGCGCCTGGCGTACGTGCCACAGCGCCTGATTAGCGAAACGAGCCATTTCCCTATGCGACCAGCTAGATTCAGAGATGTTGTGAAATCCTGTACAATGCCGGCTGCCGAGAAACTACCCGGCTTCGATTCTACAGGAGAAAGGAGTGCTTCTAGGATTTGGAGAAGCATAAACATGGCACGACCGATGTCTCCAAAGCGGATCGGAGACTGGAAAGGCCGTCCTGATAAGTTAAGTTTGGCTGTTAAACGTTTCTCGAGTGGGCTTCCAGGACCGGGTAGAGTGATGTCTGACATTGCAATTTTTGAAAAATCGACCATCTCCAAGGACCGTATAATGTCTGCAATATCAGAAATTAGTAGATTTATTGAATCTAAGATACAAGAACATATGCCTACCCGTAGCTAAAGCACTTAGTATAGTTGACACAGAATTCCTTGGAAATCGAGGAGCTCGAAACATGTCATGTTGAGAACGAGTGAGCATAATCAGGAGGCCCTTGATTTTGGTTTCCACGCCATCCAGACGCACTTTGACACCGAGATCGACCAATTCAATGATCAGCCATAGATGAAACGGTGATGGGGTATCTTGACCGGGTATTTCCGCGTCAACATCCCCTCCATCGAGCCCTCTTAGCGAATTCTCAACGAGCAGTTGGACAATATCGAGACAGTCCAAAAGACGTCTCTCTGTCTCATCACGAGGAAACTGAATGTCTACCGCAGTGACTTCGGCAGCAACCTTGAGAGCGACTTGTATAAGAGCTTGCGTGTTCTTGACATCTTCAGCAGTCCGAGAAAATGACCCAGGTCCCTTTTCGGTCAACTCCTTACGAAGCTGGGAGATAGTATCAAATGCTTCTGAAGACAAATGACCTGGAAGMAAGCTGTTTAATATTGATGAAGATGTCGGGTCTGCAGCGTTGAAGTTTCCATTTGTGGACTGTAAGCCTCGAGGCCGTGGTTCCTCGTCCCCTGCCATGGTCCCCATTCAATCGTGTCCATGGATGGTATTCCTAGAAGTGCATGGAGCACAAAGATGAGAGGCGTGTAGGTGACATAAACAATGCTAATTCAAGAGGCTAAATACCGGCAAATGCAGTCGTCGACTTGTGATGTCCAGTATCAAAGATATCAACAAGATTTCATTGGCTGTTCTGATTACCCGTCAACACGCACAAGGCTGCAAGGCTCCAAGGTGTCGAAACAGAGAGCCCCACAATCGTGACTGATACCGTAATTCTGCCGTTTGATACCATCGTACGTGACTTTTGCATGGTGTATTCACGTTTCTTCACATACATGGTACTGTAATTCTGATATCGAAATCTCTGTGACAATACAACAATATCTTCAACAAACGATATAGCTGACTCTCTGACTGATCTAGACATCTTTACAACAGACTTTTGTTAAACTGGCCGCCTACAACAATGGCTTCAGGATGTGAGACCAATTCAGAATATGGCGACGTCACTCAAGAAGATCAGGAGAAATTTATGAAAGAGGCACTCTTAATGGTACTGGAATCTTCTCTCATTTTCGACTTTGTTTCGTGGACTAATACATCGAATTTAGGGCGAGAAAGCTTTGGCAGCTGGTGAAACTCCAGTAGGATGTGTCCTTGTACTACAAGGCAAAATAATAGGATCAGGGATGAATGATACAAATCGGTCTATGAATGTATGTTTGATACAACATGAAACATCTTCATGTACAAATGCCTGATCAAAGGGGATCCGATAGGGCACAAGACATGCAGAATTCCTCGCAATCGAGGAAGCACTTCAGACATACCCTAGGTCGATTTTCAAGCAAGTCGATCTATACGTGACGGTCGAGCCGTGCGTGATGTGTGCTTCGCTGCTGAGACAGTATAACATCCGGCGAGTGTTCTTCGGCTGTGCCAATGAGAGGTTCGGTGGTACTGGGAGTGTTTTATCACTACATTCAAAGTCAGTTCTTTAGTCGCTTGCAGTCCTCGTGGTGTGTTCTCAGTGCTAAATTATCGGCAGTCCCTCTATAGACCCGCCTTATCCGGTGTATAGCGGGATATTCAAGAACGATGCAATCATGTTACTGCGGCGATTCTATATTCAAGAAAATGAAAATGGTATGTATGCGTGCTACTTAGAACTGAAATCAAAAGCTGATTTTAGCGTAGCACCGAATCCGAAACCAAAACGAAATCGTGAATTGAATACCGAGTTTGCAAGTGACGTGAAGATGGAATGAATTTATTTTTCATAGATTGTTTCGCAACAGATCTCTTTTAGTTCTTGATGCTTGGTGGCAACACGATGATAAATACAATAGCAGACACGACGGTTACTCACAACTCCTTCAGAACATATTCATTGGAATATAGCATACACACGAGACTAGAAAATCTATGAAAACGACTGACAGCTTTATTTGCCCAAGCGCTCCGCCTCGAGCTCTCTCTCAGCCTGCTGATAATACTTGGCTGTGTCGATACCGTGCTATATCAAAGTCAGCTATAGATCTTGAAAGAGAGCAAAATGGTCCAGCATACCTGGTTATGGTTCACCACATTGAACCATGGAATAACATGGGCAAAGAGACCGGTATATCGCGAGTTACGGGCGGCAACGCCTTGGAGGTATTCTGAGAGTTGTGATTTGCCGTAGAGTGGCTCCCCCTTCTTGACCTTGTCGACCATTTCGCGCATATCCTTTTCGACCTCGCGTGTGTTTTCTGTGAAGCCGTAGAAGCGGTCTATTTGATCGGGGTGTTAGTTATTGAAGAATATTTTACCGATAGTGGTGTAATGGAACATACTTATAGATCTCTGGTAGAAAATGTGAACGCCTCCGAGAATACCAATTGCAGTTGCCAAGCGCATCACCGGTGCGAATCCTCCCTTTCCGACGTGAGAAGGACTGAACTTTTCCATAAGCCAGAAGGCGAGCGGGGAGGCAGCTGCGGCGGCACCTCCGACAGCGTAGTCTGAAGCTCGAGCATAACCGAAGACTCTCTTAATATGTCTACCTAGAAAGTTAGAGATCCATCCGCAGTATAGCATTGACATAAGAGCGCATCGGGAACTGGAATTGGGTGCCATACGGGTCGGAATCAATTAACTGTTTCACGGAAAGAACTCGAATTAGCAGGACTCCAAGCAATTGTAATATCATTCCAGTCTTACAGGGTAGTCAGTCTTGACCCCTCGAGGGGGCACGATAGCCTTTGTGGGTTCAATGGCCATTATATCGGAGGCTCGTTGCTCCCAAGTGCTGGGTTTGAGACGTCGGGGTCGTTGGGTTAAAAGGTGAGGTCGAACTCTCCGGATGTCGCTGAGAGGTGTGGTCGGCGACGCTATACCGGATATAGTTAGATTCTGGATGATTCCCGATTGGGTTAAATGATCACCAAATGTTCCGTCGCGTCGAACGCGAGCCAGAGATGTCCTCATGACAGTCTTGGGTTGAAAGTAAAGTTGAATCAAAAATAAATACAATATGTCCGAGATTGACGACCTATTCGACTACGACGCCGGTCTTGACGATGTCCTGAAAAATCTCCCATCAACTCAGGACAAGGAAACGTCACAGACGCAAAACAACAATCATGACGCCGACGCGACCAAAGTCCTAGGTTTGGACGCAGATATAAAACCTACCAAGCAAAGAGTGCCCATAGCTAAGCTCGACGAGGCTCGGTATGTTCACCCAGCCGTTCCAGCGTACTATATGCTAATTGTATAATCATTGAAAAGCCTCCTTTCACAAAAAGGCATCCCCAAACTACGAAAGGACGTCAGAACCAAACTCAAATTCAAAGGCAAGGGCCACGAGGTCGGTCCATAATATTTTATTTCTTTACAGCTAAATGTGCCTCATTGACTGTCGTTACTAGTACTCCGACCTGGGACGCCTCCTGAACTTCTACCAACTATGGCTCGACGATCTGTATCCCCGCGCGAAATTTGCAGATGGTCTCGCCATGATTGAGAAATTGGGTCATACGAAGCGCGTGCAGATTATGCGGAGGGAGTGGATAAACGAGGAGAAGCCGGATTATCGTAGACGTGACGACGACAGTACCGATGACTATGGTAACCGCGACAATGACAATTCTACTGCGGAGAGGAACGGGCCGGCAGATGCAACTACCACGATTAACGACACGAGAAATGATACTTCACTAGAGGATGAGCTGGGAGACTTATTTGCCGAACGTCCAAGACGCAGCTTCGCGCCAGTTCAGGACGCATCCACCCGACAGAATGACGACGCACCACCCGACGACGACCTGGACATGCTGTTGGCAGAAGCAGAAAACGTCACCTCCGCGCCAAAGAATAATAATACATCGATCGAATCACCAAGTGGGAATGCGCCACCAGACGATGATCTTGACATGCTGCTAGCCGAAGCCGAGAATACCAGTTCCACTACGAGGCAAGCCGCGCCTACTGAAGCAGCTGCAAATCAGCCCGTGACAGAAACGAATAATGATAATAATGATGCACCGCTGGACGACGATCTTGATATGCTGTTAGCTGAAGCGGAGGATATTGCACAAGCTGGGAATGGTGGTCGAAAATCGATATTTAATTAGTGGAACAGCTATATTTTTGAATGATGTCTAATGAGACAAACTACAAGCCATACTCTCCTTGTGTTGTAGGCCGGCTGCGGCAAGTGCAATGCATGTTTATATAAGTTCGGGGCACAAGACGTTCAGACTATAGGGCTTGTATGCCCGAGAGTCTGACATCAATGCCGGGCAATGTAGTGCCAGCCAATCTAGTGTGAGGCTACGAGGCATATCTCAATCGTTAAGACCAATGTGGAACAGGACTTCAGGCGGAACAGATCATATATAATATGTAAATAATATGTAAATACAGTTTATCATAAAAGGCGCCGTCTATCTAACTTGCTGAAAATTCTAATTTACCGAATTTAATTCTTCTTGTTCCACGCTCCGATAGCATCATCAACCAAGTTTCGGTATTCCTTTTGCTTGAAACACTGCTCCAGGAAGACCTTGTATTTGGCCTCAAGGAGAGCCTTCTCGGTCTTGTCGGTTGTAGGAACCACCTTGCGACCAGGCTTGCTCATCTTGTCCATGATAGACCACAGATCCTCGGTTTTGCCTTCTCCATCGGCACTGGCAGCCTTGGCACCAAGCATGGCGGCACCATGGCAGACAGCAGCCTGGACGTAGCGAGGGATAAGAACGGGGATGTTACAAGCGGATGCAATGAGCTTGACGAGAATCTCGTTCTGGCACTGAGATCCAGACATGAAAATGGAGTTGATGTTGTGGCCGGCCTCGTTCAAAGTATCTACAATCTGCTTTGTTTGCAATGCAATGAACTCCAATGTAGCGTAGTAGTGGATGGCGAGACTGTCCACCGTCTTGTCGCTGGTTAGTCCAACAATAGCACCAGCCATACTGGGGTCAGCAATTGGGGAGCGGTTGCCAAACAGATCTCCGTAGAAGAAAAAGTGGCGGCCAAGGTAAGAAATACTAGGTGCCTGTTGGTCCTCCATCATTTCTTTCAGATGCTCATTCAGGTATTCGTAGATGTTGGTGTGGTATGATTCGGCAACGGAAATAGCCTGGTTGAAAGCAGGGTGCGTCTCAATGACATGCTTAAGCAACTCTCCAGTGGCGGATTGTCCACCCTCTGTCATCCAATATCCTGGAATGATGGTGTCTCTGTAAGGACCCCAAACACCAGGCACGAAGACGGGGTTTGGGGACATGGCCAGGTGGCATGTCGATGTTCCAGCAACCGCGGCGAGACGGCTGAAAGCCTGAGTACGGTCATTCTTTGCGACATCTGCGTCGATCTCGTCGCCCTCGAGGTTGACCTTGGCTCCGACTGTTCCGATCCACCCGGCGTATGCGTCAATAACACCGCTACCAATTGCGATACCCGAGGGAAGTCCGAGCTCGGCAGCGGCCTTGTCACAAAGTGTTCCGACGAGTTCACCTGCACTCAGGTAATCGCCGTTCTATATGATGTTAGTAATCATTCATCAAGAGAGGAAATGATATCAAGCAAAAAGAAGAATGAGTAAAACGAAATGAAATAGGCTCACCACCCCGTCGACACCACCCATGCGCTTGTAGTCCTCGGTGACCAACTCCTCCAAGCCAATTTCCTTCAGGAAATCGTCCTGCCAACCCTTGACACTTCCATCCACACCAACGGGTACATATCCCTGCTTGCAAACAACACTGCAGAAGCTACGCTTCTCATTACCAGTAGCAATATGAGTCAACGCGTCTGCCAGATCGTAAAACTTGCACTTTTCAAAAAGGTCCTTGGGCATGTTGTTCTTCAACCACAGGACCTTGGGAATTTCCATCTCAATGGACATCTTTCCGCCAACATAGCGGAGGAGGTTGTGGTCAGTGGAGTTGATCAAATCGGTTTCCTCAACGGGACGGTGATCCAACCACAGAATGACGTTGCGGTCAGTGTCGAAGTTGGGACCGGTCACGGAGACGGGCTCATCGGTGTCGGTTGAGAATACGGCCAGGGAGCAGGTGGCATCAAAGCCAATACCCCGCACGAATTCGGGGTTGATGTTGTGCTGGCTGATAGCACGCTGGACGGAGATGCAGATACATCGCCAGATATCGGAAGTAGATTGTTCCTAAACAATCTAAGTCAGTAGGGAGTCTCGTTCGCTGTCTACAGTCACATACATAGTAGCTCTGCTGAGGCTGCCACAAGCCAATGTTCTCCGAGGCCAATCCCACAATATCACCCTTGTCGTTGATGATACAGGCACGGGCGCTCCCCGTACCAACGTCGATACCAATATAGTAGTCCATTTGCGCTTGCACAGCTTCACGGTCGTCTGTCGAAGCCTGTCGAGACGTCTGCCGGGAGGGCTGACGACGGTAGGGTAGCGAAGCCATAGCGATCTATTTATGTGTCTTGTGGACGGCGGTCCAAATCGACGTCAGTAGTACGATTGGCTGGCGGTGGTGAGAAGAACGATGATGGCTGGGGGATTTCAATTCGGGCAATGTCCGAGTAACAGTAACGGGCAATCAAGGAAGATGGAAGGATGGGATGATTGATTGATTGATTGATTGATTGATTGATTGACGGATTGTCAAAGAGACTAGGTTACACCACGCTGTTGAAATTTGACAGGGAGGTATAGCATGCTAGGATGTGAGAGGCGTAGTAGAGGGGAAAGAAAGACAGGGGAATTGAGCTGTTAAAGGACTAAGAGATCATCGTGAGTGCGGTGTAGCTAGTACTACTAGGAAGGAAGGCACTTGGGTCGTCGTGGGGAAGGACCCAACCCACCACTGCGTCATCGGCGGTGGCACTTTCCTATCAGCTCCCTAAGTCACCACTCCATGTATTTATTATGTTTGGGTACATATGACAAGTAGCATGCCTGTACACGATGCCAGCAATTGAGGTAGCACGGGATATCTTGAATAAGATGCTTCCTCAACAAGTCAACAATTAATTTGATGGATCTAGATTCTACAGGCCCTGTAAGAAACTAAATAAAACTGAACTCATCACATGATTGCTCGCACGGAAACGGCGCTTAACTCGCGGGGGCTCGAGACGGGCTGGGCTCGACGCGGCGGCTTACCTTCCTGGCACTAACCAGAGGAAGTTATCCGACCAGACCGGCAACTATCAACTACTATTAACAACCAGCCAAAATAGTCAATGTGACAAGATGCCTTCCCTCGGTACCCTCCTCAACCTCCTCTTCATATTCATATCCCTTGGTCTCGTTCAATGCAAATCCACCGCCCTGCCCAAATCCGCCGACATTTATCACTGGGCTGTCAATGTGCCGCAGCCATCTCTCCTGGCCAAGATAGCCTATGACCCCGACACACTCGAAAGCAATGTCCTCTCGTATACGCCCCCGACCGCCGAGGGCGGCGACAAGGATCTGAAATACAGGATAGGATTCTATACCACGGCGGCGGATGGATCGAAACAATGGGTCGGAAGTCTGGTTTCGCAGTCAGCGTGGACAAGTACCACCTCAGCGAATAATCTGCGACTATATCTCAGCGGCTCGCAGCAGCATGATTTGTATTATGTTTCGCTATCCAAGAAGGATAATGAGGAGGAGTCCCAGGATTCGATAGGCGTGGAGCTGGTTTACCCCAGTGCTGGCGCACTGCCGGAATTGAATAAGCCGATTGTAGTCAGTCCAGGTGGCACTGCGCCTCCGGAAGAGGTTGAGAAGACTTTTTTCCAAAAGTATGTCGTTCGTCCTTTTTTTTATCCTGTTTATTTCATGGCTAACAACTTCATGTAGATACTGGTGGGTGTTGATGATTGTTGCGGTATTGACGCTATCTGGAGGTGGAGGAGAGGGACAATAAGGCATGTTATGGAGGGAAAGGAGTTGGCAATGGATGTTATGATACACGATCTTTAGATCAGCTGTCCGGTGCCTGGAGAAACCATTCTATGTACATTATGCTGTTATACACCTGTCCTTATTCTGAGTCCTCGGCCGAGTCCTCCTCTGAATCAACTATCATATCATCTGAATCATCTGCTGACTCTCCTAGTTCTTCCAAATCAACTGATATATCATCCGCCTCATCTGAATCATCTGCTGACTCTCCTGCCGAGTTTTCTCCTGCATCTTCTGGCAAAGACTTGACTTCCCTTGAACTATACTCTAGATAGTCCTCTGCTGACGAAGGCCCATACCACATGACCGGAACATTCTCAACATTCAGGTTCAGCGAACTCCGTCTCCGGCGACCCTGCGGTCTCAAATCCCACGTCATCAATCCACGATCCGTCAAAGCCACAATAACATCATCATTCTCTGTAAACATGAGCTTGAAACAGACCGCTTCCATGCGGATTATCACAGGACGTAGCTCAATCATATCATCGTCGTCCATCCTATCCCCTGAACGCCAGGCTTGTGGATAGTAGTCACTCCGATCAAACCGGATAATCTCTTCGGGATTCAAGGCCCAAACATACAGCGTATCCCACTGCATCACCGCGATGCGCGTGCTGTTGGGCGATACGGCAAAATGGCAACCTATCGTGCTCACTGATGAATCCGGGTAATCGCAGAGTCGGGCCACGGGTGACCATCGCGACAGGCGCCGTCCCCTCTCCAGATTCATCTGGTGAGTGCAACGAAGAGCATTCAGCGCAATGTGCGATATAAACAGACAGGCTATTGTACGCCCGTTGACGCGGTCAGCAGATATGCCATAGGAAAGGTATCTCCAATGGCAGAAAGGGGTCCCTTGGAGAGACTGTGTGTCATGCATAGCATAAAAGGGGATTTCCACCGCAAAGGACAGTTCTAGCGACTCTCTCATTCGAACATTAGCGTAATTCCTATGCGCGCCAGTGGGCAATGGTGAAGTCGTGTGAGTATGGTGTTCAAAGTTATGATAGTATCCAAACATCGCAGACCCTCGATGAGTGTGCAATAATTGCCCAGAGTCATTGAATCTGAGGTCGGCCACTGCTCCGAGGGCCGAAACTTCTCGATGATGCGTAAGTTCAATCTTGTTGGGATCATTAGCTGCTGCCCACAGGCCCTGCTCGTCAACGAATCTGGTCGACTTATAAGATTTGACTATTCTCACTGTTAGCCTTGATCAACTCTCGCATGGCCGCCGGGGGAACAGGTAGACGCACAGAAATATCCTCGAGTCGTACCCAAATTGTAACGATGGAGAGGGTCCCAGTAACCCCTGTACATGTCGACGTTGTGATAGCTTCCATTGGTCTGCTCCCATGATATAGCAAAATTCTGAGCGTTCATAGCCGCCAATGCATTAACTTTGAAGCCATCATCTGCGTGGATCTCGCAAATTGTCATTCGCCACTGCCAGTTGCTTATTGGTCGTCTAGGGGTCGCCTCAAGAGATAACATAAAATAAGTCTTCTGAGTACGCTCTCGCTCCCGCTGTAATTCCTGGTTGAAAAAAGAAGGGACTGGCTCTAAATCTTCTGCTCCTGCTCCACCGTCATTCTCTTCGGCCTTGACGAGGACGCCCAGCAAGTACTTGTCATCGGTAGCATATGTACTCTTGATAATGCTGACACGTTCCGCATTAAGGAGCGGCTTCAAGAGGGGCAGAGAACATGTTTGAGTAGTCTCAATCTGTATCCTCCCGTCGGCACCTGCTGGACAATGATATATTCTATCATCGCCTTTGAAAACCAACGCTACGGCCTTTCCGTCTTTCTTATTACACATCGCAGACGCAGAGATCTCAATGGCTTTGCCATCGAATGAGTATATTGTGCGATCGAAATCAGACTCTCCATATAGCAGATGCTCGCTAGCGCCCCGTCGAAGCAGCAAGAAGAGTTCTCGCGTAGTTAATCGCTCAGCATCCACATCCGATTTCTGATCTGTCTGTGCTCTGAAGCCGGAACCGGGGTTTGTCTTCATATGATGGAGAATAACATCTCGGGAAGACGAAGCGATTTTGTAAAGTGTGCGACAGCTCAGAGCAGCCTGGAGGTATGCCGAGATACAGCAGTGTTTGAGTACAAGTTGTACGAGCTCTGCTGGGAGGTTGAGCAGCATGTTTGTTTGTTTGTTGTGGATGTGATGCTCCTGAGACGGAACTCCTCTGTCTTTTAAGGTCGTCTAACTCCGGGCTTGCTTAATTCCTTCCGTCCCTCTCTTTGAATCAATTCTCGAAAGCAATGCTAATTCGAGATGCTTGTTATTTGAATGCATGATGATGGCTTCTTATGTAGTGGACGGACACGCCAAGTGGCGGTGTTGTTGCCTGGTTGTTAACCCATCGTCCCGCTTAAGGCTGAATCCTAATGAGTTGCCCGACAGCCTCATCCATTGCCCAAGTTTTGTTGCTTTGTGATAGTTCGCGAAGACTTATCTCAAATTCATGATGAAATATCTAATTCACACAAATAGGGTATCCTCTAATGCTATATATATATATATACCTATAACTATAGAACTCGTACTCCTCCCTATGACTGATGGCGATCCCAATTTCATCTGCCATCTATGAATCATGCAACGCAGCCCATTCCAAAATCGTTTCATAACAAAGTACAAACTGACTCAGATTCTGCACCATACTGGGACGTTGAGTTCGGAAATCCTCAACTGTCTTAGCAACCAGATCCGTCGAGTCGTCATAAATCCATTTCTCGTTGTCGTCGTTATTCTTCTTTCTACTGTCGTCATTCGTAGCTCGCTTCGTGCGCTGCTGTTTGAGCATGTCCAACACACTGTCGACGGTGCAAAAGGTGCCTGTTCGACCGCAGCCAGCGCTGCAATGCACCACAATAGGCCGAAGACCTGGTGGCTCGGCGTCTTCAGCGCTGAAATTTATTGAACTGCTCCTCCTGGTGATTTTGTTGCATTGCTCGACAAGTTGCAATAGATGATTCGGTTGCGATGTGGTTCCAAAATCGGGCCAGTAAGAGTATTGTAGTTGGGTGATTTCTCGGATCGGCTTGAAAGGATAGTCGGAATGTGAGAGGGTGAAGTGCCGTACGAGAATATATGGTCGCTCGTCACCTGAAGTAAAGAGTCCCTCTGAAGAAGGCTTCTTCTCAGATGCCGATGGACGCTGTGGTGTTTCCGGATCTTGTGGCAGATCCACGTATACGCGTCGCTCTCCAAGAGATTTGACCTTGAAAGGGCCGTAACTGTTGGTGTTCCAATACGGGTGGCACTTGATTTGTCCTCGCTCCATCTCGGCGGTAAGGGCTACAATCACGCGGACATCGTGTTCCCAAATAACACGCCAGAAGTCCTATAATCATGTAAGCTTGATGCTAAACAAGCAACATCTTTTGCAAGGAGTACTTACGACGAATGTGTCTGGTATAGGTGCCTGGGTAGCAATATACGTCTTGTTTGTAAACTTCGCTCCAACGTGATTGGCATTTATGTAATCACATGCGCCAGAAGGGACATCTTGAAGTCGAACTCGAGAGTGGTCAAACGGATATATGTCGTTATACCTGTTCTTTGATCCTTTTTCAATTCCGGCAACCCGGAACTTTGTTGAGGATTGTTCATCGTAGTTGACATGAGAATTGAGGGCCTCTCGCATGCGACGCAACTCGCGTTGTTCAATGTTTAAGAATTTCTGCGATACATCGTGCCCTTTGTCTTCATGAGATGATGCTTTGCGAAGCCATTGCGGGAGATTTTTGGTATGTTCGGGCGTTAATGCGTTAGGAAGTTTGACGGGCATCTGACCAACACCGCCGACTAAATCCATGTTCTGTCGAATATTACTAAAGAATGGTTCGGCTGGACCGGCATCCGGTAGAGAGCAACCCCCTGCTACTGGTACAGTAGATGCAAGATTCAGGCTCATCGGCCGGGCACCCATACCCGATGGTTTGGCGTTGTTCTGACGCTGCTGTCGTACCTGATTCGGAAAGCGACTGGCAAAAGCTGCAAACCCTCCGCGTAGTATCCTTCCTTCGCCGTGCCAGCCCTCCACTTTGAATTTCTTAAGTACATTCATAAGCAACGTGGCGTCCCGTAATTGCACTGTATTTGAGTCGTATACAATAATATAATCACTTTGTCTCCAAGACAAGAACTTTCTTTGTTCAGATTCGTTGGTGAATGTATCCTTGAGCTTTTCGGTATTGAAAGAGGGCCTCTTCAAAAGTGTTGTGGGTATGCAAAGGTTGAGGGATTCCATGATGTTTGCTTGCGAGAACTGAGGATACGGCCTGATGTCAAGAAGCAAGGTCGTTTCTGGCGCTGCTTGAAGCAGCCGTTGACAGTCATCAACCGAAATGAAGTTAATGGGAAGCTGATCTGTAGGTGTCGGGAGTGTCTCTGCGCGTCGACGATCTTCACCCGAGGATGGCAGTGGGGAACTTGTGGTGCCTGGAAAAGACAAGCTAGGGTGTTCACGTCTGTCGCCATCGCTTCGAGCGTTTGATCCAGGAGTAGGCTGATATATGTCAGGTGAGTATGTATTCGGGAAGCCAAAAGAGGGGATTTGGTTAAGTTGTCCCCGTTGATTTTCCATAGGCGAAATTTGCATGGGCGAAGCGTGAACATCAATGTCCATGTTGCTATTGTGAGGTTCTAGAAAGCCACCTGCCCGAGCGTCAGGTCCAAAAGAGCCAGAAGATTTCGTATTTTGTCGTAGATTCGGCCGGTTCGTGGTGGCATCATGAGCAACGCGATCTCCCGTCCGTGAGGGCTCTTCTTCCCCGGCTTGAGAAGCAGAGCCTACCAAACTTATCATACGCGTTTGCGCTGGATTTGGCGATACTTTCTGTAGCCTTGGGCTGGGCATTGATGAATATGATTGTGACAACATATCCCAATTCGTCTTCGTGTGTGGCCCTGGGTTGGATCCTGGTGGGCTGCCATGATTGTCGACAGGAAGACCAAAATAGTTTGTACTCACCGCTGATCCACCAGAGCCACCACCATCGGAAGAATCCCTCGGAAACAGAAACGGAGATGGCATGGTGCCGTTGAACGCCGAGTGCTGTATAGGATGTGTGTTTGACGAGTTGAAGAAACCACCCAACTGCCGGGAATGACGGTCTGCGGCCCAGGGTGATGACGCGGGGGACTGCCTGGTTGTTGGTGAACTCTGCATAGTAGGCTTGTTCTTAGAGCAGAAGATTCTTCTGACTGTAATACCGCGGGCAGCCTGTATCCATATTGCAGTTCAGAGCGTGTCAAAAAATCCAGAACATTTGGGAATATATGTGTGACGTGACGTTGTTGTAAGGTAGTCAGTCAAGATAGATGCTGTAAGAAGGCTCTTAGGGTCGGATACGTCGATACCGAGCAAAATCCTGGGGTATGGGCAACCCAGCGCGATGACAGCAAGACAGGCCGATAAATACTGATATGGCGGACAGCCGCGAGCTCAGCGATCGCCCACGTCAGTCGGTCGTAGAAGGGGTGGATCTGGGAAGGCTGTACTCCGGCCCTGTCCTGTACAGTCTATTCCTTTTTCTTCCTTTTTTTCTCGGGAGGCTTGCGAGTGGGGAAGACTGATATCACTGATCTGCCTGGCTTGGTGTTAGAGGACAGCCCGAATGAGCAAGCGCGACCCCTCTGGTTCTAGCGAGTGCCAATGGCAGGAAGTGTACGTAGTAGTGCGGTGGAGGGGCTGGGCGAGTAGTAGCATGAGGTGAGTTATTTCAACTTATTTCGGGGGGAGCGAGGAAGGAGGAAGTGACGATGTCGTGCTAAGTCAGCAGCGGATCGAGCAATGACGTTATGCCGCACAACCGGCCCTTCTGGAACCTCAGGCACCTGCCAGCAGCGTGGCGATACTTTTACTACATAGTGTGTGTTGTATGACTTGACTACGTGCATAGTAGTATACTATGGTAGAGACATGACCGTTCTCCCATGTGACCATCGCGATGACTGCAGTGTTCTACGAAGTATGCTAGCTCAGGCCTAATCTCAGAATCGCTACGAACGCGGCTTTGCGCCACCACTGCATCGTCACCTGCCTTCCTTCTTCTCTCCTTCATGTAGACTACGTCCATACGAGCAGTCGTGTGGATCGGATAGATGCAAATATGTTTGTCGTAGATCTCGTAGCAAATATGATACATCGAAGAGAATGGCTGGAAATGATACTACTATACACGATATACAGGTACGTAACCGATGTGGGATGACACGATGCTGACCGACAACGCTCAATCGAATCGCCCGTCTGGTTCTCCCTTGAAGCGCTTCACTCTTGTTTGTTCCCAGTCATCAAGATCCTTCGCCATCAGTTTCTAGAAAGAATGAGTAAGCATTCCGTACCACCAGACAGCCAGGTTGCCACAGGCAGCTTACGTAGTATTCCTCCCTGTCGCTACCAACAATACGTCTTCGCGGGTTCCTATTGATTGACTCCTCCCCGTTCTCGCCCTTCAAGCCGAGCGCAATAGCCTCCTCCTGATCGAGCTGCCGCACTTTGCGGTCGTGGCGTTCATACCGGAGGGCGGTGGCCGGGGTGAGCACAAAAGATGCGGCGACGATGACGGCAATGAAGGGCAGGCCGAAGAGGAGGAAAGGGTGTCTGGGCAGTTTAGCTCTGTATATCGTTCCCAAGCGTTCCCCAAGTGTTGACGATGCTGTGGTAGATCGTCGAAATGTTTTTGACCCGAAAGCTGGCATGGTGTAGTGTTGTCGTTGCTTCCGGCCCCCTCGCAGATGCGCTTGTAGCAGAAAACAAAAGGGGATGAATAATACGATAGACAAAAAATAAGTATAAACTGTGAAGTGAATATAGTCCTACTGCACTGCAGTATTGGCGGAGGGTGTCCTGGAAGCCTGATTGTCTGATGGTCTGAAAATTGTCGGCACGCGCGATCTGATTGCTCCTTCCATGTGGGGGCATAGCTTGCGGCTTAACCAGCCTAAAGAATTTACGGCTTTGTTAGTTTGTTTCTCAAGCAACACCTCTAGCTACAACAACCGCCGCTCACTAGAGCTATCGCATTGTGCCTAGACCTCAAATTCTGTTGTTGGGGTATTTGTGACAGCGCTAAATATCTCATTTACACGAGACGCCCAATCGACCAACAATTCGCAGAAAACGAGGTGTTGCCGCCAGCAATTTGAAGACAACAAAAGAACTCGCCCACTCCGCTACCTTACCAATTTGAATAGCAAATATGGCTTCAGGCGGATTTGGTGGCTCACTCTTTGGAGGAAATAAGGGATCGTCAATTCTAGCAGCTGGCCAGCCGGCGCAAACAGGTACCTCGAGCTTGTTTTCAACGAATCAACAACAGTCGCAACCACAGCAGACGCCGCAGAACCCCCTGCCATCGCTCGCACAATCGACGCAGTCTGCACAAGCCACACAGCCTGCCTTCTTCAATAGTCTATTAGAACGCGGAAAAAAGCGCCCATTCGCCACGGGCTCGCAGGACAACAGCTATGGAGAACTACCGAGCCTTCAGTTAGKCCTTGATGATATTCGCAGGAAAGCCAGGGAGCTCGGCGGCCAGGACACAAAAGCTGCGCGTCAAACCGGACGTGATCAAAAGGCGTAAGTTATTAAATCATTCGGCAAAAATTTCATGGGTGGTCTTGACTGATTGTTGACTGATGATCAAGACATTACCTTCTCGCCGCGTCAGGTATCTCTCCGGGACATGCGCTACGCGATCTGAAGGCCCTTGATGCGCAGGCCTCTATACCCAGTCCCTTCAAACAAGCCGAAGGATTTGACCCTGATAATGAGAAATTCATGAAAAGCGTACAACAACGCGGTCGTCAGGCTATGGTTGCAGAGAGTCTTGCTCGCGTCCACCGAGACTTCGATACTTTCTTGGAAGAAAAGGTTAACATGAACTGGGATGACCAACGTCGTAAAATCTTCCAACATTTTGGTCTGTCATCTAGGGATGATTTGGCAGGTGGTGATAGTCTTAAACGGGGTTCGTTTGGCCGTTCTGCTACGCATCCTAGGCAGCCCGGCGGTGCGACAGGCACTCGAAGCGTATTTGGGCGCTCGGGGTTGGAAAAATCTGTTATTGGACAACCTGGTGGTTCTCTTTCCAGCTCTCAGCTTTTTGCAGATCATGGTGATAGGGCCGATGTTGGAGCTCAGGGTCCTGATACTCGCTTTTTGCGCGAGAAAATGGGCCTGTTTGCCAAGAAGGTGGGAGAGCTCAATGCAGCACGACTAGAAGAGAAACCTTTTGCCATCTTCCATGAGTTTGGGAGTGTGGAGGATCATCCCGCTGGTGATGTATGCTCTCAACGAACCACACTTTTTCTTTTTATAAATCTAGGCTAATAATTATAGGTACCACGACAATTAGCAGGAGCCTACCAAGCTCTCATATCTATAACTGGAGAATCGCGCGTTGTGACCAGTTTCGGAGAGCCTGGTGCTATCAAGGAGAGAGAGTTTGCCGGAGACTACCTAAATGAATTAAACACATCAAAAGGCGCTACAAGTTTGAGGAAAAGGATTGTGGAGGGATCTAGAGTGTATTTGGAGAATTTGTTCTACTCCGAAGTTGAGGCCGTCATTGCGAAGAACCCACGCGAAGCGCAACTGGGAGGAATTCCCTCGACTATCAACAGAATTCGCGCCTACATTCGCCTTCGTGCTGCTAGAAAAGATCTCGCACCGGACGGAACGGAATTGCAGATCGTGGGCGAAGATTACTGTTGGATTTTGATCTTCTTCCTACTTCGATGCGGTTTTGTGACTGAAGCTGCTGAATACGTCAGTTCCGATCCAGGTTTCCGTTCGCTTGATCACAAATTCGTCACATATATGACCACATATGCGCAAAGCAGGAGGTTACCCAGAGACTTGCAACAAAAAATCAATGGGGAGTACCAACAACGCCTACGAAATGCGCCAGAAAATACCATCGATCCTTATCGAATGGCCTGTTACAAGATCATCGGTCGATGTGACCTGGGCCGCCGCCGATTGGACGGCGTTGGACAGGGTGTTGAGGATTGGATGTGGCTGCAGTTCGTTCTAGCCAGAGAAGACGACCGAGTCGAAGAGTTTGCAGGAAATGTCTTTGGCCTCGAAGATATTCAGACCGACATTGCAGAAATTGGTCAACGCGTGTTTGCAAAGGGACAAGATACTCCAGGCGGTTATGGAACGTTCTTCCTCTTACAGATTTTGGGTGGCATGTTCGAACAGGCTATTTCGTATCTTGGGTCTCATGCACCAGTTAGTGCTGTGCACTTTGCAGTTGCTCTCGATTATTACGGGCTTTTGCGCGTCGCAGACTTTTACACTGGCGGAGAGGAGATTTGTAAGTTGCAATTATTTCTTGGATAAAATTATGATACACTGACCGGTGTTAAAGTATCGTTTACAACGAAGCAATTTCCGCAAATCAACTTTGCTTACTTGATCACGCAATATACTCGTGAATTTCGGACTGGCAATGTTGAAGCAGCAATTGATTATTTCGCTCTTATTTGTTTGAACGCCGATCTGCCCGGTGCGCTCGGAAAGTCACAAGCATCTGTCTGTCATGAAGCGTTACGAGAGTTCATCTTGGAGACAAGAGACTTTGCAAAGTTGCTGGGTGATATTAGAGCAGACGGCGTGAGAATCAAGGGTGCTATAGAACGCCGTCTCAGACTCATCAAGCTCGTCGACCAAGACGAGTTCCTCAGAACGATCACGGTGCAAGCAGCAACGGTTGCAGATGACAAGGGATTGATTGCTGATGCAGTACTTCTTTACCATCTCGCCGAAGACTATGATCATGTCATCGAAATCATCAATCGCTCTCTTTCAGACACCGTTTCACTAGATCTCGGTCAATCAGTCGCGGACTTCCAACCCTTGAAGCCCAGAGTCGAACATGGGCCTTCTCCCTCTGCAGAACCGGGCAGCAGCCTCAGTCTGACAACAGTCGACGATCCCATGACATTGGCCAGGAACATGATCAGTCTCTACAACAGCAACGCACTCTATTACCAAAAGATTCGCCAAATTAACCGCGATGCATGCGGGCTTTTACTCCGTATGTTGGAAGCAAAGGGTCAAGTTGAAATCGGTAACTGGGCACCAGCACTAGACGTAAGTAGACACCCACATCTGTTTGCTTATATTGTTCTTCGCTAACGGCCCAAACAGGCAATAAACGACCTTCAAATTCTCCCCCTCCGCGCCAAAGGCTCGGTACCCTACATCCGCAACGCAGCCCAATCTTTTGCATCTTTGCCAAGCGTAATCTCACGCAACATCGGTCCACTAATCATCTGGAGCATAACCTGCATCGGGCGCGAGCGCGAGCGACTATATGCAGGTGCCTACGAGAACGAGATTCGTCAAGCTCTTGCCGAGGAATTGTTGGCGATGGCCAAGGATTTGATGTTGTTTGCCGGTATGATCAAGTACAAATTGCAGCCGAGGGTTTATGAGACCTTGGCCAGGGCGGGAGCTGAGATTGGTGCTTTTTAAATACATAATTATGTAGAGAAAGGAAGGAGTGGTCTAGGATTACACATATTGATTGATTCAAAAGCTTCTAATCAATCTACTACCTACGTGCGGTCCATTTGAGCTTACCTGGTATGCAAGTATATATAGTAACTATGTCTCGAATTAGGTGAGCGATTCAAGACGACCAAAGAATTTATTACTGTAAGAATGATCTTCATATACACGTAGACCCAGACCGAGACGTGCCCGAGCACTTGCAACAACGATGCAGAACAAACACACAAACCAAAACAACCAGACAAGCAAGCTAGAAACAACAGAACAATCTTAAATGCAACGACCACATCACCAAATGACGAATATACCAAAACAAGAAGAGGAGCAAGCTTCATACGCTGCGGAAAAAAGACGAGCATAACCAAGGAGGTTGAAAGGCAGGGCAGGGGTCGACTACAATTCCGCTGCAGCAAAAGCAATACCACTTCTACCTTGTCCAACGGTGTAAAACTTGCCGCCGGCAGCAGCCGAGTAAGACGATGACGAGGAGCCGAGTGCCAGTGTATCAAAGCGGTCGATGCCGAGGGTCTCAAGGTCATTATAGCCGGATAGGTAGAAGCCAATTATGACGACGAGGTAGGTCAGGACCAGGATTGACCCTTTGAAGTAGTTACTCTTTCCTTCGCCATAGACGTAGGAAAGGAGGAAGACGCAGAGAATTACAGTTATCATGTCCCATTGCGGGAAGATGAGGCTGAGATAGTATGTTAGCTGTGATCTAATCTTTGGTCTTGGTGTTGTGAACATACTTGAATGAGTGGCTGATCAGGTCAGCCGGGTCAATGAATCGTGCATTCACGGCACTGTATAATACGAGTGCTGGAATTTGGAGTAAGCAGACTTGAAGTGCGTATGCGGAACCGATCTCCATGGAAAGAGCAATGTTTCCATTCATAGCAAATGAAATGGCGTTCTAGACACGCCAGTCAGTCAGCATCCAAGCGGGGTCAAACATCTAGAGAAACTTACCAGAAACTCGGTTGTATTCGGCACCAAGGCAAACAATGTGATACCCAGAAACTTTTCATCTATGTCCACGCTTTCTAAAACGACATCCACGGTGTCCACGAGAATCTCAGCGATGACAGCGTACAGAAGTGTTGCTCCAAGAAGTATAATCGCACTCTTCGTTTTGCTCCAGTTTGGCGCATCATGACCTCCACCGGCATGTGCCTCTACTGGCACACCAGTAAACTCGTGCTCCTCAGTAATATGTGTCGGCTGGCTTGTAGCTTTAGGTTCCTGCGCCCGTCCTGTACTTTGTGGGTTCGCAGAAGTTCTGCGATGGTGATTCCGGGTAGAATCGCGCGCAGCAACTGTTGCAGCAGTCGCTGCCACTTCAGCTACTTGACGCGCGAGACTTTCGTTATCTTCCTCTGTAAGTCCCCGAAGGTGTAGCCCGTGTTGATCTTCAGGAGACTTCGATAGACCTGGATCCAAATGCGGTGGTATTCCATCGGACCCTGAGTCAAAATTCTCATGTGGAAGTCCAATCTGTTGCAGCGAGTGTCCTAAAATACGTTTGTATAACTGAGTCTCTCGAATGCTGTTGGTTTGAACATCTCCTAAGCCGGAAAGCCCATTTACGATCTGAGCATGTCGCGAGTCGTGCATAGAGACTTCGGCGCCCGGAGCAGCTTTCTTTTCGTCTCCATCAGTTGCCCATATGACAGCAGCATGGGTTCGGAGGGTGAACCAGAGTCCAATAACATATGCCAAAAAGAGGAAAAAGGCCGCGATCCAGCAGAATGGTTGTACGGCTTTGCGGAAGAAGTCATCATTTACAGCAGGACCTTGTGAGAAATAACAACGACGGCAGTCTCGTTCATCCATCAAATTGGCGCATGATCGACAGTTAAGCTCGTGCTGTCGAGGTTAGCATTTGTTGCATGCACAGGGGTAATGATACATACGCTACCGTATACTTGATAGAACAAAGTTGGTCCAAATGCAGCAATCACCGCGAACAACAACATGGTCGATGTCACACCTGCAGACTTCACGTTGAATCTCTGGGTTTTTCGTCTAATCGCACCAAAACACATTGATAACCCCGGAAGGAATAGAATACCAGCAAAGATACTGCCAATCAAACTTCCTTCGACCAACTGCGCCTTGCCCTGTCCGAGAGCAACACAATAGAGGAAGACCTCTACTACCGTTGAGAAAAAAGCGTTGATAGCAGCACCTAGTCCCATCGAAGATTGGGCAGAAATGGAGGCCACTGCTTGGCCGATGAAGTATGCCAGAGGGATAATTGACAATAAGGACAGAAGGAAAACAAGTCCCGGATGCGTCAACCACGATTCTAATCCGAAAGTCACATCCAGCACCCAGTAGTCGAAAATGACAAAGACAACAATGCTCATGAGGTTGAAAAGAAATATGTTAGTTCCGTCGATAGTGTACTTCCAGTAACGCAGGCCGGCCGCTCGGTAAGTACACAAAAGAATTGATGAAGAGGGACCGGATGGCATTCGGGTGTATGTGCCATCGGAGTGAAAGGACAACGCAAGAGGATGACGACGAAGATGATCTACAAGAATGTTCATCACACGACCCATGGGTATCAAGAAAACAAGCAACCAACAAACCAAGGACACCAAAAGCATCAGTGGGCCTGTAAGAAAATAGAAGAATGCAAAGAAGACAACTCTGGCCAGGCTCCATTCGCCACGGCCAAACAGTCTTCGTTTCGGCCTGGAAGCATTCGTTCCGAGGCGACCACCTCTGCCAGTGCGTCCGAGGAGACTATCATGTTCACTGTACCCCGACTCAATGCTGCTTCGTCGTCGACCGACAAGAGATCGGTTGCTGGTAGGACCGAAAAACAGCCGTCCATGTTCGAGATCTCCGCTCTGCCACTGCTCATATTCACTGATACTGCGCCCCTCGCCTTCATCCTCGTCGACGTAGTGTTCATCAGTTTCGAGTCGAACGAATGACCCAAATGGATAAAGCATATAACGAGATAGACCGAAGAAGACGTTTCCATACTCTCTAGCATGAGGCGAGAAAATACACAAATAACAAGCTATACCACCGACCAGAGCGGCTGCAGCAAGCCACCATCCGAATATGAATGACCACATCAAGTTGACCATAAATAACAAATTACTCACGCGGCCGCCGGGCGATGAGTGGATGTCCCCTTCAGCGGTCTTTTCAACAGAACGATTCTTTTTGTACAAGGCAGGTTTCCAAATCCTGATACCGAATGGATGGGTCTCATTGATAGCTGCTTGACGGTCTCTCAACGTAAAGCTCTCCGCATCGCTGAGGTCGTCGGCATCATCATTGTCATCTGCATTCGTATCTTCCGAATCGGTCTCTCCAGAGTTGCTGGGTCCCGCTTCGGGTAGTGTTAGGTCGTCGTCGTCATTCTGCCAGCTGTCTTTAGGAGCCGATGTATTCGTTCTCCTCCTCAGTGTCGAATTCTTCGTTGGTATGGGAAGGATTCTCGGCGACGGCTGTGCCGGGGTGCTCGTCTGATGTTGTACTTGTTGCAAGGCATTGTCCTGCTCAACTTCATGCGCATCGTCATCGACAGAGAACTCTTGACCTCGGTACGGCTTCGAAGACATTCGGCGTAGCGTAGACGGCTTTCTCGACCGCTCGATTTGAGGTCCGATATTGGGAGACTGGGGAGCTTGAAGTCGACCAGATTGAGAACGGAGAGATTCATCTTCCGTCAGATTTGCTCGTCCGGAAGACTGTGTGATCGATCCTACAAACCATAGGTGAGTCTTAGCAAGCTGGAATGGGGTGGAATTTGGGTCAGAAGGGAGGGCGGGTCGTACCATAACCACGGCCTGGCCTGGGCCTCTGGAATGTTTCTCTGAATGACGCATCATCGTCCGTTTGAACAATTGGGGCGTAAAAGGACGACTCATTTTCAGTGAATGAGCTCTCTAGAGAACGCGACGACTCGCCTCGCGATTCGTGGTTGGCCATCGTTGCAACTGTGGACTATCCTGATAATCAGGTAGTCAGGATAAGGTTTCGAGCTCGCGGCGCGCTTGTCTGCCAGCTGTTTGCAATGTAGCTTGATCTACCTCACGCGTTCGTAATAACAGCTCGTATCAAGCATGGTGTATAGTTAAATAGAGGTTGGGGGTGTCCCCGAACGCTCATGAAGATAGTTTGAGGTTGCGAGAGGAGAGATGCAAGTGGCAGGAGGCAGGCGGAACAGGCAGGTTAGTTTATGCATGGCAGCTCACGGGGTCAGCCCGCGTTACTTGGTACTTGATGAACCTTTAGACACTTTACTACGTCACTTGAACAGAGATGGCAAATTTTAGTATTAAGTATGATTGATTTTTGTAACTACGAGCTGGAGAAAGTGAGTCGAGTCGTCAAGGATTGAAGGATCAGATAGGAGATAAAGAAAATAGCTATAGGTTGGGCTGTTCTTGGGCTTGAAATGGGACATAAGCTGCCCTTCCCACAGTTTATCCCTTGAAAAGCCTTGAAAAGGATATTGATAAGCTAGCTCCAGTCAAATAGACACGCAGAACCGAGTGTTTCACATCAATATCGTCGCGAAAAAGGCTCTCTTGGATATTATGTGTCGGAGGGAGCTCTTGGTGGGGAGTAGTCAAGCCACATGGAGATGTGTAATATGTGGCTAGTGGCCGTGGCTAGTGCGTGCTTGCAGCTCCTTCCTGCATTCCGTCCGCCGTCGAAGCTCATCGTACCTTCGTCATCCATCAAAACAGCTTGCCTTCCATCACAACCAGCTTTCATGTCTGTGATTTCTACTCGCTCATCAATACACCCCTCGATACAAATTTCAGACTCCACGCAATAACGGATATAATCTGATAATATCTGTACCGCAAGAGCCGTCGAAGGAGCCGTCTCCTCGTCTCATAAACCATGGCGTTGGACAACTACTATCGCAACAAAATCGAGAGCATGAAGCTCGAGATCATACAGGGTCAGGCAGTATTGCGCAGATTAGAAGCTCAACGCAACGATTACAACTCTAGAGTCCGTCTTTTGCGGGAAGAGCTTGGATTGCTTCAACAGCCTGGATCCTATGTCGGCGAGGTGGTCAAGGTGATGGGCACCAAGAAGGTGCTTGTCAAGGTTCATCCAGAAGGAAAATATGGTTTGTCTTCCGCATGTGATATAGCTAAAAGATTAATACAGTGAAGTGATCGCGGCTAACATCTCTAGTGGTCGACATTGCCGATAACGTCGACGTCGCCAAACTCACCGTTGGCAAGCGTGTTTCCTTGCTCTCCGATACATACAAGCTCGAGAAGATGCTTCCGTCGTCCGTTGATCCTCTCGTGTCCCTGATGATGGTCGAAAAGGTGCCAGATAGTACTTACGATATGATCGGTGGACTTGACCAACAAATCAAGGAAATTAAAGAGGTCATCGAACTTGGATTGAAACACCCGGAACTTTTCGAGTCGCTCGGTATCGCCCAACCCAAGGGAGTGCTGCTTTACGGACCACCGGGTACGGGAAAGACACTACTGGCGCGAGCGGTTGCTCACCATGCAGACTGCAAGTTTATTCGAGTGAGTGGTTCGGAGCTGGTACAAAAGTATATCGGCGAGGGAAGTCGAATGGTACGAGAATTGTTCGTGATGGCCAGAGAGCATGCTCCCAGTATCATCTTCATGGATGAGATTGATAGCATCGGATCTAGTCGTGTTGAGGGTAGTAGTGGTGGTGATTCTGAGGTCCAGCGAACAATGTTGGAACTCTTGAACCAGCTGGATGGTTTCGAGCCTACTAAAAACATTAAAGTTATCATGGCCACGAATCGATTGGATATTCTTGACCCTGCCCTTCTGCGACCTGGACGTATTGACCGAAAGATTGAGTTCCCGCCTCCTACGTATGTACTGCCTGCTGTGATCTATTGAAGTCATGCTGACCGTCTCTAGGGTGGAAGCTCGAGCAGACATTCTACGTATTCACTCACGATCCATGAACCTCACGCGCGGTATCAACCTGACCAAGATTGCCGAGAAAATGAACGGATGCTCCGGAGCTGAGTTGAAGGGTGTCTGCACAGAGGCCGGCATGTATGCGCTACGAGAGCGACGAGTGCATGTGACCCAGGAAGACTTTGACTTGGCGACGGCCAAGATCTTGAACAAGCACGACGACAAGGAGGTCAGTCTGGGCAAGGTCTGGAAATAGACGGGTGTACGTCGTTGGGCATGCTGGCGTTTTGAGTCTGCACGATTCATTCAATATTGAGGATCTATAGACCATTGTTTGATCGACGAGCCAAGCATTGGCGTAACTTCTTTGGCATGGACTATTGAGAACTACATATGTAATCTAGAATCATAGCGACTAAACGAGTGTTATTGTACTACCCGATGCACTACCCGCCTGTCTAATCTGATCTGGCTTGATACTCAGATCCAAAATTTCGCATTGTTTGTCGCTTGGCAGTCTGGGTATCACTGCCTAGGTATGACATCTCGCACGCAGGATCACCAATAAGCTACACGTATATACATAACATACACAGAATGAGTATCACCAGTGCCCATATATGTCGTTTAGTAACGAAGTTGACTAAGAGATCTAGAAGCGCTAGCATTACCTAGCAGAGGGCCATGTCCCCACCGCCCCGGCGCGTGACTTTTATTTCTTTTTCAGAGCGGAGACTGCGGGGCGTCTATCAATCTACGACAGTACTCCGTACATATCGATAATCTCACTGTCTGTGGCGATACAGTCGATCGTTACTACTTGTATGTGCTTACTAGTACATACTATGCTATCGTTATCCACGATTCGTGCATTTTTTCCCCCGTGCCATTTGGAGTCTGGCGATGGGCGTACGGACTCCACGGGCTCCTCTCTCCTTGAGTCGATGCAGATGCGTTGTCCGTCAGCAAAAGTCCGCCATCGGTATCGGAGCATACCACAGTATGTAGTAGTCTGACTGATAGACAACATTCGGCTTACTTGGGGGCCTTGCATGATCTGAACGGCTTTGGCCAGTTGTTCTCTGCGCTGCACTCCGCTGGGGGTTTCATAGCGTAGATCTATTTAGCCTTCGAACTCTGTTTCGCTACGGCATATTAGCCGGCCTGATGATTATTGACAGATGAGGCGAATCTATTATTCTATCGAAATAGAGGCTATTGGCTTKTCAGGGAGCACTAGTCTCTTTTGCTTCACCTGAATGCTCCATGTCTGTCTGTCTATCTGCCTGTCCTACCTCAGTTGACATATAACTCACAGTTTTTACTATTTCAAATCAACTCCGTATATTCTCCTAGTTGATTTTGTCTTTAAATATTTAAAGGCTGGACGACCCACTGGCACGTTTTGCTGTCCACTTTTCTTCTTACTAGTTAACTGCTGTAGGTGACTAAAGCGTATCTCCGGATTTACTCTTTTGGTCCTTCCGTCCTGCCCAGCTCTCCATCCAGGAACAAAATATCGACTGTTCACACGGTATGTGTCCATTGAATTTCACCTATTAAATCTGCTGCCAAGTTCACTGGCTCTGCATATGCAGCAAGCCGTCTCAATCGTTTCGTTTCACCATCTGATCCAAGCCAGATTATCGTTAGCACTCAAGAGGCGCTCCCGATTGTCCGTCTCTCGACCCACCGCCATCAAGGGGGGGAACCCACGCCTGGATTTTTTTTTTTGCACGTTCCCGATTGGGGAATGTCTGAATAACAAGGAGATCAAAGAGAGTCACAATATTTTTTGACATATCTTAGACCTCATCGGGTTTAAAGATCTATCATCTCCCCGGCTTGCTCTTCCGCTGTGAATTTGAACTATATACTTCTGCCTCCTGGTGTCTACATATATACGACTCTAGTTGCATCGGAAACATCACCGATCACACCCCCACGCTAAACAACACACCACTGACTAACAAATACATCGTATCGACATCGATCAAGAGAACCGAATGTCTGCCGCCGTACACACGCCTACCATCGATCTCCTAGAGACAGAGTTGGCAAGGGCCAGGAGTGCCCTACATGAAGTCCAGCCCAATACACTCCACCTACTGTCTTTGGATGATGTCACAGCAGGAGCGTTGGCTGCTCACAAGAAGAATTTGATTAGCTACGACCATGAATTTTTCGCCGGCAGTGGTCGTCTCACTGCAAAGGAGTTAGGGCTTATTTCCGTCCAAGAAATCATATCTACCCCAGAGGAAGAGATATGCTCACCACTGCCTATTATTCCCATTAATATATTTGATTTGCTTGCCAACAATGTCGTGTTGCATCACTTGGTACCTTTGCTGCCTGTTTCGTCATTGATGGCCTTGGCCTCGACGAGTAAAACAGTACGCTCCGTCATTATGGAGACCCCCTACGTCTTCAGACATCTCGATTTGAGTACATGCCGAGTAGCTCAAATCCCAGAGAGACAGGTCATTGATGCAGGTGGTGAGCGCTGGCAAAATGAGAGAATGGACGAGTCTGTGACTGAAGATGAGTTTTATGGCGGGCCATTGCGAGGGATCTTCTCCCGTCTTGCGCGACAGTCACTTCTGGCAAGCGTGCGCACATTGGTATTAGATGGTTTATCTGTTCCGGCTGATCTCATCGCTGAGATCATCTTGACCGACCAGTTTAATGTAAACATTCTTTCGATCAGGGAGTGCTCCCATCTCAATGAGCGGAAGCTCATGCAGACGCTGGAATATGCCGTGCGTCCAACACGGCCGGCAGGAACTCCAAAAGTGAAGGGAATCTACTACTTTACGCCGAAGGAGTCGACCGCAAAGCCGCGCCTTCGTCGAGGTTCATCCCGACGAGAATGGTGGCAGTCACGGGTCGGTGGCCAGACAGCAACAGCCTCAACGCCTGATACAGACCAACAAGACGAGCATCTGAACGAGTGGTACAGACCATCCGGTAAGATCTTGAAAGCCAAGATTGAAAGTGGCTGGGCGCAGACTATCAAGAAATGCGAAGGTATCATCTCCTTTGACGCTATATTATGCCGAGGTCCTAGACATAACACCGACTTCTATTCGACCAACAAGACACCAAGCACAGAAGGCCCTCTTCTTCCTGCCGCTATTGCAACAGTCTCTTTAGGGCCTCGTGGCTGTGATGGCTGCCGCACATCTCCCGAAGGTCCCGCGATTTGGGGCGAATCTCCCGACTCTCATTTCCCACTCCTTAGCCCTCTACCTCTCCATGCCTCCAACATTACCGATGCTAAACGACCCGTGCCACGAAATGAGACGGCCGTTATGATTGCGCGTTGCACGGATTGCCTGCAGAGTCGATGGTGCCATCAGTGTCACAAATGGTTCTGTTTTAATTGTTTGCCAAGCCCTGAGGAGGCAGTGATTCGTCTTTCGCCTCATCAGACTGTTGTGCGCAGACCGGGAGGACAGCCCAGAGATCTCTCGCCAGAGAAACTGGGCCCAGGCGTTAGCCGAGACTGCTGGGAATGCGGGCCTACTGTAAGTTTCGTGATATTACTGTGGTAAGCTCGAAGCTAATTGTATGAATAGTGTGCAAGCTGTAAAGTTGAGCGCCAGCGTAGTTGCGGTACCTGCTACGGCGAGTATTGTCTCAAGCACAACGACGGATGTTCCTCAACAAAGGTATGACCATGCCCTACGTACCTGAAAACGTAGACTAATCCAACTACAGTGCGACTGGTGCAACACGAGTTCCCGACGACTCAGCAGAGATCTCTACTAGAGGTCTCGATTTATGAATAATGACTTGTTTTGATTGTATCGGCTATAAATTGCCAGCCGGACAGGCGAGGCGATACACGGATGGCACTTGGATATCTCAGAGTACAGTCTGGGAAAGGACTCTAATGACTTATACATATATTATGACAGACTACATAGTACTCTACTCTTACTCTCAGGTATACCTAGTCATACCATTCATCTTGCTCTCAATTCATATTCATAAATATACACATAGTATAGTATTATACATCGACAGATCCACCAATCGGGGAAGAAGGATTGCGGGGGCGATATCGATTAGATAAGATAAGGCCGATTAGTTAGCAATGAGCAGAGTAGCTTCCAGAAGACTACAACAGAAGATCATTATAAACTCTGGCAACATGCCGCGTACTTGGAAAGCATCATCTCAGAATATTTCTCGCCTATGAAAGAACATGGCAGACCACATATCTCCAATGGCCACATTAAAATGGTCCTCACAACTCAGACTATCCTCACCAGCGCAAACCTCACGATCCCTGCCAGGCGACAAAATCCTCCTCCCTCCCTCGGCGCTCGAACAGCTTCTCTCCGCGGCTCCCATTGTACAGAGCAGTATTGCGAGTCCACAACCAAACGCGCCACAGTATACATCCACTTTCGACCCGTTCAATCCATATACCTTCGCCGCTGAATCGAGAGCTCGCGCAATAGACTCGTACACCTCGTCCGGCGGCGCGCAGCAACAGCCCCAATTACCGCATCCGCTCACTTTCCGGCTCGTGAATCCACGCAATGGAAGAGTTGTATATGCCGGTATTCGGGAGTTCTCGGCTGAGGAGGGGCATGTTTCGCTCAGTAAATTCTTGCGGCATGCGCTGGGAATAGACGAAGAAGTAGAGAATAGAGAAGATGAAGAGACTACAGTCACGCTTCATGCGCAACAGCTACCAAAAGGGACATATGTACGACTCCGTCCGCTGGAAGCAGGATATGACCCCGAAGATTGGAAGGCATTACTCGAACGCCATTTACGTGAGAACTTCACTACGTTGACAGTTGGCGAGTTGCTTACTGTGCCCAGTGGACGGGGTCGGTTTTTTGAGTTTCTGATTGATAAGGTTGCGCCGGAAGAGAAGGAAGGGCAAGCGAATGGGATTTGTATTGTTGATACAGACCTGGAGGTTGATATTGAGCCGTTGAACGAGGAGCAGGCCCGAGAGACGTTACAGAAGCTTTCGCAAAAGGCAGCGAGGAAGCCGGGCTCGGAAAAGGGAAGTTCGAGTGGAGGAACGATCCAAAGAGGCCAAAAGATACAAGGACGGGTTATTAAGGGGGATTATGTTGATTATGAGCTTGACATGAAGGGTGGGGTCGGACGATTGCAGTTGGAGCTTGAGGCTGCGGATGGTGCTGATCTGGACATCTTTGTTAGTCCGTTCTCGTCATATCAGAGAGCCCGGCCTAGGAGCGACGAGCATGTGTTTGGGGATATGTCGCCCAAGTCGTTCAAGTTCCTGGAGTTAGATGCGTCTTTACCAGAACTGATTAACGCAGAGAAGTTGTATATATCTGTACATGCTTTCCTTCTGCCAGATGAGCCGGAAGAAGATACGGAGCCGCCGTTTGAATATGCTCTTCGCGTGGCTGATGCCATGCAAGTCGATGTTGGGGAAGAGATTGCTGATTCAAATGAGCACAATCCAGATGAAGTACAATGCAAAAACTGTCAGCAATGGGTTCCGCAACGCACGCTTTTTCTACACGAAAATTTCTGTCTCCGAAACAATATCCTCTGTCCAAAATGCAGGAATGTCTTCCAAAAATCTTCGAGTGAATGGCAGAACCATTGGCATTGTGAGCATGACGAGTCATACGGCAACGACGAGCCCAGCAAAGAGAAACACGACTACATATTCCACAAAATGCATACATGCTTCAACTGCGACTATACTGCAGAAAGTCTCCCATCTCTCGCGCATCATCGCACCACCAGATGCCCCGGCAAGCAGATTCTATGTCAATTCTGCCACCTGGTCGTCCCTCAACAAGGCGACTCAGATCCAGACATGAATGACCCTGAGGTTCTATTGTCTGGTCTCACGCCTCATGAAATCATCGACGGAGGCCGGACAACGGAGTGTCATTTATGTAATAAGATTATTCGACTGCGCGATATGAAAACCCACCTACGCCATCACGACCTCGAGCGTCTATCAAGACCAGCGCCATCGATATGTCAAAACGTGAACTGCGGTCGTACCCTCAAGACATCAAAGGGTACACCACTGGGACTGTGCAATATATGCTTCGCCCCATTGTACACAGACGCCCATGACCCCGAGGGCAAGTCACTGAAACGGCGAATTGAGCGAAGATATCTCTCTCAAATGCTTACCGGGTGCGGGAAGACATGGTGCCGGAACGCGTATTGCAAGACGGGTCATGAGCGCTCTTCTGCGTCGGGGKCGGTCCTACCGACCTCCTCCAAGGATATTCTGCAAGTCGTCAGACCTCTGATTGACCCGATTAATACGAAACCACCTTTGACAGACTCAGGCTCTAACGCAGAGATACCTTTCTATCTCTGTGCTGATGAGACGAGCCAACAGCGCCGCTCGCTCGGGGAAATGCTTGCCGCCGAGAACGTGTATGATCTCAGATGGTGTATTGCGGCGTTGGAGGGGAGTGGTGGTGATTTGGAGAAGGCGAGGGAGTGGTTGAGTTCATGGGCTCCTCGGAAAGATGAGTAGCGATAACTATAGACTATTAGAGTATAAATCGATAGATTTATCATAAGTCATGTATAATCATTGTCTACATTGTACTTCTCTAAAATACCCAGTGAATCAACTAACTAACAGCTTCTCCCTCACCATCCCTTGGCTCGACTAGACTGCTCCGCAGCATGATTAATAACTCCCCGTCTTCGCGGCTAAAGTGCCACTCCCCCTGGATGAGAAAATCCCCATAATCCCAAACACAATGTAAAAAAGAGCCAACGGATACGCCACCAAAAACCTCATTCCGCGCATGCGTCCCACAGCACAAAACATGCCTGAACTGCTGTATGTGCACCACCCCACAGCCGCAGAGGTAAGTAAATAACCGAACATAGTGTCCATGGGGAGCAGGACGCCAATCAGACTCGTCAACACGAGGGGCAGAAAGCAATATCCTAGCACGCTAGCGGAGCGCGGGAAAGTCAGCGTTGCTGAGAAATGGCCCGTTGCGCCGCCGCCAATACCACCTGCAATATGACCCGGTGGTTTCTGGTGAGGATCGTAGTTATTTGGATCCGCCGCGTTCGGGATCGGTGATGCCGCGTTCCCGCCCGCCGCGTCCAGAGAGGGAGACATCAGACTCAGGATGAGGTGCAGAGTCAATGTACCGAATACAGCGACGCCGTAGATGTATCCGTAAAACACCTTGCCGGAAAAGAGCAGGAATGTGCCGTACAGCACGATGTAGAGAATTGCGCCGTAGAGGTCGCTGTCGTCCATAAGGTGTTGGTCTATTTGGGCGAAGGGGTTGAGGACTGTGAGTGTCTATCACCCGTCGTTAGCAGCCATCGCCAACTTGAAATATTTAGAGAGGGAGTGAGTAAGATACCTTGGAACGAATATGATCAAAATTAACACCCAACTCCTCCAACAACGGCGGCTCACCATCATACCCCTCCGTACCGAACGCAGCTAGCCAGCCCGTTCTCAATCCTCCCTGCTCTCCCATCCTACCAGATACACCTCCAGTCGCAGACGATCCGGCACCGCCAAATCCGCCTCCATATCCTCCCGGCCCGCCTGCTGAAGAGCCGGGGTATGCTTGGGTAGATGGCTGGCCGCCGTAGCCAACGCCATAGGAGGCTTGGGAGGGCGTGGTGTGGCCTGAGACGGAGTAGGAGGATGGGTAGAATTGGAGGTTTTGAGGCGATTGGGAGCCGTAGGAGGGTTGTGATTGTTGGGGATAGTATTGGGCCATCGTGGCCGGTGTGTGTGGATCGCCTTTGGGTCTGTTGATGATCTCGAGCTATGGCGTAGATTGTATATTGAGCTGGGATTGTATCAGGGTAACGATGAATACCTCTGATCTAAAAATTAGGGTTGAGATGTTGTATTGGTGAGTTGAGAACTTGAAGATCTAGGTGGAAGTTGTGGAGTGACAGCTTGGCCGGTGGCAGCTTCCGTGATTGGCTGCTCACAGCCCTACGTCAACTTTCAATACACACAACTTACGAAGTTACAGGATTATACATATTCAACGCTTTTAAACCATTCAGTGCAATATCTAATGCTACAATACATATGTTTACAAGAAATTGATGCCGATCCCTAGCTGGAGCCCCTTCCTTCCCTCCTCTCCTTTGCGCTGGTATATGGGAAGAGAGAAATTCAGTTCAAATCGAGCAACAGGATGCGCATACACCAGTCCAATACCAGCAGCAGTGCTGGGAAGACCGTTTTGAAGCTCGTTTATAGTTGACACAAAAGCATCCTTGACTTCGTTGTTGGTTTTCGGGCGTTCGTTTTCTGATGTGCGAAGAGACAACAGGCGGCCCGCATTGACAAATGCTTGCAGACGTAGTGGCGTATCTTTGCCGACGCGTGGCAATGGAAAAAAGAGATTGGCACTTCCTGCAGCATATAGGTCACCTCCAACTGCATCGCTGCCGTCGCGTGGTCCCAGACCAGCTTGACGGAAACCACGGACATCCGTGGGACCACCGAGCAAGAAGCGATCATTGACTCTCGATGGCTGAGGTGTCGCGCTCGAGCTCAGATTCAGAGGGTAAAGCACACCAGCGCGAAGTCCGGTCGTGAAGCTGACGCCGCTTGGTCCCTTGAGAAAAGGAAGAGGAATAGGAACAGCACCCTGGGTTTCGACTTCCGACTTCCAGAACGTAACGTCTCCTTTCAGAGGCCCGATACCGGCAACCTCATTAAGGGTCTTGGCATATGTACCGCTAGACGGTAAAAGAGGATGATCTCTGCTATCGCGCACCCAAGTATGCGAAATGCTGCTCTTGACACTATCGCCCGCGTCGCCCCGCACAACCAACGAAGCGTCAGGTGACAGCCCGGTAACCTGGCGCCAGAAACCGTTATATGTAAGCTCATGTCGTTGACCGGATTGAGTCTGCCATCGTAATTTGGTCCATCCTCCCTTCAAGACTTCCTCGTGACTAGCCCAAGGTTTTTGCGTTGAACTGGCTACTCCGCCGACTTCTAAACGAAAGTTGGGGTCACTCAATATTGGCGTCTCGAATGCGGCCTGGTATGCAGATCTGGTCCGAGTACCCAGAGATGCGTTCAAGTTCAACGTCTCCGCACCGCCGAAGATGTTGCGCCATAGAAGATTTCCGTACGCAGAGCCCTCGGCATTGCCTAGATCGGTTCCGGTTTTAAGCAGGATCCTCGACTTTTCTCGAACCGACAGGTAGACATCTAAGTCTGTGGGTAGCGCATTAGGGTCGGTTGGCTTGTCCAAAAAGATCGAAATCGGTTCATGAAAGATGTCTACATGCTATATTAGCCACACAGCCCATAAAAGTCTTAGATATAACCCTACCAAAGCCGCTCAATTTGTTTGCTCCTTGGGAGACACGGGATAGAGCCTCGGCTAGTGTGTATGGTTTCGGTTGATTGGCACTGAGAATAGGGTTGAAAATGCGTTCCAAGAAGCTTTTTCGCGTATGGTTCGCGTTGAGTATCTGGATGCGGGATATCGTGCACGGCAAAGTCGAGTTCTCATCGATCTGGACGGATTAGAATGCGATTCGACTTTTGATTTTCAGAGGTCGTACCATTTCAGCAAGCCGAGCTTGCGCTTTCTGATAGATGGCATTTATCCGCTCATTGACAGCTTGCTGCTGCTCCTCCAATACCTTAGGATCGGCGGGKTGTTGTAGTCGGGTGAAGATCTAGTCAATGGACGTGAGTTAGTTGCGCTCCTTGAACAAGCAAATGGCTGTTTTTCTGTGATTTAAGCTTACATCCTCATCGTCACTCGTCAGTGAGGAAGCCATCTTGCCGGCCGATGCTTGCAATTGGAGTTGTTTGTGTCGGCTTGTGAGGAATCTCGAGGAAAGGCAACACATGTGATGGTCCGTGCGGGCTACGTCGTCGTTTCTTCCTAAAATTGCCGCGGCGATTGGCGCTTGCCGCTTTGGGATGTTTTCTACATCGACCTGATCTTTGATGCTTACAATATCACTACGCTAGGCTAGTCAATATGCAACCGAAAAGAAGAAGCTTGTGTGTGTCGGGATCGATGAGTAGATTCCGGGGTGGAATGTCATGATACATTATGCCTAGCTCCCATGTGAACCACTCAGATCGAATAGGCACCTTTGAACTTAAAAAAATTCCACCTAATATGTGTTTTGTACTAAAGCCAATTATCCGAGATTCCACGTCCTCGAGGATAACGCCCGGTCAAATGGCACTATACTCGGATGCGATGACAGGCTTTGGAGAAGATTCAATTCATCCCAGGCCATCTGCAGTCTCTGATCCTTTGGAATAAAATTGAATTGAATGCAACCTTTAAGAGTTTCCTAGTTCATCCTCGTATACAGGGAGAACAACACCTAGTCCGAGCCGGTCCGGTCCCTGAAGTTTGGAGGGCTGAATTACACAGCGTTTGGAGAGTGATGGAGTGATTCAGGTATCATCCTCATTTGGAACTGTCGAGACTTCGGCGAGGAGCCCATCGTCATTCACTGTTACTGCGCGGACCTCTGGTGATAGGTAGTCAGTGAATTGAGACACAATCGAAACCTCAAGTCTTCGTCAGGCGGAGAAAGTTTAGCGAGGCCTTTGAGGTTGATCATTCCCAATTGATTCCAATCCCAGACATTGCAATGAGTTTCAGTGATGGGGTTGTCGCTTGAGCCGAAGTAGCTCTGGCCCTCGGAGAAGAACCTATCTGGAGGATTGATCATGGCAGAGGGAAAATTAGAGAAAAATGCTATGTAGTTGTTTTGCAACTAGATATTGATAATATCGTTCTGTGGACCAGCGCCAGCTATATCAAGAAGACGTAGCATAGGAATCAGTTCCACCTCAAGGAGATTCTGTTGCTCGACTTGCCGAAATCGATCGGAGTGCTCAATCTTCTCCACAGTCATCTGATGGTTCATATCGATCTGATAACCATTCAGACGCTGTATTGCCTGTTCAGCTAGAGTGACTGTAGGGAAACGTACAATACAGAACCTGCTGTAGAGTAAGTAACTTCTGCTCTTGTGCTGAGCATCTATACAAACCCCAATGATAACCGCCCAGCTACAGGCATAAGGACCTTGTTATAGTTTTCTGGACTAATATCATTCAGCCGATGGAGGACAAATTTGCTCAGCTTTGAGATTTGCGATGGCTGCACGATAGGTAAGCCACTTAGGATGACTGCTATGCTGGAGTCTTCCATTGTAGCAGGAGATGTAGAGAGTAAAATGGTTTGGTGGTTGCCTGACAAAGCGGCGGGKCATGCCTTCCCCAATAAGAAGTGGGGCTGCCGTATAAGCCAACTCCGGACTCCTGTCTCGTCTCTTTCAGTCAAATATCATCGTCCTCGGATTTCTTCCTTCACTCTGCAAAAAAGCTCCTGCCATCCTTCGCGTTCCATTCAGCGCTTGCATAGTGTGCTTGTCGCCGTCGCTCTTCTTTGCTCAGATATTCACAATTTCTCGCAGCCATCATGGCTACAAAGGCAGCGCATAAACGAGTGAGTCCCACGAAAACACATTCGTTGTTGTTTCAGGCTAACATTTATACCATCATTTCTAGCTCACAAGAGAATACCAAAACATTCAAAAGAACCCTCCTCCTTATATTGTGGCACATCCATCAGAGACTAACATATTAGAGTCAGTTCCTCTTCCCCCTTCAACTGAATAGACAGCCGCTGACTGTTGCTTTAGATGGCATTATATTCTCACCGGCCCGCCAAAAACCCCCTACGAGAATGGACAATACTGGGGTACCCTGATCTTTCCTCCCGAATATCCATTTGCGCCGCCAGCTATTCGCATGCACACACCCAGCGGCAGATTCCAACCATCTACGAGGTTATGTCTCAGCATCAGCGACTTCCATCCTAAATCTTTCAACCCGGCATGGGAGGTATCGACGATTCTCATCGGTTTATTGAGCTTTATGACCAGCGAAGAAATGACGACCGGTAGCGTCAGTGCCTCGGACAGCGAACGCAGACTATTTGCCGCACGCTCACGCTGGTGGAATTCTACGGGCGGAGGATCACAGACAAACATCCCTGCAGGCGTCACAGCTACTAGCAAGGGTATTAATAACATCAAGGCTGGCGATGGGGGCTTGAAGTTCCGGACGGAATGGCCGGAGTTAGATCAGGAAAACTGGAGGTGGATAAAGGACAATCGCATCGATGCTGCGACGGGACATATAATTCCAGATCCGAATGCGTTGACGTCGAATCACTGCTCGCCTGAAACTTCGGCTCTTCGTCGACGTCCTGCTGGAAGTGGACCACGGCTGGGGGCTGTGATGGAAGGTGGGCACGTGGCTAGAGAGGCAGGACAAGGTTGGGTCCGACGACACAAATTCTGGGTTGGGCTGGCGGTGGTCTTTGGATACGTGCTCATATCGAGGCTATACCACGATATCCAGGGTTCTTGATCATAAGTGTTTGCAGTATTACATGACGATGGATCGAGCGTTGGACGTGGACGTTTATGCTGGTTATGCTGGTTATCATATTTTTCGATAGATTCTCTGTGTGTATTATCTATAATTTATTGGGACTAATACTTTGGCTACCCATACAAGAGAGAATAAATGTAAGATCATCATGGACCCTGAGCACATATATTGCAGCCTCAGGCAAAACGGTAGTTGTTATTTATTAAGCAGTTAGAAGATCCACTCGGGGCCCGCCGAGCGTCATTCATCGCGCCGACCAGCCGGGAAATTCCTCTGGCTCCGCAGAAGGCGAAAAAAAGTTGCCAACTCTCCATCAAGGTTTGATCACGATTCTCTTCTTCTCACTGTACAACATTTATTTTACGCTTTACAACACATTTTTCTTCATTTATATCTTATATTACCGACGATGGGCTGGTTTTGGGCAGATTCCCAGCGGCCGGCCGCTGTTCCGGTTGCCGCTGCTAATACTACATCAGCGGCACCTCCGGTTAGTCTTTTTCTACGAGAAGTTATATGATCTGTTAGCTGATGATTTACAGCCAGCATGTCCGATGCACAAAGCTGGCGCTTCATCTGCATTCGAAGCACCCGTCCCCAGCGCCTGCCCGGTCAAACGATCGCCCAATTCACCATTCTTCGTTCCTCCGTCAGAAAGTCAGCCGCAGCAGCAGTCGCAGGAACAAGCAGCGCCAAATACAAGCGGCAAATCAAGGATAAATCCACTTAATTATATGTTCTCATTCATCTCGCAAGAACGCGCCCCCAGCCAAACAGTCGATCTGCCCGTCGAGCGCGAAATCTCCTCTATCCCGCGCGCCGATAACACTGATGAGAAATGGGAATATCCCTCTCCGCAACAGATGTACAACGCCATGCTCCGGAAGGGGTACACCGATACACCGCAGGATGCGGTAGAGTCCATGGTCGCGGTGCACAATTTCTTGAACGAAGGTGCCTGGGCCGAGATCGTGGAATGGGAACAGATCTTTTCAAAGGGGCTAAAGAGTGGATGGGAGAAGTGTCGGAAGGGGAATGAGAAATTGGCCGTGGAGTTGGCCAAGGAGAGGTGGTTGTGTGAGCAGAGAAGTGAGGAGGAGAAGTTGCAGCCGTGTTTGGTGAGGTTCCAGGGCAGACCGCAGGAGTTGAGTCCCAAGGCGAGGTTTATGCAGACGCTGGGCTGGCTGTATCCTGCTAAATTCGGGTGAGTCTATCGCAGCATCCCTTGAACTACAGGCAATCCTAACGAGCGCATAGAACTGAACCACCCTTTGACCGCCACGACTGGTACATCTCTCGCCAAACACCCTCCGGACCAAAAGAGGTTCGCTATGTCATCGATTACTACTCCGGTCCGCCCGAACCAACCGGCGAACCTGTTTTCTTCCTCGATATCCGTCCCGCCGTCGACACGCCCACTGCAGCCGTGGAGCGTTTGATGCGCTGGGGCGGTGATGTCTGGTACAGGGCTAGCGGTGCCCAAGTACGAGAGAAACAATGATCAACCATTTCTTCAGCTTGGTTGCCCGAGCCTCTTTTCTACGTGGAATATTTTAATGCATACTCGGATCCGGCGTCGTCTTTTATTCGATATTGATATATGATTAATCTCGGTTGCGGTTTTGCTTTTCAGTGTGTATCGATATGTGTACGTTTTCTGTTGGGACATCTCCATTTACTTTCATGTCTGATTACTGTGAGGATGAGATATTTGAGTTGTATATAAATAATTATTACTCTCTTTCTAATCTACTTACATGAGTAAGAGTAAAGCGACATAAGACATGAAAGGAGTGAGTACGCTCGTCAATGCATATGTACATGAAATGAGCATGATGATGACGCCAGCCCCAATGTTGTCTGCCTGTAATGTTCGAGTAGGCATTATATGTGTATTTGTTATTATGTGCAAGAAAACATCAATGTACGCATGATGAAGTCGTTATCAAAGTCGTCAAGGTGGACGAGAAGGCTCAATCAAATGTTCGGCGCCAACATGTCGTACTTGACGCACATTTCGGCACTCTCCAAACTGGCTTGGAGGAATGTGCGTGCTTCAAGACCAACCCATACCCGGAGCATGGATGTGTCACCGTGACACACGGTTTGTAGCAGTGTTGTGCCTGAACCGAGTTGGCGTAGGATTGGAAGGGCGCTATATGACATTAGTTTTCTCTCTTCAATGATAGACAGCCCAGGATATACGCACCTCTTGAATAGATCCAAGTTAGGATCCAAGCTCCTTCCAATTCCTTCCAACAATAATATAGATATAACGACGTTGACAAAGTCGCCCTCGAGACGCACATGGTGCTCTCGGACCATCTGGAGCACCTGGCTCAATACATCGCCAATTTTGATATTACCCAAGGCGAATGTCCTTGATTTGACGCCCAATACGAGATGCTGCATTTTCAATGCAAAGATCTCCGGATCCAGCACCACTTCCGGTTGACGACAACGGTCAACCATCAAATGACCTGCTTTGTATCCATCGAATTCGGCAACTGCGCGGAAAAGGTCCAGGAAATTGCGTCGGTTCTTGTCATTTAATTGGGTGACAAGACCTGTATCGATGAAAAGCAATTGAGGCCGGTATCCTTCACGCTCTAATTCTGCAAGAGCAGCCTTCCAAGCTTCGGAGTCTTTCGTGTGAGGTCGTAGACGTCGTAGTACTTGTTCATTGACATCTAGTTCAGCACTCGAGGTGGCTTCATGTGCGCGCTTTGGCGCTTTCAGAGAGATATCTAGCTGATTGGGCTTGTAGAAGCGGACCATGATATTTCCGGGATGGAGGTCAGCATGGACGAAGTTATCAATGAGCAGCATGCGGAGAAAGGCGTCAAGTCCCTCGTCTGCAATTTCCTCTTGATAGACACCACCGCCCTTCTCAAGGAAAACAGACAATGGAATTCCTTGCGCAAATTCTTCTACAAGGACCTCCCTAGTAGTATATTCTGTATAAGGATAAGGAAACCAGGCTGTTGTGCGTGATTTAAAGTGTTCTCTAAAAATCACCAGATTGGTAGCTTCGATTCGCAAATCAAGCTGCAACTTCATCATTTCGCCAAACTGCTCAACTTCCCCTGGTAGCGATAGCCACTCCATGGTAGGTATCACATTGATGACATGTGCAAAAATGCTCATAATGTTCAAGTCCCTCCTAACAGTGACGTCCACTCTCGGATGTAGGACCTTGATAGCAACATAAGACGAAGGCACCCGTTGAGGTGAGCTTTTGACCAGAACATCGACATTCTTTCGTACCCTGGCCGCTAAATCCTTTGGCATGTCTTGTAGTTCCTCTTGGTACTGTGCTGCAATGTCCGGCTTCAATTTTGCCTTGTATACCTGCGCGATAGCTCCAACACCTAGAGGCTCTTCCTGAAATTCTTCGAATATCTCGTCAAACGGAAGCCCATTGAAGGCTTTGCATAAAATCCTTTTCGTGGCATGTAGAGAGTGTGCCGGTGCGTGTGAGTGGAGAGAGGACATTCGAGCGCATAGTTCGGGAGGGAAAATATCTGTTCGAGACGCTGCCCATTGGCCGAGCTATCACGAGTTCAGCAACAGACGAACAAAAGCTGTTGAAAGTACTGATATACATACCTTAATGAACGCCGGACCGGCCCTTTCCATCGATTTGACCAGAAAATCAAACCACCATAAAGTCCCCCATCGCTGATTGTTGCGGTCTGGATTCCGGCTGCCAATCCATATTACAGGAACCGACACCAAAACCGGCAAGAATATGACGGTAAGATGGAGAAATCTGAAGCCAGTTGCGATAGGCTCGTACACATAGCAATAGAAGAAAACATAAACCTCTTGCTTGAGTCGAGTGAAGCCGCGTGCATCCTCCGAAACTGTCTTTCGTATCTCTTGCCGCGATGCTTCCAACATATGCTTCTCCCCGGTCTCTTCTTCACCATTCTGCTCCGCCAGTTCCATAAACGCACCGGGACCCAATGCGGCCGCAAACAAGACCGAACCGACTATAGGGACTCTCCCTCTGCCTATTCTGTTCCATCGTCGCGATAGCTGACGATGCCATGTCTGCGGCTGCAGTCGAGGGGAAGTGTTTGTAGAAAGGGCCCGTAATGACGTTCGTAAAGACGGAGGTGTGCCGATGGTGTGGTTTGCTCCGCGCCGAAGGCACAGACGGCGCAACACAAGGGCCGCTTTCATATTTCAGAGAGATGAGAATGACTGTAGGCCATGGAACAGTTAGGATATCATGGCGATGAGAGGTGGGAGCATTCACCGTGTTGATTGTAGGCGGTAATGCTGCGGGATTGATCAAGGTTGCACGTGTCAGTCGGCGGCCAACTTTTTTTCGGCGCAGCGAAGCAACGCCCTGACGGCAACGCGGGAAACTGCGGGTACGTCATTCAGCGCTGTAGTTCAGGAGGATTACAGTTACGGTACGCAGGAGTTACGTATATTGTATCTGTAATTTACATTACATAAGCAATCTTACCAGATCTTGAATGGTTGTGATACGCAATACCCGCTGAACATTAGTAACGCATACACACTTGCGAATGATGATCGTGTAAGGAGAATCCGGAGGTATAGAGAGTCTCACGATACGTTTGTATCTGTAATTACCATACACGATCCAACTTCGCTTGTCAACTTGGGATATGCCAAAGTGAAATCCTATTTCGCTTATTTTCTCAAACAAACACCAGAGCTTATTATTATCACATATTAGTAGTCAAGTTAGTTAAGTTAGTTAATTAACTAGCTAACTTATGGATTACAGTCTGTTTAGTAAAGTCTGTCATGAGTCATGGTACGGAAGCAAATCCGCTAGTCCAGACACGCACTAGCTGTGTGTAAACCTTTACAATGAACAAGTCCAGACTCAGGTTGCACGAAGCATCAAAGCCCACACCCTTCATACGTATCAATAACATCCCCAGAATCATCCAATCATGCAAAACGTGACTCGAACAAGCTTGAGAATGATATACGCCAAGCGTCCGCCAAAGCCACCAGACGACCAGCCAGGCCCAAGAACGCATCCGCATCCGGCAGTCCAGTGCCGCAGCCGGGATGCTCGGGAGTTCTGGCAGGGTGGAAGTTTGTTGCAAAGCTGATCTGGCCCTCAGTAGCTGGCGAGTGCGTCTGAGAATTTTCGACTTGTAGCTGGGAGCTAGGCCCAGAGGAGCAATTAACTCATGATTAGTAACAGTTCAAACCAGACGACGTCGATCACGCGAGCATGATATCCGTCCGCGTATCCGATGTGGTTTTGTCCCGGACAATTATATGGATGCGTATATAAGTAATTATAATCCCGAGCTGTCGAGTTGGTTTTGGCTCTCGAACGTTATATTCATGAGACTCCCCTCAATTCCATGGCATGAAATCATCAAAAGAAGCTATCCGCCTCTTCCGGAGATAAGATCTTGGCGCCGATCAGATAATCACCCTCCATCAGATAATCTTCACAGACAGAAAATGGCCTACCCAATCGATGAAAAACAGAACCTCGAAGCCGGAACTATCGTATATACATACCCCAGACTAAGACAACACCGCCGCACAAAATTACTGATAGCCTTCATCGGCGGCACAATCGCATTGTACTCGTTATTCGGCGCGATCATACTCTGTTTTTATACAGATGCTACTTTATTAGCGCTGATTACCAATCCGAGCTTCAATCACCGACTTAATCATTTAAGAAATCAATGGATTGGTACTAAAAGTGATATCGAAAAACTGAGGGATGTGAATGTGGTTGCTGTGGTGGAGTATAGGAATTGGGAGCGGAGCTCGATATTGGATTGTTATTTGCAGGTACGTTTTCTGACAATGAGTGGAGCAGAGGAAGCTAATATCGTATAGCGAAATCTGGTTGCATATGGCGGTCTACTGGATCAAGTGGTCTTCATCCCCGAAAGGAGGGAATGGCGACACCTCGAGTGGCTGTACGAGACTGTGAACAAATCGGATTTCTATTCGATCAGCCAATCTCTCCCCGCAGCGGATGCCAACAATGTATACATCAAAATTGACGGTGATGTTGTCTATATCGAGGATAATGTGATTCCTACTATTGTCAACACAAGATTACAAAATCCAGACACGAGCATCATTTCCGCGAATGTCATTCACCAACCCGCCGTCGCCGAGTTTCACCGTAGACCGGGCGTGCTATTACCGCAAGTACTCGATATTCACTCCTTGAGTCAGGACTCTAGAGCATCATCGGAACGGAGCTGGAATCCGTTCTGGCCCTATTGGAGGGATATGCTAAAATCGTGGTTCCCCGTTGGTGCCCACCCTACATCAGAACCCGCAAGCGCGACTGAGACACACACCTGGCTCTCGCAAGCGCAACAACACAATTCGTTCCTCTATCACCTCGAGCGCGGCGAATTACAGAACTACAAATTCCCACTGTGGAAGAATCCACCTGGAAAACTATCGGGCGCATTCATCGTTTTGCCGAATGGCAACAACACCATCAGTTCTTTGAATCAAAATGTGCTGATAGACGGCAAGGGGGTGGTCTCGCATTACGACGACGCGGTTGGAGTGGAGGGATTAGACTCAACCGATATCCTCGATCGGTACAGGAAATATGCCGAAGAGCATATCTGTTTTGCGGATTAATGGTGTGTGACGATTTATGACTGATGATATTCTTTAGCGTGTATCTCGCCTTGTTGAATTCTCGAAATTGAAGAAGTGTGGACCATGTGTATATCACTAACCTAAAGAAGTAATTTGTGGATCCCCACCTAAGAATCGAAAATATCTACAGTAGTAACTGCGCATCCAAACTCTGACTCCTTCTAACAAGCAATTACCTATCTTTTAAGATTATATAAGAGGAAAAAAAAAAATGACGACGAAACCTCCAAGTGAAGCAGACATAATCTTCAATCGCGCCAACATCGCGCTCGCCCGCAGCCAACGCCTCGTCGCATCATGGCTTCCGCCGCGGACCACGACTACATCCACCGACTCCGGCGCCGAGAATAAACAAGACGATGACGATGAGATATTCACTGCTGTTCCTGAACGGTTTGTCTCTCTTCATCGCTTGATTCCTAGAATGAATGAGGTAGAACACAATACTAATGGTGGTGGTGGTGTAGACTCGGTCTCGGCGCCCCCGTCCCCGTCAAAGATGCGTTTAATACTCTGAATAGCTCCAGCAGCAACAATAAATTGGATGATAAACTGAGACAGAGATTGCTGGGACGGAATGCGAAGAAGTTTATGCAGCAGCAACAACAGCAGAAACAACAAGCAGCTCAGGCGCGAGGAAAGACGGGGCAGGACGATGCTGTGAATGCACGGCCGAAAGAGGCTGAGGATGAGGAGGATGATGATGAGGAAGGAAGGACGTCTTTGGGGAAGAAGAAGCAGACACAGCAGAAAACCATGAAAGTCGAAGTAGAAGAGCATGAGGATATAGACAACGTCGAGACGAATACGAATATCGACCATAGCGCTGAACCGCAAATACCTACTATACCTACCATACCATCCAACAAACGCAAAAAGACGGGCAAGGTCAGCTATTTGGACGAATTATTACAAGATCGGAAAAAAAAGAAGAAGAAGCGGGTGGAATGATTGCGTCAGAAATATTACTGCTATTTGTACGTACATAGATGCAAAATCTCATTGGTATAGACAGACATAGAAAAGACTCCGTCAATTTGAATGCATGCATAGAAAGAAGGGAAGATATATAGAGGACAGAGTCCGGTGGATAATAGAAATATGTATGTGTGGTATTATACACATTAAACAAGAAACAAACTCTCCATTCGCCTTGAGTGATAGAACGACCGATCCTCCTTCTCGGGTATAATGATGATTCAAGCGTTGGTATATAAATGGGAAGAGATGGGATGTATGTCGTGGTATTAATGTATAGATGGACACAAAAACTCACTACTGTGATGCAAAATGTGGATGTGATAGAGAAAAGAGATTATTGAAGCCGTTTTCGCTTGCGATCTTCGAGAATTTGGTCGTCTTCTTCTGGCCGTTCGCTAGTGTCCGTTGGATTGAGCAAGGAGTGCACATTGCTCGCCATACTGGATCGACGCGTCGCTGGTAGTGAATTGTCGTACCGCGGAAATCGAGGTCCCCCGTTACTGCTTCCGGCCGACCATGTCGGATCCACGGTGAGATGTTGCTGCGAAGCGGACGCAGAAAACGGCGGTGCTCCCGGCTGATCGGGGGCCCCCAAAGGTGGTGTTGCTTGTCGTGATAGTTGGGTTCGTCGCCTTGACCCTGTAATTTCATACTGCGCCAAAACATCACGGACTTGTTGCTCACTAGTCGACGGAAGTCGATGCGGCGATGATGGCCATGGTCCAGATGAGTTTCCTGCAGTTTGTATTCCGCTTGGTGGCCACCCGTGTTGACGAATATCTGCAGACGTATGTCGACGCGCGAGCATTGCCGAATCTGACGGCGATGTGACTGCCGACAAAGGCGGAGGTAGTGGAGGTTGCTGATGTTGAGGAGGAAGCGGCGGACGACTATAACCTGGCGAAGAATGCCCTCCACCAATAGATCCATACCGCCGAGGAGAGACAGCTAGATGCTGTGATATGTGTGTCCTAATTGGTTTAGAGGTGTCCGCAAGCGAAGGCCGGCGACTGTCGTCTTGAGGCATTTGACGCGGTGAGAGTGGTGGTCCTGGTTCTGCTACATTTCCAAAGAATGCTTGCTGTCGGCTAGCCAGCAGGCTTTCATGAGGCGTCTCCAAGGCACGAGTGCTATCCAGATGTCGTTCAATGTCTTGTTGCATGTCCGAGACTTGGACTTGTTAGTGAAATGTTTATCAATACATTGCAGCGACTTACCTTCACGATATATAGCACTATCCCGGTCTTGGTTCATTTTGACGAGAACCTGCGAAATTGAATTTGTCCATTGATGACATCTGACGAGACACTCTGCCAACGCTTGACACCGGGAGCTCAACATATAATTGGTCTCTTCCCAGCGCAGCATTCGATTTTGCATTTCATAGATCGAGTGCTCCAAAGACAACATCCGCATGTCGCCCGTTTCAGGTATTGGCTCGGCTGGCGTTCCCGGTTGTGACACTCCGGGTTTAGTATTTGAAAAAGAGTCTCGATGAATCAGAGTATGCCGGGATGCCCTTCGTTTGATTTCGCGCAGACCCACCAAGTCGCCTCTTTTGAAGTTTCCGTTGCCGTGTTTGAATTCCCAAAGCGCTGAGTCAGGGGAGCTTGTATGAAAGACATCGCTTACTGCTGATAGTCAGCATGGGCCTTGCAATTGGGAGAGAGAACATACCTTTGTGAAAACCGTACATGTTCAATTGCCGTACAAAGGACGAAATATTCGTGTGTTTGAAGTATTGTCTACAAAGAATGAGAATATGATGTACTGTCGGAGAGGGCAGGGCGAACTTACGCGAGAACTTTGGAAAATTCGGAGGTCGGAGACATGACGAAGCTTTCATTCGAGTTGGACCAGGAAATCAGATGTTGAATGCTTTGATCCTCGAGCATGCTGCCCGAAGATTAGTACTGCTATCGCATGAACGCGAAATTACCTACTTGTATAGCTTGTGTATAAACGCCGTCTGGACGACCTTTGGTTGTTGCGCGGCAGCAGCAGCTCCTATAGTTTGACCACCCGAGGCATTCAAGTGACTTTGGTTGTCTCCGTTGGTATTGTGCATGCTGGAATCGCCATCCGGCGCGGCCGCTGTCAGATCCATCGGATCACCGCGATTGGCATCAGCTGCCGGTGCCGACGAATTGAGCACGGGGATATTTCGCTGTCTATCGCTAGCAACAGAAAAAGGGCCTCTTGAAGGAAAATCGGCGACTCTGTTCATAGCGGCTCGAGTACGTATAGCGGTTGTTTCGCGAATGTCGTCGGCGGAGGTGCGTCTTCCGCTGGCGGAGACTTAGCCGGTGAGGTGAAGAGTATCGATATACGTTCAATTATTGTTGACCGCGTTGCTTCTTTCCTGTCTTAATTGTCCTCGTATTCTTTCTCGCTACGTAGGACACTCGTATACTGATCCGATGGCGTATGCAGTCGCGGTGCTCGGATCGTGTCGAGGGGCGTCGCAAAGAGACTGAAGACTCACGGCCGAATGAGCTCCAGAGGCCCAAACATGATGACACAAGAACAATGGGACGGATCGGAGGGCCACAAACGATGGAACTCGGCACTATAAGAGATAGATTCGATAGGGAGTATACTGGCAGTAAGGATAATCGAGGACCGAGCCGACGTGGTCGAGGATGTAGCAGGAACAAAAGAAAACAAACGAGGGAGAGCAGAAAAGGGAGTTGCGGGGGAGCGAGTCCGGCGTTGGGGGTTTCCTCGTGGAAGCTTCTGTTACTTCTGCCGCAACTTAGTTGCAGATGCTACGACTCTTCTAGACTGTCCAGGATCAGCTCGATTATTCATTGATCACTATTCTGTTCTCATTTCTTGTCTTATTGTCCCCCCCACCTGATCGACCGTGGCAAATTGTGGTCACGATAGCTGGTCAATATGCGACACAGTCAATACAGCGAAAGAGCCGGTCAACAGGGCGTAAACATAATCATCATATGATAACAGTACGGGGCATTTCAAATATGATTTAGATGCAGTACGTGAACGCGCCATCAATAGGTTACTGAGCATTCCAAGAGTCTGCTTATCAAAGACGATGCTACTAACTAGAAGATTAACACCGGAGTACTGATTACGCGTGTAAATTTATCATCGTCTCCGTTCTCTCGTTGGTGGAGCTATGGGAGCTGGGCTGAATGATACTAGCTGCTTCGAAGCTAGGCAGTGCTACCTCAGGATGCTCATACTCTCTACATAGTATGTACGTGTATGCAGCTATGTGGTATGCATGCGCAAATGCAATCTTATGTCAATCAGAAGCAATGGCAGCAGGGATATGGATTCTTMCCAGCCGATAGTGCCGGATACGTAACCCCGACTCGACATGACTGCCCACGCACTGGCAAGCAGTCTGGTCGTAATGAAGTGATGGAAACTATCCTCCGTAACGCGGCGAAGCAGGAATTGTGATTGAGCAATTTCCGGTGCTTCAAACTAGCAGAGAAGACGACAGGAGATCTCGTCGCATTGGTCCAGGCGCATGTAGGGAGTCGCGTTTTAGCCCTCTGCATGAAAAGGAGGAAGCGATCAGTGGGGCGATGCGAGCTCGACAGGTATGTCCGCGGTAGGTACTAGGTATGCACGTAGCCAGATGGCGCGGGGGCCGATATGAAGGCTGGCGAATTACTTTGATGGGCAAGCCGGGTCGAGAATGTCTAGATCGCCGGCTGCGTGTCTCAGAAGAGACGTATGTTGTTTGGGAGAGGCAGTGAAGAAAGCCTTAAGAGTTAAGGCTAGAAGAAGGGACGCACGCAATCTCGGCAAAGATGCCTCAGGCTCCTGCCGGACTAGGACCAACTAGGTACATCGCTGCCCCGCTTCTACACTTACAACGCCCTAGTGATCCTACAACACGACATCTTGACTATCGTTGAAGCATGCAGTCTACATAATCATGAGCAGCCGTCACCCGGACGGCGACAGCGACAGCGATGTTGAACAGACTCGTCTCATCCAGGACTTCAAGTCTCTGTCTACAAAACAAGCTCGCCGAGCCGTGTGAGCAGCTTCCTGCCGCTATGTTCCGTGACTACTGCTAAGGTAGCTTAGCAGATTGAATGCCATTCTGGATGACTTGACCATCGATGAGAGACGCGAGCTTAATGCTCGTCAGGAAAGTTTATATTGTGACATTGTTGGCTCCCTACCGCTTGAACTCGTGCTTGAAATTGCACGATATTTGGATCCGCTTGAAGTATGGATCTTTCAAAGGGTATGACTTCTTAAAAAAAATATGCGTTACCTCACAGCAGAAAGCGGCTACTTATTGGACCCTCTAGGTATCCAAGCAATGGCAGACTGTACTCTCGTCGAAGGAAATTTACAGCGCGATTCAGTTTCCCTTTTATCCTTCTCCACTTCCTGATCTAGGAGACAAAACCGTGTCTGCTGCGGATATCATGCGCTGCAAACATGGATTCAACCGTACAAGAGCATGTTATCGATGGCCCAACGACTTGGAATGCTTATTCAAAGACACGTCAACAGCAGAACAATCTGTTTCTTATTCTTCAGGCAAGGTTGCATGGCTATCACCAGACCAAAGGATTGCATGCATCAAAAACCTGACGACAGGGACTGTGACCGAGTTCATGACTGAGACCCGTGGCGTGATTCGCCTCATTCATTTATCTGAACWCTTTTTATTTGTTCAAGCTTCAGGGTAGGACTTACTAGATTAGTATACAAGATTTCCAAGTCTAAACCCTCACAGATACTGTACCGCTTGGGAATTGTCGACCCACCGGTCACATCAGATTCGACTCCCATCTCCACATATAATAGAGATCAATGCTCGTCATGACAGAGCCATCATCCTCATCGGAAGACCTTTGGACGGGTTGACGATTCTTAGTTGGCATTTCGACAGTGATAGCGTCCGGTCAGCCCGTATCGAAGGTCAGCCACTCTTCACGTGCTGGGGCAGCGACGACGATGAGACATTATTTGTCCTTCAAGCTGAAAAAGAGACTGGGTTGGCATCATACAGGTTCTTCAGGCAGAGATTTGCCATTACAAATCTTGAAATCACCACCCTTGATTCAAAAATCTTGGCTGTCGAGCAAAAAATCGACCTGGACTTTACATATTTCTATACGTTCACACGATTTAATCAACTAMCCTGCCGATATGGTTCAGTCATCTCTCAAATCCTTCCGTTGAAATCCTCAGAGCCCGGTCTGGTCAATATTTTCATTACTTACTCTACAAAGACAGAAGCTCTAGAAATCCGGACTCCGGTACATAAATTCGACGATGATCAGCGCATGCAGTATTACAAAGGCAAAATGCTAACTGTAGACGGGACAATATACTATCCGATCGTCACCTGGAGTCATTTTAAGATCAATCAAATCCTCGACGAAACAAACGTTTTCTACGCACATATGTATTCGGAAATACTTCCTATGTACAATCCAAACAGACCGCGGTTTGTTACGTTCGGCGACCATCAACTGTTCGGTACTGCGCACACTGCAGGCATACAAGTTTGGTCTTTTGATCCAAAATTACAGTTTGCACCTGACGCCTAACTGGTCATAACCATGAGTACCATGCATATTGCCGAGTATTAGGGTTATCTTATCAGTTAATAAGTACATATATGATTCAAGCAACGTGTCAGGCCTTCACATCTAATCTCATTGCTTTTCTTCCTTCAGGGGAAACTATACCGGCCTGACCCTTCCACCCCTTGTACTTCGGTTCGAGGCTATGAACTCTATCCTCTGCACTGAAATCAGGTGGGAAATACCCATGTAGAAAAGCTTTCAACTGTGAGTCAATATACTGGATATTCTCGTCCGTCGATGGTGTTGCAGCAATATACAACACGGAGGAATCTTCCTGGCCCTTGTGTTCGGTATCAACTGCATGGCACATATCCGCATGCCACCAGACCGTATCCCCTGGATTCATGGGCGGAATATGAACAAGACACTCTCGGAGACGCAAATGGGGATGTGAAGCCGCTGAAAGTCGCTGCGAGTCAAATCGAAATGTACCCGGGAACCAAGGAGTGTCGGGATCAAATGTCCATTTACTTGCATCCATTATGTCTTCCTCCTTTCCAGAGGCTGGGGATTTAAAAAATGGACGTAGCAGAACATAGGACATGACCCACTGGATGTGCGGATATAGTAGAAGAGAGCCTTCACTAGGACCCGTCGTCGTGAGTGATGTCCAACCCTGGAAAGCGCGGAAGACGCTGCAATGTGCACTGCCTGGGAACATTCTTGTGTTTGCCTTTTTGCGAAGTGACAACTCATAAAGATCCAGATCTTCTGGATTACCTTGCCAGACAGGTGCATAGCAGGCACGATATGTAGAATCAGCCCACCGACTCAGTGAGCCGGCATCGATGTGAGGTCCCAGGCCGAAGAAGGGCGATCCCGGAGGTCGGATTCTGACCGCATCAACATAGGTCAGAGGATCAAGTGATTTCTCGGGCTCTTCCTTGTCATGCCMCCAGCCGATAAGTTCGCGGGCGACTTTGAGCGAGTTTGGATGTGAGCGCGCCGCCATTTGAGTGGGACTGTAGTACATGCGCAGAATCGCAGGCGTTTCCACGGGCCATCCTATAAACTGTCACTCGGCTATTCCCTTGAGCTTTGCGTAAGACAACATACCTGTAACCAAATCCTTATTGTCAGCGACATAACTCTTCAAATCCTTGAACCACTCCTCCGCCACATCCTTCTCAACAACCCCTCTAATCAGAAAACATCCAACTTTCTTATACTCCTCTTTCTGCTCTACACTCAAACTCTGTAGATCGCTATACGAGATTTCCGGAATGACTGTATTTCCCTTTTCGCGAATCTCCTTTGTGACTTTTTCTAGCTCGGAGCAGACCTTGAGCCAACTCTTGGTTAGGGCTTCTTGGCCGTATTCTTGGATGATGGCGGATTTGTAGTTGGCGAGATCGTCGGATTTTTCGTCAATGGGGATTGAGGTAAATTCCGGCCAGGCTGGCCATGTAGCAAGGGGGCCGACCATTTTGTTCTTCTATTGCAACTATATCTATAGAAGGGAAAGAAGTGATCTCACGCTTGTTTGTTAAGACTACAGTCATGGAAGCATATACAACGGCCTTTGACTACCAACCCAAGGATTAGAACATCCAATATATGTAGCCTCTCACTCAAACAACAAACATTGGCAAAATGCCGTATAGCGGGGAAGTATTTTTCGCAAACGTTCCCATCATTCTCCAGATGCCATCGCATAAATCCCGCAACCGTCGGCCTATCCGCCGCAGTCAATGCCGGAATGGCCGCTATTCTCGCGGGGCCCGACAACTAGATGCTCGTGTGATAAGAGAGGATTCATAGTCATTGGGTGGGTTGAGATTTAGAATATGCGCCGGTCCAAAAAGCGTAAAGTATAACTTGCCGGAGGATTAGCTTTATCAACACTTTAAAGGGTTGTAGACTAGTTATCCTCTGGTAATCTTTGACCATATATGGCATTTTAGGGCTAGACAAGCTTCGAGGAGATAACCGAATCTTGCTCTGCTATGTAATGATAGCCAGGATGATAGCGCTCTAAGGCAGTTAAATAGAATGTAATTACCGGAGGATCGAGGTTTGTAATCATATCCCTATTAGTATAATCTGGTATTCTTCTTAAGTCGCCCGTGACTTCATCCTTAGAAGCATAATTGTGCTCCCTTCGGACCGATACAAGGATCTGAGAAACGAGTGACCAACATGGTCCTCTCCGTATTCTGGAAAGAGGGCATCGTCCCCAGAACCTCCAGCGTCCTCGTAGCCATCATCGTGTTCTGCTCCTCCGTCACTAGCACCACTATGGGTTATGATGGCAGTTTAATGAACGGCCTCAACATCCTCCCCGCTTACAACAAATTTTCCAGCTCGACACCTCCAGAACCGCTCTGTCTACCGCATCCACTTGGATCGGTAATGTGGTTGTGGGTATAGCATTTGCTAAAGTCCCGGATTGGATTGGAAGGAAGCCGAGTATGTTGCTTGCTTCACTCATTACAATCGTGGGTGTCGTTCTTGGTACAGCGGCGCAGGGGTTTGCCATGTTTGTCGTCTCGAGGATAGTTGTTGGTATTGGAGCTGGCTTTTCGTCCATGGCAGGCCCGATATATTTTGCGGAAACATTGCCTATAAAATGGAGAGGCATTGCTTTGTGTTTGATTTTTGATTTCTGGTACGTCTTCTACCCACTCTAATCCGGACTTCTGACGCATACTGACTGGCACAGGTACGTTGGCGGCCTCGTCGCTTCAGGAGTCACGTACGGAACAAGCGGGATGACCTCGACGTGGTCCTGGCGTATACCGAATCTGCTACAGGGCTTCTTTAGCATCGTGCTGCTTTTGCTTCTCCCCTTCCTGCCAGAATCTCCCCGTTGGCTGGCATCAGTCAACCGCCGTGATGAATGTCGCAAAGTTCTTGCACAGATCTATAGCAATGGAGAATTGGAGAATGCCACTGTTCAGACAGAATATCTCCTGATTACTGAATCTTTGGCTGGGTCTATTGAGTCTGAGAGTGTATGGAAGGTGGTGGGGGATATGATTAAGAAGCCCTCGGATCGTAAGAGGACACTTCTCATGCTTTCTGTGGCTGTATTCTCGATGTGGTCTGGAAACAACATCGTTTCTTTCTATTTGGGCGATATGCTGGACCAGGCCGGTATTACAGATTCGACAACTCAGCTTCAGATCGTAAGTCTTCTATGTAACCTTTTGGTAAGCGTTCTTACTGACGAGCACCGACAGAATATCATCCTCAACTCTTTCTGTCTGGTCGTCGCACTCATAGGTACAGCATCGGTTGACCGTATCGGCCGCAAGCGCCTAGCCCTCTGGTCCACTGGCCTGGAAACCATCTGCCTATTCCTAGTGGGTGCCTTTACAAAGCTCTACGGCACCTCAACAAATCCATCCGGCATCTACGGCACTATAGCTATGATCTTTCTGTTCCAAGGGTCATATTCCTTTGGCTGGACCCCGTTGAGCATGTTGTACCCACCTGAAGTCCTCAATTTCCGGTTACGAGCTGTCGGAATGGGTATTTATACATTTGCGGCCGAGGCAGCTGGCCTGGTCACAGTGTATGCATTCCCTATTGCCATGGATCGGATTGGCTGGAAAACTTATATGATCAATGGCGTGTGGGATGTTTTTCAGTTTGTGTTTGTGCTGCTGTACTGGGTTGAGACGAAGGGTAAGTCTTTGGAGGAGATTGATTCGATTTTGGATGGAGTGCCGATTTCGACAGGAATTGAGGCGGGKAAGGKTTTCGAGGATGAGAAGGAGGTCCCTCAGAATGTGAAGGAACTGTAATAGCAGTCATATTACCTAGGTAGGTGTGTATAAGGTCATTGTCTTCGAGGGGGAGGGGGACTGTTGCGCATATTCGGATTTGACTTTTCAAGGTTACCAAACTGTAGAGCAGTTGAAATCAACCGTACTATGATATTGTTATCACATGTCCAAAAGTCAGACGACATTATGTAGCTTTGCTGTTTTGTGATATCCGGATTGTTTATGGCCCTTCTGAAAATCAGGTTGTTGACATGAAACGTCGGATCCCCCGACAAATACGGACTCAAGACCGACATTGGTCCCATACACTGTCGGTGCAATCGAATCGGCGAAAAATAGGTGCAGGATGATTAGGATCAGCATCTTTGATTTCTTTTTATCATCCAGTCAAATGTGTCACACCAGTTGACTCGTACACCAAAGCCGTCGGGTCTGATCACATACAACACAGCCAACGACTCATGGGTATTCCAACAGCGAGTGAGAATGATCTCAAAGATGCCAAAAATTACTGCGCCGAAAGTGAAAATAACACATTTACCGCAAATGCCAACAATATCGCAGATGCAACAAGCCTCAAACCTGCCGGCAAAGAGAAATCTATAAGCAATATTCACTCCGAAAACGACACTACCATCACCTCCGAAGATGCCTCTGACGAAATAACCTATCCTGAAGGAGGCCGGACAGCCTGGCTCGTCGTCCTAGGCAGCTGGATGTCCTGCTTCGGCTCAATGGGCCTCATGAACTGTCTCGGCATCTTCCAGGCATATCTGGGCGAACACCAACTCCAACCATACTCCTCCAGCAGTATCGCCTGGATCTTTGGCGTTTATTCATTTCTTGCGTTTTTCTGTGGCGTTGAAGCTGGTCCAGTCTTTGATGCAAAGGGACCACGGCCGCTTATATTGCTTGGTGGATTGGGGACTGTGGCGTTCTTATTATTGCTGGAGGTGTGCACGGATTATTGGCATTTTATGCTCTGTTTTGGGCTCTTGGGAGGGGCCAGTTTGTCGCTCGCGTTCAGCCCTTCTATTTCGATTGTAGCACATTATTTCCATCGTCGAAGAGGGTTTGCGGTGGGGATTGCATCGTCAGGCGCTTCGATAGGCGGCGTTGTGTTTCCATTGTTGTTTCAACATGTTTCTTCCAACTTGGGATTTGCATGGGCAACGCGAATTATTGCGCTTGTTGATCTGGTCACTTTCGGTCTCGCGTTTCTATTGATTAGGAGACGCTTCCCAGCGAAAAGTGCTACATTCAAAAGACTAGTTCCAGATTTATCAATCTTTCGGCGGAAAGATCTCATGCTCGCTACAATGGGGATCTTCTTCATGGAATGGGGCTTGTTCATCCCATTGACATACCTTACTTCCTTTGCGTTAGATATCAACATGTCCTCCGAATCGTCATACTTATTGTTATCTCTCGTCAATGCCGCGGCGGTTTTTGGTCGCTGGATCCCCGGCTGGTGTGCAGATCGACTGGGCAGGTTCAACACGCTCATTATAACTATTGCCATGTGTTTGCTCTTTGTTGCTTGCCTGTGGATGCCGGCTCAATCCGAGCAAGTCATTAGCAGTGGGAGCGCGTCGGCACTGGCAATTGCGTTTGCGGCTCTGTTCGGGTTTGCGAGTGGGAGTAATGTCAGTCTTGCGCCGGTTTGTATTGGGCAGTTGTGTCGGATTGAGAGGTTTGGGAGGACTTATGCTACGGCTTATGTTATTGTTAGTATCAGGTACGTTTCTTTCACTAGAAATCGTAACATAACATTTTTGACTGATGCGAATATTTGCAGCACCCTCACTGGCATCCCGATATGTGGCGCTATTCTTCAACGCTGCAATGGACAATATTGGGGATTGATTACGTTCACAATTGTCAGCTATGCAGCGAGCTTGGTGTGCCTAGCAGCTGCAAAGATATCTCATTGTGGATGGAATCAGATGCTGGCCATTTTTTGAGTTTCATTGCTGGTAGGAATTCTCCTTGGTAGAACTGAGACCGTCAAATTGACAGTCTCTTTGTTAGGAAATAAATGAATGGATAATTACGAATGAACAACCTGCAGCTTCAACTTGCCCAAAACAATCCGAATCATCCCCTGAATCCTCTTTGCAGAAGCAAACTTCCGACTAAAAGCCTGCAACAATTCAATGCTCAACTCCAAATCTTCAATTGCTTTACTCGACTCCAACACCTGAGACAAATTGTTCGGTTGTGCCGTTGTCGAGTACATCAAAGAAAGTGTCGCATTGAACAAAACAGCGAGATTGAGCCAATTGTATGAGAAGCGTTGCTGTCGATGCATGGTCGTGGCTTGTCGGATAGCCATGCTGGATGCTTCGGCAAGAACTCGCAGTTGAGCAAGATCTAGCGTTTGACAGAGCGGAGATGGGCGATAAAGCATAATTACATGGGTATAATAATTAAAGTCGAACCAATTTGTGCACAAATGAGGGACCTTGGATTGTAGGTCTGGTAGCGGAAACGGCATCGTCCGTCGCCATTCTATCAGCCTTCTGTGAAGGTTTTGGAGGGTCTGTTCTTTCATTTGTTGGTTGGCTGGGTCGCTGTTTCGGACTGCATGGACTTTACTTCCAATGTCACTAGCAATGGTCCGGAGGGCTAAGATGTGCAGGGGGATGGCCATGGTTGATGGCTCGAGCTTTGTGGATGGTATGATGCCATCTGGTTGTATGTTTTCGTCGTCTACGTCTGCAAAGGGCTGTACTATGTTAGCACGGTTTATTAAAGACACGGATTTCAGCATACCTCTACAGTGATATCATCATCTTGGATGGCGAATGGACGCCCCAAAGCCAACGAAACAACACTACAAACCGTGAGCATAGTTATATGTCAGACCCGTTTTCTAACGTACCGGTCCATCATATACAGGCAGAAGAAGAGGCGTTTCTGGTGCTCGGCAAGATCCACGGTGAGACTCTTGTATTGCTCAGCGGTATGTAAGCCCATGCCAGTCGCCATACGAGCCGCCATTCCGATCAAAATCCATGTATCTTTCAGAATTAGCATACTTCATGAAACATAGAGCAAAGCCACTTACTCGGACCAATTTTATTGAAAAAAGAGTACGATACTTGAAGCATCAAAACTTCTAGAGCGGCCTATGCATAAATTAGCTTACCGTAGGATAAGACCTATCATGATGCCTACCAAATCTCCGCATCCCATAGCACCCTCAAAATGCACCATGGCCCGGTTAAACAGCTGGACGGATTCCGACTCATCCAGCAAAGATACCGAAGAATATGCCGTTGATCCAATCGCTAGAACCATCCAGATCCGGAACTGCCACAACGGAGACTGAGCAAGCGGGTCGGAAGGGTCGGCATACAACCGCCAAAGGACAGTTGTGAATTCCTGCTGCCGAACAAACGGATACAAGGTATGAGAATGGGCGAAATAGAACTCGAGTAGATGGCTGATATGAGCCGGCTCGATAAGAGATAATACTTCATGAATAAGGCCGTCCTGTTGCTGATCGTTGGATAAAGGAAAATAGAGTGGCAGTGGCGGAGACGAGACCAAGTGCGTATTAATTTCGTTGAACGCAAATGAGAACGTGGGAGTAGTCTCCGTCTCATTTGGTACACAGTCATCTTCTTCTTCTTCATCATCATCGTCTTCCTCCTCCTGCTCATCATCAAAAACGAATTCTTGTCGATCTGGTGATAGTCGTCGGAGAACGGCCTGTGTAAGTTTGGCGAAAGATATCCCAGAAGATGATCCGACGTGGCGGTCTGCGGCAGCCTCCAAGGAAAGTAGTTTCAATTCATCCGCCAATGAGTCGGGTTTTTGGGTAGTAATGGGGATGTGCTGGCCATTTACTACACCTTGTTGCTGCTGGGTTGGCGGGCTGGCTTGTATCGGCTGCGGTTGCGCGATTACGTGGATCGGAGAAGTTTCTATCGGTCGAGTATTAAAGTCCAATCTCACACCGTCAATGTCATTCGAAGGACCGAATAGCGTTTCCTGTTCGGTCGTTCGCATATCAAGGAACATTGCCAATTGCTGCTCCAAGTCTTTGACACGCATTTCTAGTCCTCGGACATATCTATATAGATGATTAAAATCAGTTTCTGAGATCTCAGAAATACCAGTTGAATAAACGTACGCAATAGAGAATGTCGCCGTTTCTTTTTCGTCGTCGAGATAGCTGCATCGCTGATTGGCATGTTGACAGGCCCGACACTGTGGTAGGGCCTTGTCGCAGCGTTTCTTTCGGCGATGGCATCTTCTGCAAGAGCTTTCTGCTCGGGCTACTGGTCCTGACATTGCGTATAACTGGTTTTCGTCTTCTCTGATCATCAGTCTAGTGAGTCAGACAGCTGCAGAAAGTAGAGAAGGAGGAGAGCAGCTTATCAGTGCCTGAGCACTAACCACGGAATAAGTCTCCACACCCCCACGCCAGATACCCTCAAATGATTACAGATGGTATTGATAATATAGTACTAAACAGCTCAAGGGCATATATTTTCTGTGATTCTTTCAATCGAGTATTCTCTGTATTTAATTTTAATCTAAACGTTGCTGTCTGTCTTTCTTGTCCAGTTGTTGAGGAATGAGAAATGAATCTCTCGCTCCGCCTATCGGTAGCCTCACCAGCCCGATAAGGCGGTTCCTTCACCCCTCACTTGGAGCCCTCACTAGACCTAGAGCTTAGTAGTGACTCGAATATTATGGGGATCTAGCCAATTGGTGCAAGCTATATCAGTAAGTCTGAGCATTATAGATTTCATGATTGGTGCATCTCGAGCATTTCATACCCGTGAGTCAGGGCTCGGGGCTTAGGGCTAGGGCTCGATTTCCTTTCAAGGCAACTACAACGTAGCGCTAATCGCGATACTGGAGCCACGATGTATCGTTCTTTACCAAAAGCAAGATGCTTCTACACATGTTGGCAAACGATAATCGCCCGAGAAAAGACCTTAGTGTTGATTTTCTCGACTTCATCAAACTACGTATGCTTTGATGCAATGAGGAGCTTGTTTCGGTCGCGCCGCCATTGTCGGATGGGCCGCGCCTCGAGCCGTATACTAGAAGTATATTGACATAGAGCACCACGACCAACCCAACTGAACTATCATTAAATCCAAAGACAGTTCACACATACGAATTTCTTATTGCAAGTTGCTCATTTAAGCCTAAACAACATGTCGGTCAACGGACAGTCCTTCCTCCTCGACCCGGAAAAGAAAACTGGTGCCATGCGATACAGTCATGCCCGAGTCGTCTCACCAAACACTCACCACACAATCTACATCTCAGGCATCGCCGCCGTTACGCCAGACGGCAAATACGAAGGTGTAACTGAAAAGCCCGACGGAACATATGAACTCGACATTCGCGCACAAACCGCTGCAGTTCTACGACGAATCGAGAGTATTATCAAGGGTGCCTCTGATGGAAAGGCTGATCTTTACAATATTGTGGACGCGGTTATTTATATCTTGGATATGAAAACACAATATGCCGGCATGAATGAGGAGTGGAATAAGATCTGGGGTGATCGTGCCAGTGCGCCTGCGAGGGCGACGATTGGAGTGAGAGAATTGCCGGATCCCAGGTTTTTGGTGGAAATCAAAGCTACTGCCATTTTTGAGAAATAGTCGTCATAGATGGGCTAATTAGATTTTGGAAATATACTTGTGACCAACCGTGAATTGACTCATTGACCTGCATGCACCAATCAGTAAAAATGCTGTAGCGTCGGACTGTCCGACATCTAGAATGGCTTGAAATGTACGTTTCGTTCGTTGCATGCAGAAGGAATGTCGTTCCGTCAAATCACCTCATGAACTTCTCAATATGTCCCCCCTCAACACTGAGACCGCAATCCAACACTTCGCCATAAACAACTTCAAATTCCAAAATGGCACTACCCTCCCACAAGTCCAACTCGCATACCGCGAAGTCAACCCAACCAAAACTAAAATAGCCCTCATTCCCACCTGCTTCCGCGGCCGCATCAACTCAACCTTGAACTTCGCCGACGGCGCATTACGAGATTATCGGGTAATCGTGGTCGCTCTATTTGGAAATGGCGAATCATCCAGTCCATCAAATACACCCAATTTCCCGCAGACTCTTGACTATCGGGATTGTGTTCGCGCTCAACATAAGCTCATAAAAGAGCATCTGCAACTCACAAAGATTGATGTCATGGTTGGATTTTCTATGGGCGGGCAATGTACCTATCACTGGGCAGCGATGCATCCAAGCATGATTCTCAATGCAATCATCATATGTTCCTCGGCCAAAACAAGTTTACACAATTATCAGTTCTTGGAAGGTCCTAAGGCTGCTTTGCAGAGTTCTGTTGATTACATTGATGGAAATTTTAGGACAAATAGAGATTCTCCGCCGCTGCGTGGATTACACGCTTTCGGCCGCGCATATTCTGCCTGGCTGACTAGTGCCGAGTGGTTTGAGCAGCGCTTGTTTGAGAAGCAAGGATATAAATCACTGGATGACTGGGCTGCTGCTGTTGCCGGGACGAATTATAATGATTGGTATCCGGATGACTTGTTAGTGATGCTGGGAATGTGGCAGCGGTCTGATATTGGGGTTACAGCGGGCTCCTGGACGGATGAGAATGTTGTCTCTGTGTCTGAGGCTTTGGGTCGGTTGAGTACAAGGTGTCTTCTCATGCCATGTCACACTGATCAGTACTTTACATGGCAAGTCAGTGAGAGAGAGGCCAAACATATCAAAAAGGCGGAGGTGGCCGTCATTCCTTCAATTTGGGGACATGTGGCTGGAGGGGGTGCTAATCAGGAGGATAATGACTGGATGGATCGTAGAATTGCTCTCTTTTTAAGTCAAGTAGACTGATTCTTACAACGTTCATTATACTTCAATTGATACTATTGCATACTTGCCAGATACATAATCGCCTACAGAAACATAGCTTACAATCTCAGTAGGGCTAAATGGGCTAAATCTATGTTTATAACCCCGTGCCCTGCCATAACAACAACGATACATAGGTGACACGGCATCTGGAACAGCGAGAAAGAAGAAAAAGAAAGAAGAAAAAAGATAGCTCCAAAACAAAGCGGGGTCCTGTCATGATCAGGTAATTGAAATGAATATAAACCATTGGACGCCGTTCATGTCGGACAGCCCGACGCTTTCTTCGTGCATCCCACTTGGTGTTTACCAGACTTATCTTATCGCATTACGAGATGAGCACATTACTCTTTCCCTCTATGTGGCCATATAAACAGTCGGTCGCAGATCTGAGCTCATTAAATTTCATACTGTCAAGCAACTACATGTTCTGGAGAGCATCATCATGGCAGACGCCATCAAAATAGACGCCGATCTGGCAGCTTATCTCAATGTCGTTCCAAAGACCTACTCTCTTAGCGTTCTTGCTGCATTGGTGGGATATCTGATCTACAAGGTATATTCATCGTCGCTTCCTGGAGAAGAATGGAGCAGAGAATTGACCCTTGACAGTGGCTCGTTGCAACAGACATTCCGCACATCAAAGGCCTCCCAGAGATCCCAGGTGCAATTCCCGTCTTCGGCCATCTACTCAAATTAGGTGAAGACCATGCCACTGTTTGTGAACGCTGGTGGCGACAATATGGAAACTCCGTCTATCAAATCAAACTGGGGAACACTCGTGCGGTGGTCGTGAACTCTTTCGAAGATTGTCGCAAGATGTTGTTGGGTCACCAGAATGCGATTATCGATCGTCCCAAGTTGTACACCTTCCATGGCATCATTAGCAGTACTCAGGGCTTCACCATCGGTTCATCTCCCTGGGACGATTCGTGCAAGAAGAAACGTAAGGCCGCTGGAACTGCGTTGGGACGACCAGCATTGAGAAATTACAACAACATGTTCGATCTTGAGAGTTACTGCATCGTCCGAGACTTGAAGCGTGACAGTAAGAATGGCCAGCTAGAACTCAATGTCCGACCTTTTATTCAACGATACGCTCTGAACACTACCTTGACTCTGTGCTACGGTATTCGAATGGACGAAGTCTACGACGAGCTGCTTCGTGAAATTCTTTATGTTGGATCCGCCATCTCCCTTCTCCGGAGCGCATCTGAGAACTTGCAAGACTACGTTCCACTGTTGCGTTACATGCCCAACAACGAGAAGAACATCCGGTCCAAAGAGCTTCGTGAGCGTCGGGATGCTTATTTGAATCTTTTGCTTGACAAAGTCCGCGCCATGATTAAGAAAGGCACCGATAAGCCATGCATCTCTGCCGCCATTCTCAAAGATGAAGAGACCAAGCTGACCGGAGTGGAAGTATCATCTATCTGTCTTTCATTGGTATCTGGTGGTTTTGAGACGATTCCCGGTACTTTGACTTCGGCTATTGGATCCTTGGCTACACCTGAAGGCCAGGAGTGGCAAGATCGTGCTTATGCTGATATCAAGAGGTTCTACCCGGATGTTCGCGATGCCTGGACTGATTGTATTCATGAGGAAAAGATTCCTTATGTCAATGCTATTATTAAAGAAGCCGGTCGTTACTACACAGTCAGTTCCATGAGTTTGCCTCGAAAGACCGTTACGGAAGTGAACTGGAACGGAGCAATCATCCCTCCCAAGACGATGATTTTGATCAACGCCCAGGCTGGTAATCACGGTAAGCTCATATCCCACTATCTACATACAAGGTCAGATACTAACTGCACATTTCTAGATATCGACCACTTCGGCCCCGACGGGAACAAATTCAACCCCGAACGATGGCTGAAATCCCTTAATCCTCCCATCGAAAAGGAGACCACAGGTCTTCCTCACCTGAGCTTCGGAGCCGGCTCTCGCGCCTGTTCCGGACAGTTTATTGCCTCACGACTCTTATACGCTGCTCTCGTTCGTATCCTTTCATCATATAAGATTGTCGCGAGCGAGGATAATCCACCCAACACCGACTATGTGGACTACAATCAATTCAAGTCTGCTTTGGTTGCTATTCCGAGGGACTTCAAGGTCAAGCTTGTTCCTAGAGATGAGGCTATGACGACTGAATGTTTGGGAGCAGCCGAGGCACGGACAAAGGATCATTACAAGGAGTGATTTCAATGGTACATAGTGAGGAGACGCATTTTCGGTATCATTAGTAGTCTATGACTGTATATATGTGTCGGGTGTATCTGGGTAACTACAGATGCTTCCAATAAATATGTTAAAATACAATCATGAACCAATTTTACATGTACTAGCCCAGGCAAGGCAGGTATTTTAAACATGAAAACTCTGATTCTCCAATACTTCCTCCCAGACCAGTCTGAAACTCCCCAACAGCTGAGACGGAGGCATAAAAGCTCTTTCCAAAATAACCAAGAAGCCACTCCACTCCCTCAGGACGAACGCGCGCGCCAACCTCCAGAGCGTTGTTCTAAACCAGGCCCCAGTCTCAGAGTCTGCCGTCGTCGCCACACTGCCAACAAATAGTTGCCAAACCGTAAACTCGAATGATGAACAGAGACGAGTGTCCGGCTCGCTGAGAATGTTCTTTAGGTCAGAAGCTAGCATAGTGAGGTCGGCAGGCGAGGTGATAGCAAGGCGATCACACGATAGATAGAGGAATATGCGGATAGCCTGGGCGAGAGCATCGGTATATCGCAATTTACCCTGCAGCATGTCGGCTTTGTTTCGTATGCTCAGTATGCGATGATCGATTTCCTTGACGACGAAAGGGTCCGCTAGATTATATCTCTTTGAGTATTCAATTGCGGTGTGCATATCGTTTAGGTCTTGAGATATAGCCTCGAGCGTTTTCGAGATGGAATCTGGGAAGAACGAATGCAGCGCTTTTGCGCTTGTCTGGGATGGCATGTCATCGTCTCTAGTGAATATTATCAGCTACTTCCGTATTGTGAAAGATGCAAGCGGTCGTCATACGAAATGAGCAGTTCCGAGAACCAGGACAGATCATCATATGGGTCTTTCCGTCCTATTCTGTACTGTATCATGTGTCTGAAGCCAGCCATATGAATCTCAAATCCTGTTTCTCTTTTGGCTAGCCGCTGGAAGGAAACAAGAATTAGTTTTGTTGTTGCCAGTTTGGTTGGAAGGGCAAGACATACCTCGCAGTATGCCAGGGTGTATACCGCTCCAAGTACTCCGTCAGTTACTGCTGTTGCAGGATCATTCAATCTAGTATTTATGATATTGATAGCCTTAGCTTGGTGCTCGTCAGCATTAATAGCAGATCCTGAGCCATTCAAGCCATGATATAAAGCCGCCCATGCCAGGGAGGCTTCCAGAAGAGCCGGTTCGGAAAAATTCAATTGAACCCAGGATCGTTCCCGGAGCAAGGTCGCTTTGTCTGACGTTAGGGTGAGAAGTAAAGGTCTGAAGTAGCGAAATACTAGGTAATATGAACACAAGAGATTCAAGTGCAGGATGGATCAGCAGATGACTAGCTTACATTGATGGATAGTAATATAATCGGATTCCACAAGTACCATATACGGATTCAAGGCACAGTGCCTCATCACGGATTTCTCCGACTCTAATATCACTGCATCCATTAATTCCGTTTTAGTTTGCAAGACCTTGTTCCCACGTCTCGCATTTTCTAGTTGCCCTCGCCGTTTTTCGAAGTTCTTACGGGTGACATGCGCCCGCATACGCTTGGTGTTGGCCTCTCCTAGAGCAGGGTTTGTGACCGTCAAGAACGTGAATTGGGGCACCATTGCGACTGTATGGTTTCGTGAAATACGTCACTACGTATGCAATTGACCTTTTGGATTAAAAAGCAGGGGAAAAATATCTGTCGTCGCTTCAAACGTCGGATGGATTTGTCCGGATGTGGACTATTACCAGACAGGAAAACAAGATAGAGTCTTGTTTTCCTAAAGAGGTTAGGCCGCTTTTTGATTTCTTGGATATGGGGCATTATGAAGATTCATATGAAGTCCTTGATGTCTTAGAGTCTTGAATTTGTCATCCTTGTATTGCTCGCCCAGCTGTCTCTAGGTAGAGATGAATATAAAATGCCGTATTTTCTCCTTCCGAGGAAGCTTCAAATATCTTGATTATCAGAACAATTTCAACATTTATCAGCTCCAATGTATCCATTCGCAAGTAAAATCTCTGGCACTCATGCCTTGGTGACTGGTAAGTGAGTCCATCAATGGCAAAAACTGCGCCATTGCCATTGCTATTGCCATGTTAGTGTTGACATCTATGGACATAATTCAGGGGGCACTAAAGGCATCGGACGGTTGATAGTTCAAGCTCTCCTCGCTGAGGGCGCCAATGTGTCGTATTGTGCTCGAAACCCTCGAGGCGATGAATTCTCCGCCTTTCAAGGAGTTGCAGACAACGCCAGAGCCGTCGGATCCACGGTTGATATCGCCAATCCGACTGACATCAAGAAGTGGGTGAAGAAATCGGTTGATGAGTTTGGCAGAATTGATTGTGTAGTGGCCAATGGTAAGCTGTCTCACATAACAGTGGTCCTGGTATCCCTTAACTAAATCTAGGACAAAGCGTCTCCCATCTACCAGGATCCCACCCCTGAGCACTGGGAAAAGAGCTTCAACGCCGACATCATGGGTCTTGTAAGCCTACTGGAAGCGACAGAACCGTATCTAGTAGAACGCGCCAGAGCAGGAGGCTCCCCTTCCGTCGTGGTCATTACGTCTTTGGCTGGGTATGACCTTGTGCTGCCGACCATTGGAAGCCCTTATACCACTTTCACGCGAGCCAAACCAGTCATTGCCAAAGACTATGCTCGCAAATTTGCGCCCTTGGGTGTCCGTGTCAACACTTTGGCATTGGGGCTCGTTAATACACCAAATATCACTCATCCGGACGGTTCGGTCGAATGGAGCACCTATCAAACTTTCAAGAAAAACAACCCTGATGTTGTCAAGGCTCTAGAAGACAAGGTTCCTCTCAAGAGAGCTGCGGAGTGTGAGGAGATTGCGAACGTAGTTGTTTTCCTGGCAAGTAGTCTTTCGAGCTACGTTTGCGGTGCGACGATTACAGTTGATGGCTCATTCTCGACGGCTCTAGTTTAGAAAATTCATCAATAGATATATTACGAGCGTATGACTCACATGAATGTTCCGAGATCTCAACATCATTCTTCATAGCTATCATGGGATAATGTCGAGATAGAGAATTCGACCATGTCGCAAAGTAGTAACAAATATTGATAGGCTAAAAGGAACCTTTGTCAAATATTCAGCATACCCCACTAATTACGTTTATTTTGGGGTTGGGCTAGACGTATGCAATCATGTAGTTCATGGTTTACAAGCTGCTGTCGGTCCTCCCGACATCCCCGCAGTCAAGTTCTCTACTTGTAAATACATCCATCAACGAAAACAACAGTGGACAATACATAAATGATTTCTTTATACGCTCGTCCGTTTGAAGTTTTGAGTAACCGGAATATCCACAATGGCACAGTTAGATTGTCTCAGTCTGTTTAACGTCCAAGGCCGAGTGGCCGTCGTTACTGGCGGAAGTAGTGGATTAGGGCTTATGATATGCAAGGTGAACATCATTATACATTTTTAGCAGGCAACACGGCTGACTCTTTGAATCAGGGGCTTGTATCAAATGGCGCCAAAGTCTACGTTGTCGCGCTACCTAGTGATCCCATTGACGAAGTAGTCAAAGAGCTCAACCAACTTGGTTCTGAGGCTGGTGGAGGCGCATTTGGGTATGTCATCCTTCTTCACCTCTAGACTCAAGAAAGCTAATTACCCAATTGCAGATTCCCATGCGACCTCTCCTCCAAATCATCCATCCAAGCCCTAGCGCAAGAAATCTCCAAACGAGAAACACACCTCGACATGCTCGTTTCCAACGCCGGCATTCGTCGTGACCCGCCCATCCAATGCAACGTCCTCACAGCCTCAGTGACCGAACTCCAAGAATCAATGTGGTCCAGCGACGAGGCAGACTGGGAGAAGACTTTCCGCGTAAACACGACTGCTCATTATTTCCTGAGTGTTGCATTGTTGCCCCTTCTCGCTGCTGCGGCTACCGAGGGTCGAGACCAGGGACGTGGAGTGGTCGTGATCACGAGTTCGTGTGCGAGTATGCATAATGTTACCAATATAGATCTCACGAGTTATGCGGCTAGCAAAGCTGCAACGGATCATTTGGTAAAGCTGTTGGCTGCTAAGTATCATCGGTTTTATGTGAGGGTGTGTGGGATAAATCCTGGATGTGAGTTATGCTGTCCTGTATTGTATAAGAAGCCTGCTGACAATTCCTAAAGTCGTTCCCAGTAATATGAATCCAGTTGGTGCAGAGGGCAACATTTTCAGCAATTTATTTGACAAAGTGCCTGCAAAAAGGGCTGCAATTGCGGAAGATATTGCTGGTACGGTGCTGTATCTCGTGAGCAAAGCTGGAGTAAGTCTTTTTTATCTTCCCATCATTGGTCTCAACGTCCAGTATTGATCATTGTGTTTGTCTAGGCTTACGTGGATGGTATATCACTTTGTGTTGATGGGGGAAGAATACTTCTCGCTAATGGGCAGGAGTAATGCTTTACGTTCGCGTCTTTTGATGCGATCAATAAATAAATGTTCAACTCTTGAAATTTTTCATGTCACATTAGCCGTAGTTCAACGCTCCGTTTAAGATTAAAATCCCAATACAAAGTCGCCGATTTCAGACTAGCCCTAATACCAATGTAAACAACATGGATTTGTAGAATCTCACCATCTGTATGGAACGCATGCAGCATTTGCAGTCAGAATAGGAGTCCTTAGAAAACCAGCATAAAACGACTAAAATGATATCAAATGAGAATGCTTAACGTGGGACATCGGCGACCCCGCCGGTTGTATAGCTTCATTCGGCCAGCCCGCTTTCTTGTCATTCTATTCGTGTGCCTGTCTAACTTAAGTTTGTAGTTGAGAACCCCAATCAAAGACTTGATTTGCTGAAGTTGATCAATTGATTGGACTCGATTGAAAACAAAACACAATCCAACGGCCGATATAACAGCCATTGTAATCAGCATGTCAATCGCATTTCTCGCCGATAAATCACAGTCAGGTTGTTCCTTTACACAAACACAAACAACAACTAATTCGTATGCAGATCCAAAGTCACCAAAGAACAGCTCAAAGACATCGCCCAAAACCTCAACATAACAATTGAAGATGGCCCCGATGCCGACGCCTATCTCTTACTCCTCCAATCCATGGAAGCGATAATGCAACGCATAGAAGATGGCACAGATTACATGCACCCAGGGCTATCACCCGTTCCAACCACAGAAACGCGGGACTATTGGTTGCCACAGGATAGGAATGAAATAAATCCGTTGAATGCATGGAGGCATCGAACTGAACTCGTCGCTTCTAAGCCGACTAGTTCTTTGCTGCAAGGTCGAACAATCGCGATCAAGGATAACATCTCTATCGGGCATCTGCCGACAACTCTCGGCACGTTTACGGAAATTTTATGCAAAGATGGGAAATTGCCTGTTTCACCTATTGATGCTTCAGTTGTGTCCAGAGTGCTGGAAGCCGGTGCCATAATCAAAGGATCTTCAAATTGTGAGAATTTCTGCGCTTCACCTTTGTCATATAGTGCCGCTACGGGACCTGTGCATTCCCCTTGGTTGCACGGGTATACCTCTGGCGGTAGCAGTAGTGGCTCTGCTGCGCTGGTATCTTCCAATATCGTGCAACGTCAAACAGGAAAAAGCTTCGGTACAACAGTCGAGCTAGCTATTGGCGGTGATCAGGCAGGTTCCGTACGTATCCCGGCTTCGTTTACGGGGATATTCGGTCTGAAACCGACCCATGGCTTGATACCATATACCGGAGCAGTCGGGCTTGCCCCCATGATCGATCATTTAGGTCCTCTAGCGGAGAAGTTGGAAGACGTTGCGTTGCTCTTGCAGGTCATGGCTGGCTACGACGGGATCGATCCAAGAATGAGCCCTGAATCACCGTTGAGGAGTCACGTACTCGATTATCCAGCTCTATTATCCCAATTCCGGTCTCGATCAGTCGCTGAGGGCGAAAAGCTCGGTTCGTCTTTTAAAGTGGGATTGATAACTGAGTCGTACGATATAGCTGGTCTCACTCCCCAAGTTCGGGATATAGTCCTGAAATCCGCAAGGAAATACTTCACCGAAGCTGGTGCCAGTGTCTCTGAAGTCTCTATTCCCATGCACCGTGAGGGTATCGTTATATGGACCGCCGCCTCGCGCCCATCAACATCCGAATGGGCCTGTCAAGGTAAACCAGGCGGATTTCTCACCTTCCCAGCACCACATATCCACACACAATGGCCGCCAACGCAAGAAATGTACGACATCCTAACAGCCACAAACCCGGCTTTGATAAACATCATTTTCAATGCGCCCTTCATCACTGAACGGTTCGGCCCTATGACTGAGGCGAAAGCGTATAGAAAAGTGTATGAGTTACGTGCTGCGTATGATCGTGCTTTTGAAGAATTTGATGTACTTGTTACACCCTGTGCGCCGAGTGTTTCGACGCCGCATCCGAAGATGACTGCAGATGATGATGGGGCTGCTAGCTCTATCATGGATAAGGTGAATGTTGCGGTTGGTGTGACGACAAATACGGCGCCATTTAATGTTACGGGTCATCCGGCGATGAATGTGCCTTGTGGATTTGGGGGTATTGAGGGCAAGGCAGATGTAAAGTTGCCGATTGGGATGCAGGTTGTGGGTAAGAGGTGGGACGAGATGAGTATATTCAAGGCGGCGGCCATTTTTGAAGAGGGTCGTCGTTTAGCTGGTGATTTATAAACTAGCCTTGATATTTTGTATCTTCTTCGTTGCATATCATATACGAAATCATAATATATACCCACGCGAATCACATATCATTGCTATCATATCAACGTATCGACTATCAAGTCATCAATTCTTCAACTTTATCAAAATTTCCTCCCCCTTGATTCTCGAATTAAACCACTCCGTCATCTCAATACGCTCTGTGACAATCTCGGCACCACGGAGCATATCCGTTTGAGCCATCTTCAACGTTGCCAAAGTAAGCTCAGCCGTAGCCAGATTTTTGGCTATACACGTCCTGGTACCCTTTCCAAAAGCAAAGAAATGAGTCAGCATAGCCTCGGTGGGATTTTCCCATCGTTCTGGTCTGAATTTGTCTGATTCAGGGAATACTGTTTCGTCCTTGTGGAGTTGGGTAGCTGCGACGCCGACGCTGGTTCCTTCAGGGTAGAAGTGGCCTTTGAAGTGCCAGCCGCCCTTGGGCACTTGACGGGGTAGGCGAGTGGGATTTGCCCAGGAGAGTCGGAGGCCTTCACGAACTACGCCGCGTAGATAGGATCCTGTGCTTGGGTCTTCATTTTGAGAGGTCCTTCGCTGGACTTCCTCGCATAGACGGTCGTAACTGATTGATTGATTAGTCAAACCTTTATCAGATATACAGAAATAATACTAACACATCAGGGTATTTTGCCAAAAACCACATAATGCTAGCGGTATTTGTACTTGTCGAATCCGTACCCGCAAAACAGGCATCCTTCAGCTCAATGCGTGACTGTTCAGGGGACACCTGTTCCAACAACCGACTCTGATAGCTCCCACTCTTGGGCACAGAGGTATTTACCAGATTCTGTGTAAAGCTATTGATAAGCCTAAAAGCGGCGTTTGTCTTTGCATCCGCACACCAGTAGTCGGCCATACTCTGGACAAGATCGCCAATCTTACCAGGGAGCAAGTTGAAGAAGGCACCCACACCGACGTAGGCATCTACAAAAGGCGACGCGGACATTGTCGACGTCTGCTCCGTCACTGCTCCATATTGCTGCTGGAAAAGGTACGCACTAATAGCATCAATTGCCATCCCCCTTGCGGCATTGAGTACATTCACGGGCTTGCCAGTCTTACTCTCGGTACGTACTCGACTAACAAAGTCATCCACGACCTTGTCAAGAGTGCCACTGGCATTGCGAATTGACGCTGTTGAGAATAGTGGTGCCACGGCTTTTGCACGCTGTGCACGTTCTGGTAAAGTCAATGTTGAGAAGATGGTTGTGTGGCCGTCAATGTCGAATTTGGAGTACTGTGGTGTCTTGGGGAAGCCACCTCCGGCAACGTAGATGGGCTCTACAGCGTCGCCGTCGTCAAAGTCCACGTCGTTAGGTGCGATGCGGAGAGCTGGGCCGTATTTCTTGTGTAGGTCGAAGATGACGCTGCTTTCATCTCCGATGTAGGTGTGGTAGGCCAGCCAGAGTGAAGTGCATGCCGCTATCTTGGGTCCTGGAATTCTGGACAGAGAGTGAAAGTACAGACGGTAGATGCATCGTAGCACAATTACACTCGATAGGAGAATGAGCAGGCCTTCTGCCCAGAGGTGGACGAAGGTTAGGGCTGTTGTTGCAATTGCCATCTTCTTCTAGACGCCTTGACTGTATTGACAGACTGGAAGGGTATCGCAGATACTTTACAGGAGCATGATGATAAACGCGATCATCCCAATCTATAGTGACTGTAGACCCTGAATCAGGGATTCGCCGATATCTTCGTCCTTCAATATCAAGCGTGAGTCAGATTAAGAGGAAAGGCCGGATATCAGCCCGAAGCGCCCTTTCCGCATCGGGCAGGCTTGTCGGGCTGCCCGACAGTCTGCCGATTGATTATCTGCTACTTTTTCCTGAGCTCTGACATAGCACGATGACTGTCGCGATATTACTGGAGCCCAGTCAGAATTAGGTTCGCCGTTATCAGACCAATTAATTGTTGCGATGGCCGTCAATTTACTAGCTGATAAGAGCAAGCAAGCAATGGCCTTTTGAAGATATCGCGCGAATCCACTGATAAGGATCACAGCATCGAAAGTGATCGTCAGCTATTCTAGACTCTGAGTGCATACATAGTAAAGCAGTCCTGAAGTTGATTATTTCCGATGGAGCTATTATGATCCCCGGGAATTTTATTCCTTTTCTTTTTTCTTTATCCCCCGTATTGTTGGTTTCGCCCTTGATTAGTTAGCTTGCTACAGTTGACATCATGGAGAGCACAAGTCCCCTAGAGAAGGGCAAAGATGTCTTGGGCACTGGTATTGAGGAGGATCTCACGCTGGAGCAGCTGGGTTACCATCAGGGTATGGGTCTTTATCATCGATTTTCAGGACAGCATGACTAACGTCACAGAACTCAAACGGTCCTATGGTCTGCTTGATATGATCGGATTCAGCTTCAGCATTGTGACATGGTAATACCAACCTTCCATGTACTCCAAATACACAAACTGATAAATAAAAGCTGGTCAGCGCTGAGCGGAGCTTTCATCATCGGTGTCAGCGCCGGTGGTCCCCCTGTGATTCTCTACGGATGGATAGGAACGTGCATCCTGACCCTGGCTGTGGCCTGCGCAATGGCTGAAATGTGTTCGCGATGGCCGGTGGCCGGCGGGCAGTATTCTTGGGTCGCTCTCATGGCGCCGAAAAAGATTGCCCGCGAGATGTCCTATGTGACCGGATGGTTTATGCTGATGGGTGAGTCAATCGATCTATGTCCTATGCTCTCGTGTGGCTAATCGAGTAGGTATGCTTTCAATGGGAGCGGCAAACAATTCCTTCATCGCCAACTACATCCTTGGAATGTGCAATCTCGTCTTTCCAAACTACACCATCGAGCGCTGGCACAGCGTTCTTCTCGCCTATCTCGCTGCTCTCATCGGCGGCGCAATCAACATTTTCACGCCTCATCTGCTCCATCGTCTCGCCCGAGCTGTCTTTATATGGAATTTAGTCTCCTTCGTGGTCATCGTGATCGTCCTATTAGCAACCAACGACCATAAACAAGACGCATCATTCGTCTTTGTCGACTTCCAGAACAACACCGGCCTAGGCGCTGCAATGGCTACCATCGTCGGCATCCTCCAGGCTTTGTTCGGCATGTGCTGCTACGACACCCCAGTACACATGACCGAAGAAATGACCCATGCCTCCCGCGACGCACCCCGAGCCGTGATTCTCTCAGTCGTAATTGGCGCCGTGACTGGCTTCATTTTCCTGGTGACGCTCTGTTTCTGTATAGGCGACATCGCTAGCACAGCAAATACAAGCACTGGTTCACCTGTGCTACAAATATTCTACGACTCGACGGGAAGCAAAGTAGGCGCCTGCTTTATGGCGAGTATGATTGTCGTGATCATGTTTGTGAGTACCATCAGTCTCGTGGCGGATGGTTCTCGCTCGTTGTACGCTTTTGCGCGCGATCAGGGACTACCGTTTTCGGGGACGTTGTCCAAGGTTGATCGCAAGAAGCATATCCCCATCTATGCGGTTGTGGTTACGGTCGTAGTGCAGATGGCGTTTAATTCGATCTATTTTGGGACGGTGACGGGGTTCAATACAGTCGTCTCTATCGCCACGACTGGATTCTGTATGTCCTTTCCTCCCTTCTCGTTATCTTCAAAAGTACTAACAGTTTGGACAGACGCATCATACGCCCTCGCCCTCCTGGCCCGATTACTAGGTCACTTCTTCCGCGAGAAAATCGTCTTCTCAGGCGCCTACTCTCTCTCCCTCCCGATTTCGCTATCTGCAAATCTAATCGGCTTCCTGTTTTTGTTGTTTGCATTCATATCATTCAATTTCCCCTCCGAAGCACCCGTCAATGAAGAGACGATGAATTATACGAGTGCCGCGATTGGGGTTATCGGGCTGCTGAGTCTTGTGACTTGGTTTACGACGGGGTATAAGCATTTCCATGGGCCGGCGGAGGCGAGGATTGATTCTGATGGAAGTATACGGGCTGGAAGTGAGACGCCGGTTGAGGTCAAGTCTTGATTTGTTTGTTATCAATTAGTTGTTTTTTGGCGCGTTGATTCGTGAGAGTGTGTGTATCAATTGATTCTAACTATATGGTCTTTGAATTAAAACTAGCAACCACCACCAATCTACCTACTAAGAAACAATGTACCGACTACTAAACAATGCCTCCCAAGCCATGTATTCCCTATACATGTATCCTCCTGTATGTCCCTCCATAAGGTATCATTATTATCGAATGAAACGACGAAACGGTATGAGAGGTATGACCAAGGAGTACAGATCAAGCTATTCAACGAAAGGAACGTACGGATTTAGCCGACATGTCACCGGTCAGTACTTATTCTTCTGTTCTCTGGGTGACGAGTGTTCTCGTAAGGAAGTCAAACGAAATGGCATTCAATGATTCAAAAGTCTAAACAATTCAATAGGAAGCCATAAAATAATGAAATAGTGGGTTATGGAACAATAATATGGAAACACGGGGAAGAAAAAAGTCTTGTAGAACCGCTAACACACAGTGACAGGTTTAGATACCGAGAGTAAATTCGACGCCCACGTCAATATCGCGAGCCATCTTGACGACCTTTGAGAATTGGACGGACTTCTCGGCGGCGCTCTGGAGGTCTTCGATACAGAAGATTTTAAGGTTGGATTCGTCGAGCTTTTAGGTTGTTAGTATGTGTTTACTTCGACTCTTCGGGTAGAACGTACCAGCTTGCGGGCTTGCTCCATGTTGGTACCCTGGAGACGGGCAATGACGGGAGTACGGAGACCCATGTCTCGAACGACGTTGATAAGACCCTGGGCAATGGCGTCACAGCGGACGATACCACCGAAGATGTTGACAAAGATGGCGGTGACCTTGGGGTCGCTGGTGATCAAATCAAAAGCAGACTTGATGGCAGCAGGGGTAGCACCACCACCAACGTCCAAGAAATTGGCGGGGCTGCCACCGTTGAGCTTGATGATGTCCATAGTGGCCATGGCGAGACCAGCACCGTTGACTATAGCCGTTAGTCTGCCGAATTAGATAGACAGGTTGGCTACAACATACCCAAACATCCAATATCACCGTCAAGCTTGATGAAGTTCAAACCGTGTCTAAAATGATCAGTATTTAAGCAAACCAATAGCTTTTTAGACATACTCAGCAGCCTTGACCTCATCGGCATCCTCCTGGGTAGTATCGCGCCATGAAAAGACCTCCTTCTGTCTGAACTCGGCGTTGTCGTCAAATCCGAGCTTAGCATCCATGGCAAGGACCTGGTGGTCAGAAGTCTCGGTAAGAGGGTTGATCTCAATCTGGGTAGCATCTTTCTCAAGGAAGACCTTGTAGAGGTTCTGGATGGCGGTCTTGGCGTCCTCAACGCATTGAGCAGAGAAGCCCAAGTCGGTAGCAATGCTACGGGCAATCTCGTCAGTGACACCGGTGTTGATATCAATGGGGGTAGTGCGGATAGCATCAGGAGTCTCCTTGGCGACGGTCTCGATGTCCATACCACCCTGGGAGGAGGACACGATGACGGGGGATTGAGTCTGACGGTCCATGAGGATGGCAAGGTAGAATTCGCGGCGGGCGAACTTGCGCTCGACAATGTAGACGGCGTTGCAGAGACGGCCGGCGGCACCGGTTTGTTTTGTGATCAACTTGTGTCCGATCATCTGTTCGGCGAACATCTTGGCTTCGGTGGGGCTGACAAGTATCGATATCAAAATATGACCTCCCCAGACATATGCAAGTAGACTCACGAGTAGATGACACGAACACCTCCCTTCAAGCCGTTGTCAAAGGTACCCTTTCCACGACCACCGGCAAGAACCTGAGCCTTGATGACCATGTCATCTCCACCTACACAGGACTTAGTATTCATCCGAACCAATATCTTCTACCCAGGACGAGTATATACCAATTGACTTTGCAACAGCCTCGGCTTCTTCAGGAGTGCGGGCGACATGGCCTTTGGGGACACCGACGCCGTACTATCGCCGATCGTTAGAGGTGGTGATGATCTGGATTGGCGAGTCTACTCACAGATTTCAGGAGATCTGCAGAGAGGTATTCGTGGATAGAAAGGTGTCTCTTTTGTTGCGCAGCAAATCTGGTCTGAAGAGATGGCTCCTGTGAACGAAACTCAGTCAGTCACGGTCGAGAGGAAGTAATCCAAGTTATCCAAGGTAAAAGAAAGTGGAGTCATGAGCAACATATGATTGCATTCTTCTCGTAATTATCGCAAGCAAAGGCCGAACTTACAACCGTGGCTCTCAGAGCCGTCGCGATCGACCTGCTTCGCGCGAATCTGAACATTCTGACAAGAATTGGTATTATCACAGAGACGCAATAACGTCAGCAGAAGGGAAATGTGAGAAAGAGGGGAGATTTCGTGTGGAAGCAGAAAGTAAAAGAAAAGGGAGGTGTTGATAACGTGCAGTCCGTGTTGCATCTGTTGCGAGGGAAGAGCAAATCTTCGGAAGCTCTGGCTGCTCCCATTCGGAATAACCCGTCACCTGACGGGAATCCCGCCTAGCAAAGGCTGCGTTATCCGATACATGCCGACCTTATAACCACAACCAACATCTTTTTTTTTACAACACTCTGTGTGTGTTCGATACTTATTCAGCTAATGAGAGTATATTACCACCTTGCGATTCTTGAGMTTATTCCTTTAGCTTCACAAAGTCTAAGCGCTAGATGAGATTGCGAAGTAATCGGCTAGAGCGACCTCTGCAGCACAGCACAGAATTTCAGACATCATCTCGACTGACACATTAGTTAATGCGCTTCAGCTTCCAGAGCGCAAACATCCTCGTGAACAACCTATCGAACAATCCATACCACAACCACCCTCCAATCAAGAATTTGATCACAGAACTACGATTCCCTTCCCATATATACTTCCGATAAGTCGGCCAAAGCCATCTCCAAGGCCAAGGATCAAGCAACACTTGCGACACGACGCTACGTGCATACTCTTCGTGCGGCATTGCGCCTTCTTGGCTGTGTTTGGTGCGTCGTTGGTATTCGGGGTCGATCGGACGGTAGAGAGAATTGGGAGGGAGGGAGCGGTCGGTACGTGCTATACGGGATTTGACACCACCGGTGATGACGGTCGTTACCTTGACACTGCGATTATTTAGTTTGTATTGCATATTGTTTTCAGGAGGTAGGTTTGACATACCCAAAAGGAGCGAGCTCGATTCGTAGTGTATCACTCCAAGAGTGAAGAGCGGCCTTGGACGCATTGTAGACGGAGCCGAAGACGTACGGTATTATCTGGATACGTCAGTACTGCAGTGCGATAGGACATCTTCAGAGGTCACTCACGCCAGCCACAGATCCAACCTGCACAATAGTTCCTTTCGATTTTATGAGTAGTGGTAGGAAGGTCTGACACATTCGAATCACCGAGAAAAAGTTCGTTTCGAATGTTAATCGCGCTTCCTCGATGTTCACATCCATAGCCGGCACGGTGTAGTCTGTTGCACATCAGATTGACGCAATGCCCTCAATCGGGTGTAAACTTACTTCGTCCTCTAGACCTTTAATCAGCTCCATCTTTCTATAGCCCATAGGAATTGAAGACTCACGCATTGTTGACCAAGTAATCCAACCCCTTCGTATCCAATCTCTTAGAAACCTCTTCGAAACAAGCCTTGATACTCTCCTCCGAATCAACTACCAAGCTCAGCGTCTCGATGCCAATCGCATCCAGATCTTGAATGTGCTGGGCATCGCGTGCAGTTGCAAAGACGCGTAGACCATGGCGATAGAATTCGCGTGCTAGGGAGTTTCCAATACCGCCGGGTGAGCATCTCCATGTCAATTAGTGCGTTAGTCGCGATAGATTCATGGTGTACAGCTTGCTGTAGGTGAAGCTTCAAGACATACCCTGTGATGAGAACTGACTTTCGGCGATCTCCGGGGGCCGCCATGCTGCGAGGAAACTAGTAATTAATATGGTAATTTCGAATGTCAATTTTGATCGGAAATGAGAGTTGTGTTAGTAAAGACGTGAGATTCATGGGCTTTGAGAATAGTTATAGATTTTCTATTCCCCTGTAGCTGTAGCTTTTTACATGTTCCAGGTTAAGCGCCTTTTAGTAAAGGGTCATAGCAAAGTTCGGTGATCAACCTCGGCTCTTTCGCATACCCGTATATGTAAATCGATCGATGTGTCAATGATCGAGAATATGTGCCTCTGATCACTGTACTAGTGTTGCAAGCTATTCTAATTTCCTATATATTTTACATGACCACCAAGTAGCAGGGATTATCCAACACTTGATTAAAATGATATCATGGCGTAAATATAGATCGACCGGGAGTTTACACAAGATCCAAACTTATGCATTTACGAACACTTAGTTATTCGACCCTCCGATGGATTAGTCAAGTAGCTTAATTTCAGTCCCATAAAACCGTCCCAATATAACGCTCCGAGATCAACAAGCCTAAGTAGGTGCGTGGTGCGAAGTACGTATATAGTATATGGATATCTAAGTTGTGCACTTGGTACGTATGTATTTGAGGGTATTTGACGTATTTGTATGTAACAGATGTAAACAAATCGCATAGGCTAGTCCTAAGCTAGCCTAGAGCGGGGATGCTGATCGCAACCATGCCCAAACAGGCAACTGAGGGCCTGAGGCGGAAAAAAACTGTAGCTGTTAGCTAATTCTGAGATGGACTTAGAGCGGGGGATCCAATGGCAGCCTATCCGACATTGAATTTCCTTTTCTGGTTCTGACTGTCAGTTTTTTTTTCTCTTCCTTCGATTGTTACCTGTTAAATTTTTTTACTTCTTTTTTCCTGTACAGATAAGGTCGCGAACAGCACAGAACAGACATACCAAGAATTCGAATAATTTACTTCTTCCTCTTATCAAATCGATATTTCGCAACGCTCTTCAAAATGCCTGAAAAGCTCTATGTCACATACAACCAGGTACGTGTGAACGAACTTCTTATAGTATCTAGGTAGCGCGCCATCCTAACAAGTCATGTTTACAGGTACACAAGCTGTGTCAAAAGTCCGCCGATGAAATCCTTGAGCAAGTGCGTCCTAATCTCATGATCGCAATCGGCGGTGGTGGTTACGTACCTGCTCGAATCCTTCGGTACGTTAACATGGCACAGCAATTCCAGGATGTCATTACTGATATTTTTTCTTCAACAGATCATTCTTGAAACGCCCTGGTGAACGAAATATCCCCATCCAAGCCATCGGCCTCTCGCTCTACGAGGATCTCGGCCGCGACGATCCCGAAGAAGTCCCTGGCACCAAGGTTACGCGCACACAATGGTTGGACTTGAGTTCGTTGGAGATGGCCAATCTGATTGGCAAGAACGTGTTGATCGTCGACGAGGTGGACGATACCCGTACCACACTTGAATATGCCGTCCGCGAACTGGAGAAGGATGTCGAGCTTGCGCAGAAGAGTTTGGGTCGGGAGGGTGAAAAGACTACTTTTTCTATATTTGTTTTGCACGTGAGTTCTTCGTTTTCTGTCCGATCTTGATAAGCTGGGATTGACCGTTCTGTAGAACAAGGACAAGGCGAAGAAAGGAAAGCTGCCCGAGGACATGATTACCGCTGGCCGGTATCATGCCGCTGTTACAACTGGTGATGTTTGGATTTGCTACCCATGGGAGGCTAAGTACGTTTCTTTCCGTCAGATTACCAATAAACCACGTTGCTAACGAACCGCAGGGACATTGACGAGCACGACGAGCTGGCCAAGAAGAACCCTCTCATCTAACTAAAAAGACTAACAGTCACCAATCTTTTATGCATTACGCTTATAACATTCTAAACCACGGCGTTATCCTAATTACCTGTTTTAAAAGCTTTATTGCAGCGGCTTTCTTACAGTCTTTTGGCTGTCATCATATGACATCAGATTATGATATCTTCTAGAAACAGAAAAACATGTCATGTTGTGATGGATCAATACTTTCGAATATAGAATATATATACATTTAGAAATAACCAAGGAGGAGACATTAAATATTTCTCCTTTCGAAGGAGAATACCAGAATGTTCCCCCGACCCTTAAACCAATCCCTCCATTTTGAAATGATAACAAAGATCGGTTGAATGAATTGATATCCCAACAAGTCCAGATTTAGTCCACATCAACATTAGCCTTGCGCAACTCAGTCTTTGCCTGCTCAATTTCCTTTTGAAGAGACTCGTACTCCTGCGGAACGTCGTTGAAGGTCAAGATCATGTATCCGAGTCGAGCGCCGAGGAAGCATGCGAGGACAATGAGTGCGTAGAAGGGGAGCTACCCATCAATCAGTATCTGTTTTGCTATAGGCATTTAGGGAGAAGTTACTTACAACAGGGACAATCTCGTTTTGGACTGTTTCATTGATGGGGATGAGCCCGAGGTATAGAGCGAGATATAACTGTGGCGAAACAAAGTTAGCGAGAATATGGCTATGGAGTTATATCTGTACAGAAGAAAGGGACAGCGTACGGAAGAAAGTAGAAGGAGTATTGAGACTGTTTGCTGGGCGCGCGTCATTGTGATGGTGATTATATTTATTTCTTCGGGATGAATGAGTCAAGACGGGTAGAAAGAGAATGGCGGTGTTAATGGATCAAAAGAGTGTATGAGCTTGTTCATCCTAGGCAAATGTTTGATGAGGATGTAGACAACTTGCTCTGAGCTCTGCGCGAGTGGCCGCGGAGGCTGCCGTATTAAGGTTGGTTCCTGAAAGCTAAGGCAGGCTAGCTTTGATGCTGCCTGAGGCTAGTATCCACAATCGATTCAAGAACTGTCTGCAGACATGATCATGGTCATGAATAGACTGACGTTTATAGCAAGTGGAACAGACTCTAATGCAGTATTTGAGCCTCATGACCGTAGCAATAGATCAGAACAGTACAATTGACGAGTCAGACGGCCAAGGCATCCAGGCAACAAACGGACGGCTATTTCTTTCCCTTGGCCATTCCAGCCAAAATCTACCTCTGAATATCTCTGTGCGCCATGGCTTGATCTAGTCCCAGGCAACAGACTCCCACTATATCCATCGTCACAACATCGGAGGCTATGTCTTTGGTCTCTGGAACATTTTAATCAAATGGCTGCGAACCCAATTGCTTCTTGAGACCTGTTCATTCTATCAAGCTTAAGTGCCTAACTGGACAGTCAATACCTACACAAGTGTTTCTCTGACAACACAAGCAACACCTTTCATTTTGAGAGAGAAGAATACATTCCCCGGAGATATTTTCTATCCTGGCAACATTCGCAAGTCATCCATCCTCACCGTCATCAACGTGGGGCTGGCGCTTGGAGCCTGGAGATAGATGCAACTTGGCTTATGACCACGTTTGGTACTACAAGCCCTTCCTAAAGATTAGGCATCCACTTCTATCCCGGTACAGTCTCAGATAGGAAATTACGTCTTGAAAGTTGCAGGTAGAAGAAGGAGATATGAGAATGGCTTCGCAAGACTATAAAGATGGGGCGAGCACCGGGCTTGTCCCGGTTGCAACAACTACAGATATCATTTCTTTGGCTGAAGGTATAGACTTACCAAGTGTGGAAAGTGTTATTCCGGACTTGACAGATTTGAAATCACTTTCTTCATCGAAGGGGATAGAAGAAGTCATACCAGCAGAAGAGCAAGACCAGATGTTTCGTGCATTGAAGCAAGTTCTCGCCAAGACCGAAAGGGATGAAGACGTATTTGACGTTCAGGAGCTCCGTGAAGCTCTCGAGTCGGCTGATACAGCCGCCCAAGAAGGGCGGCGTGGTCCTCAGCTTCTAGGAGGCGTAGCTGCGATCCTTCAGAAGCTCTGGCAGAGTGAATCGAGGTACCTGGTAGAAGCGGCTGAGGCGTTGGCCAATGCCAGTCGTGATCGTACGTCAATTACTATTTCTTATTACATACTCCGGGCTCAGGCTAACGATGTGTAAGCATCTTGGAGAATCCCCTTTAGTCAGTCAGGGGTGCTGCAGTTCTTTTTGCAATTGATTGCCACGCCAGACTTAGACAAAGATTTATTCTTTCACTCACTACGGCTGATTGGAAATTCTTGCGCTGATACCGGTAGAGCTACTACCTTGGTTGCTTGAGCATTTGAACTGATGAGTCATCATAGATGAGAATCGAGAAATTGTCGTGTCCAATAATTATACCCGTGCGATCATGCGCTTGATACTCAATCCAGACCTGGTTCATGTGGCAATACCAGTGATTTATAATATTTGCACAGACTTTGGTACAAACCCTCTTTGTGTATATTTCTTCATGGCTAATAGACCTAGAACCCGCTCAAGCTCAAGTCGCTACAAATCGGCTCGGATATATCTTGCTCAAGCAGATAAATGATGGGGCTATCCAAGGGAATGCGCTACTCAATTTTACATATGAGTTAGTCGAGATGACAGCAGGTCAAGGTTTGCACAATCCTTAGAAATATGTTCTCCAAGAATGCTGACCAGTGCAGCCGAGGGCATCGAGAACTCGCCCGACGGCACCATTGTGCTCATGATGAACATAGCTCTCCAAGAGGACACTACTTTCGCACAGTATACATGTCTGGTGACCTGCCTTGCACAATACCTGCAAACAGAGAGATTCCAGACTGCAAGTATTCGGCACAAACTTGTCGAACACATCATATCAGTCCTTGAGCGATCTTTCACTATCGAAGTCGATGAATCCGTGTCTGAAGATGTCCAACTCCTAAATCAGTTGCGTCTAAAACTCAACCAAACATTAGGCGATATTTCGGCACTACCTACATTCCTCGAAACATATCCCATAGGCTCACCATTGATAGATACTCTCCAATCATGGCTTACACAACGGCAAGAAACATTACAAATATGTGCATGCGTTGTTCTAGGCAATGTAGCTCGAACGGACGAAATCTGCCAACTGATGATAGATCAGCTCAACATCCATCGCGCTCTAATCCACAACCTAAACAACAACACAATTGGCGGTGTACTCCACGCCTCACTCGGATTTCTAAAAAATCTGTCCATTGCAGAATCAAACCGTGAGAAGCTTGGAGACGCAGGTATTATTCCCGCTGTATCCAAGATTTGGACGTACGACACTGTACCCCAGGTCCAGTTGGCAGCTACCAGCGTGACTCGTTTAGTGATTGCATCAAACATCAAAAATATTTCTCGACTACTCACTTCTTTGTCCTCCGACCCAGACTCGCCAGCTCATTCACGCACGTATTTGTCCATGTTACTTTCCCTATGTGGCAGAACAGACACGGCGCCTATCAAGACTGAGATTGGTCGTATCATCTGCTCCATCTGCCGGACTCTTTTGTCTCGCAAGGATGCAGCCGATGTGGACGATGAGACCCCTGCACTCTTATATCGACTATTTGATTTACATAAAGACATTGCACGTCCCGTTGGCGCTATGATCACGCAGACCGAGTGGCCCGTCGTACGGAGCGAGGGCTGGTTTGCCTTGGCTCTGATGGCGTCTCATGATAGAGGCTGTCCTGCCGTGGTGGATTGTTTGATCGATACAGATATCTATACACAGGTTGAGAAGAGTCTTGATGTGACTGATGACGAATCTACTCCCGCGACGGAGGCAGTAGCTACGAACGAGCAGTTGCAGAGAAAGGGCGATAGGGATAATCTTGTGATTATGGTAAAGGAATTGCTGAGTAGAGATGTAGGTTTCCCCTTTCCTGTTCGTTGCTTGGATTGAGCTAACTTTTCGCAGCCGGAGTCTTTGCCTAAGGTGAAGAAGGATAGGTTGAGAGAGTTGATGAATCGGGCTATATCGTTGCGAAGCTAGATAGGATCAGCAGATCGTTCGACATGGTAAGTATAAAGCATTTACTTTGTACTTTGATAGAAACTGTCTAGCGCTCATCATTCGTAGAATCTATATTTATATACATATGACATCTTGGTTTATATACATGAAACATTGAAGGGTATACAATACACAATCATAACCCATGCTATCTATAACCTCCCTCAAGATTGGAGGCTATTGCTGCTCTTCTTCTCCCTCAACTTCTTCTCAGTCTTCATAAACTCTCTAATCCCCACCGGAATTCCTTTGAACAAATCCTCTTCGCCAAGTGCCCCCGGTACAGCAGGCAACTCCCAATTCGCCTCACTGCCGCCGCCATCATCATCCATACTCGTACTCGCGCTCGCAACTTCTTTTCTAGGCGTTTGTCTCATGTCTTTACCCTTCGCACGCGTATCCGCACCTGCAGCAGTAGCAGTCAAGCGCGCATCCCTAACCCGAGAAGCCCAATGCTCCAAATCATCCCTATAATCGTCCCAGACGCAATGCACACATCCGCTCATGCAACAGTTATCCGGTTCCGTGGGTCGAGGCGGTATAGGCACGCCATTGATTTGTTTCCATGTTGATTCTGGGGGTGTGGTTTCCGGGTTGTAGCGGGTTGATTGGTAACCTGGGCCGGCGAGGCGAGTGCCGAAGACTATGGACAGTTTTTGTTCTTTTGTTGGTTCTTTCTCTGCTGAAGCTGCTGAAGAGGGCGGAGGTTGAGAAGATGGGGATTTTGGGTGGTGAGGCGGTTGTTGGAAGGAGAGGAGGTCGGAGTAGTAGCCTGATAAAGGGTATGCTTGCTGCGTTTCTGAGTTTCTTCGTGTGGCCGTATCGTTGTTCAGTCGTGTGTGAGAGAACGATCTTCGTGATGCCGACTCGGAGGAATGGCCGCGGTTGCGGTGGCGTCCTATTGTCGCATACCGTTCCGTCAGGCGACAAGATCTAGATTTGTCGAATAGTTTCGATATTAAGCGCCTGCTTGGAGCCCATGTAGCCCGCTCCATGTTCTGTGAGTCCGTCTCAAAATAAAAGAGTAATTGCCGTGGAAGTAAAGCTCGGAAGAAAATGGAAGGTGGGATGCGTTATGTCATTAGTGCAAACAAGACAAACAAATGGGAGAGCTTTAGTTACGTTCTTCCTGAAACGGAATAGGGCAATTGTCTGCGACGCGATTGAGAAAGAAGTTGAGGATTGTTTATGTAGTACGGCTGACAGAATCTATGTGAACGAGCTGATATCACTGCAAAATTTGCGCATAGCGATATTCGAACGAAAATGTCAGACCCGCCATCGAAACGACGCAAAACAACACCCGACGCGACGACCACCAAAGATGCAAACAACAGCAGCATTACAAATGTGCCTCTCTTACAACAATCGCCTGTAACTCACAGACAGTCATTCCAATCGCCCACGCGGTCAAGTCTGGCGCGCTCAAATCCAGAGATATTATCTCATGTCCTGGCTCGATCTCCGACGCGCAGTCCACAGCGACAACAGCAGGGTATATCGTTTGGGTTACGGGATCGGAAAGCTTTACGGCCGTCGTTGACTACAAATATCGAGTCCTCGCCGCTGAGAGCGCTATCACAATCACCGAGGAGAGGAGGAGCTATTGCGGCTGCACAACAGCAGGTTTTTGCTGCGCCGCCGCGCAGGATATCGAGAAGGATTGAGTCGCCGAGACGGAGTGCAACCCGAGACGGCGAGGGTGAACAAGAAGAAAGAGTAGAAACAACACCAATACGACAAGATGATCCGGACGAACAACTCGCATCCGAGCTAGACAGTGCGACTCGGGAACTGGAACATTCAGGCCTGTTGGCGCCTTCATCGTTCAATGATGATCTTCCTGAGCCAGAATTACCTCCTACGCCAACTCAATTGGCCCGTGAAAAACGTCTCGGAGCATCTCAGGAGTTGATAAGTAGTCCTAGCGCAGGGAGGAGGTTACGAAAGGATTTAATGGGTCCGAGTAAACTTGGTTTTGGGATTGAAGCGCCAACCGAAGGTATACATGAGGATGAAGATGAAGATGAAGAACTCGATAATCCAGCTTTGCAGGAGCGAAAGAAGCTTAAGAGGGATCTTCTTGAGCAACTAGATCAATTAAAGGCGGATGTTGCTTTGCTAGAGAATTGGACGAATCGAGCCGAACGCGGTCATGATGGTCAGCGGGCTGGTCAGGATGATGTTTCGAAATTGATGTGAGTTATCGATCCCTATGATACATTTCGGTATCTGACTTTCGATACAGTTCCCTTCTAGCCTCGACAAACAAAACTACCGACCGATCATCGGACTCTAAGACGGAGCAACCCCCAATATCAACTCTAATATCCTCTCTCCTACCATTTTCAGCCAATGCTGTACCAATCAAACACCGCTCAACATACCCCGAGCCCATCAACTCATTTGCGCTCAACAACATACCCGACCCAAGACCATATATAACAGCGTTTGCTCCTCTGACACTGGAGCACTCCACCACTCTATCTGTCTCAGAGGCTTCAATCGTTGAAACACATGAAATCACGCTCTCGGCTCCACCTCCCTTTCCATCAAACCAGTTCAAGATCCCGCTTTCATTCACAACCGAGCTGCAATCGCAGCGAATCACTTCTATATCCCTATCAAAAAGCTCATTAGCAAAAGCAGAAGCAAAAATCCCAGTCTCTCTACAAACATGGATTGAGTCACGACTCTCAAGCCCCATTGTCGGACTGGACATTTCCGGTCTTTGTTTCGGTGTCAATCGTTTTTGGGAAGCATCCCTTTCTAGAGCACGGATCTGGTCGCGTCTTCGAAGGAGTCAGGAGGCTCTTCTCTCCAGAAAGGGCGCTAAAAGGGGTAAAAAACTCGGCGATATAGATTCCGAGTCATTAACAGGCCCACTAAAAAAACCAGACTCGCGATTCATTCTCCCTCATTTACGACGCTCGTCGATGCTATTCACATCTCCACCGCAGCCTCCGGGAGCTTCTTTTCCCGGGGCGAAAAGAGAATCAAAACTGATCCTTAGCTGTCCTTTGAGTCTGGACCCATGGACGAGCGAAGCGCAACTCAAACCGGATATAAGTATCCACATCTCTGAGTTGGGGGAGGCGCAACGGAGGAAAGTTGAAGCGGAACTAAAGAGATTGTTTCATTCTGTGCTTCGAGAGGGGAGTAGCGGAAAGACAGACATTGCAGAAGAGAGAGAGGCGCAGGCTATTGTGAAGGCGGTGGAAGGTGTGATAGTTGTGCTTTTTGGGGTGGATATCTTATAATCATACCCTTGAAAATTACGACTTCTGTATATAGCTTGGGAATACGAGACTATTTCTATACGAGAGATAAGATGAAGAGTTATTTCTTTTGTAACATGACATAAACCATTGTACGACAATTGTAAACGCGAAGTATCACGCCGTACCCAACTAACGTTTGAAAATCTCGACCCGGACACCTTTTGGGGCAAGGTGGAAAGAACCGACTTTCATGATCAGACCCCGAGACTTTGAACCTTTTCGCATCAAAATCTCTCCCATGAAAACACATGCACAATACCGATGATAATGAAGAAGAGGAGGAAAGAGGAGGAGTTTTTGAAGGATATCATTATCATATTTGAAAGGTTTTGAAGAAGTGAAACATCATTTTGATATCTATTTCTTAGCAGCTTCGTCGGCCTCAGCCTTATCCTTGGCTCTCTTCTCGCGGGCACCGAGGTAGCGGGCCTCGCTGCGAGCCTCACGCAATCGGCGGTAGGCAGCCTTCTCACCTTCAGGAAGGTCAGATCGGCTGATTTCGGTGACAGCCTCGGCGGCAGTGATGTTCTTGACGGGGATGCTGGACGAGACGCGGGTAGCGTATCCTTCAACCTTGCCCTCGGCGGCGAAAGCCTTGGTAGCAGCTGCGACGTCCTCGGCGGAGGCGTCGAGCTTCTTGTATTGGCCGCTCTTACGGGGGAAGAGGATCAAGCGGCTCTTGTACTCCTGGAGGCGGGCGACGTTGGCGGTGAGCGATTCCTGGGAAACGTTCTTGCGGCGTGCGTCGACGGCGATGCCGATTGTGGGTGCGAGCTTGCGGGGGATGCCAGCCTCCTTCAACTCCTGGAGGGTGAAACCGCGGCCGGCTCTAGAGCGGCGGTTGTATTTGACGGTAGGGCATCGCACAACGGGGCGGAGCTTGTCGACTGGACGGGGAGCAACAGCAGCGGCCTTAGACAGACGAGCCTGACGACGGCGGTGCTTACGTCCGGGCTGTATATTCTCGTTAGCCAGCATTTCTTTACATACCGCGAAAATCCTTCAATTTGAAAAATTCGTTCTTCGCGATATATCGTATAGTTGATAAGAGCGTACCTGGTCGAAGTGCACGCGGACACGACGTTGCCAGTCCTTGTGGAAGTCTGAATACCAATTCCATCAGTAAATGTCCTTCAATTTGTCCCAGTATTTCTTATTGCACGTTCGCCATCCATTCTCTGCTTTCGAGACTCATTCCAGCTCTTCTATTGCGCAATTCCTTTCTTTCCCATCATCAAGAAGCGTAGACAAAGTGTAACTCACGAGTGTTGGGGATAACGTTGTTGTGCTTGATCGCCTATTCATCAAACCCGTCAGCCAGCCATTCCAAATCCATATTCCAGATAAATCATCTTCTTCCAGATCGTTAAGACTAACCATTGTGCCGGACGGAGATCAAGTCTCACTATGTGGATTGTCGACGGAGTTGTTGCTGGTCGAGTCTCGAAAAGGACTGACTTGACTTGAGGTTGGAGTAGGTTCAATATTGAGTGGAACTTTTTTTTGGTGTGGTGCCAAGCGTCGCTCGGCAAGGGCCAGTCAGAGGCCGCCGTTTGCTGGCGGAGTCTGTTCGCTTAGCGAGCCCTAACTATTCCAATTCGGGTGGTTATGTAAGCTTTACTTCCGGTTACGATAACTGACTCCTACGATGATTTTCTTCACAATTGTATGATATGTAGCTGTCATTGATTCTAGCTATAATAATAATTATACATGAAGGGTCTCAGTCGAGACTCAAACCAAACGCTTCTTTTCATGAGCCCAGCAGGCGAACCACTAGCTCCAACGCAAAGTAAAAATAACCCCAAGAATAACCAAGCAATTTCCCTACCCTTAACGACCTTCCTTTCAATCGCTCAGAATCATCATCAAATCGTCAAAAGTGCTATGCAAGGCCAGCCAGAACACTAGACGGGAGACAACTTCCAGCTGCTGATACCCAACCCAACATCCTTGGGCTTCTTCAATGCGGGACCTTCTTCGACAAAAGACCCTTTGCGTTTCTGACCAGGGCCAGGTCGGTCAACGCCAGCCTTTTTCACATGGCCAAATAGCTTTGTCTGGAGCAAAGTGCTTGATTTGCCAATATTGCTGCGAGCGGACTGTTGCTGTGAAGACTCTTGACTAAGCTCTGGTAGACGACGGAGCATATCAGTCGCGCGAGAACTAGCTTGGGATGCTGGAATGTCTTCGTCAGTGATAGCTTCCTCCGCATCAGAAACCGAAATAGTGCTGTCCCGGTCATGACGGTTGTCCTCTGGATCAAAATTATCTTTTCTGACCAATTCATGTGGTCTGCTGCCGGGCGTAATGTATCGAGGTTCATGGACATGCGCATGGTGTTGAGGGGTGACTGGTATTGAAGACATGGAGTGAGCTCCTCTGACATGAGCTCCTCCCATATGACCATTCCTATGCTGTCGATTTCTGTTTGGAGAAACATTCGTAGAGTTACCATGTAATACACGATCAGCAGCCAAGAGAGTAGCGAAGGCGTCATGACTGCCGCCGCGACTGCTAGTGTGTGTGCGTGCGCTGTCAAATAGACGAGGTTGAGACTTTCTGTGAGGAGTACTGAACTCGGCACGAGAATTTGGTGACAAAGAGCCAGCGTCGAGGAACATTGTCAGATGCTCGCGGTTGTCTCTGATACGCTTCTTGAGCAGACGATTTTCATCCAATAGAGACTCATTTTTGTTATTTCCTTCATCAATCTTCTCCTGAATCAACTTCTTCGCATTGGACAATCTCTCTTCCAATCTAGCATTAGTGCTCTCGAGTTCAGAAATCCGCTTTAGAGAGGCCTCTGTCTTTGGACTGGGGCAAATTTGAGGTGTTTGTGAATGTGAAATGGCGCGGCGGTTCTGATACTCTGAGCTCTGCAGAATTTCAACTTCTCTGCGAGCAAGCTGCTGCTCAACTTCGGCTCGCTTGATTGCTTCGTTGCTTGTAAATGATAGAAGACTGTTTTGTAATTTGAAATGCAGCGCAGACATACGCGCTTCCTGCGCAACAGCTAACAAGTCTTTGGCTATCTTTCGAAGCTGTGTTTCGTCTGCACTATCAATGTCTTCTGTAGTGGGGAGGTTCTCAGCAGCGCCATAAGCAGCGTACAGTGATTTTTCGAGTGACTCGTTTGGGGGAGAGGCGGGGACAACCACATGCGATGCTGACCCAGACCTGGATCGTCGACGAGGTGGTGCACGAGTCTGGGATGAAGGAGGTGGTGTCATTTCTGAAGACGATGCGTGTTGTGGCGAGCAGAAGCCTCCATTCTTGTCTGATAAGCTGCCATTTCGGTCCCGCAGTGGCTTGAGATCTGGGGATGCCGAAAGAATGGATCGCCGAGGTGGCGTACTGGGGATGAGGATTTCAGCTGCAGGAGCTAAAGAGGCCTGCGACCTGACCTCTGAATCTTGAGACATGATGTGTAGTTGAGTCTAGGGCTGATAATCAGTATTCGTGGTCCGCCATGCAGTAGAATATCCTAATAATCACCTAGTCCAAGTCTCCTTTCAACCAAATCTTTGGTTTAGTGTTATACACCGCCTTGAGTTGAATGTATCTCTTAGTTGGCGGTGAATGGTGCAATGACGACAATGGAGGGTTGTCCCGCTTATCGGCGATAGGGCTCCACGACCAGACTGAAGACAGACTAAGGATGAAGTGCTCGGCAGGCGCACAGATTGCCGCAGGACGGGAAGATGACAGCCGTTCCACGTATGAAGGGATCACGGTATGGAAAGGCGAGCGAAGAGAGGAAGGAATGTAGTGTGTTGACTCGACATGCGGTAGTCAGCAGATAACGCAGTGATATACTGACGAGGTGGTGGTGTTCCTGGCAGGTGACGAGGAGGCTGGGCATTGGCTGTCTGACCCACCGCCCGCCGCAGCCAACCACGTGAACCCAGCCGCGCATGGGAATGTGACTATGCCGCCGTAGCCAATCCGCGCTGTTCATCTCGACGCTTAGCGCGGGGATGAGCACGGACGCAGCAAATCAGCATTCCCGTTCGCGGCGCTGTCCTCACGTGACGTAAACAGCGGTTGCCATGGTGTCAGCTCCTCGTGTTCTTGCTCCAACTTCTCGTTTCGTCACTCTACTTCGTCCGTTGACAAGGCAACCTGTTCAGCTCAGCATTCCACAGGGTTGCCCAGCCACCTTACGACATGTCAGACTGCAAGGGTTTTTTTGAACATGGCACTGGGCTCTGGAGTTCAAGTAGGCCATTAATGAGAGGGTCCTTCTTAACACAATGCCATTGGTGGTAGCAATTGGCCATGTTACAGTTGTAATCCTAAGAATCCCCCGTCTTAGGAAGAATAAAGGTCATTTTCCGGATTTTACGTCAGCAGTCATGGGGGCCACCAGTCACATATACGATCTTTCGCCGCAAGCTGTGGCCGGGCGGAGAGAGGCCTGGCAGTTTGTTGATTCATGAAAATATACATATGGAGCTAGCCCTAATGGCTATACGGTCATCAGACTCGGACAGGTTGTCATTGCTCGGCCACATCTCGCTACGATAGATTTTGTGTATGAATAGCGGCCCCTACGGCTGCGAAAAGGACACTAGGTTTATTAAGAAGAGATATTGAACAGCAGCTTTGCGGCGCGTTATATTTCAGCGAGATCCCATTCCCCTCCTCCGACGATATCCAATCCATTCTGCGATATCTAGCTCGTGTCAGAGCATGTTCTCGAGATCTTCGTGTTCTAGGAGAAATTCGTTGACCTCATCTTGAATTTGATACATCAAATCCTCCAAGCATGGGACCAGTCGTATATTAAACTTCTCGTTCATCTCGACCAGGTATTCCGTCGCTCTTTCGCGCCAATAGGAGTCCCGCAAAGCCATTTGTATTGCAGTCTCCAATCTTGATAATTCTTTGCAAATCCACAAGTCCAGGACTTGACGGTATAGCAGTTCAGCAGGCAACTTCAGTAGCTCACTAAAGCTATCGTGTGGGTAAGTAAATCTAGGCCTTTTGCTTTATTGCCACGAGCGATGGCTTCCTTCMCCGCGGGCGTCCTATACGAGCCACTGATTTCGATGACAGGATCCACAGTTAGTCCTATACCACGTTTCACCAAGCCCAGTCACAGGTACTTGTTCGTCGGTTTCTTCTCGAGGACTTTTATTTTCAGCCAATGCTTCGTACGTCTACAATCATATTGTAAAGGCGCATAACCATTTGGTCTAATAAGCTCTCTAGCATTCTGCAATGTAATTGCGGCAAAGAGTTCCAACTCGTCCTCGATTGAAGGGCCAAGTATCGACTGTGCTACCTTTCAGCAGCTCATCTGCAGGCCAAGAGGCAAAACGCGCCAATTGAAACAGCCACATAAATGGCAGGAACACCAGCCCATGTATATCGGTCAGTATGAACTCGAGCGAGCCAGCTATCATCCTTTGCTGGTTTACCTATAACTACCTTTTCAGGATCTCTCGGCGCTGCATACCAGCCGTCATGACCGTCGAGGTAAACAACTTACCCTACCACGGAAAGACGATGTATGTATGATCATAAAGGACTAGGCGTAGGAATGGAAAAGATTAGCTCTGGACGTCCCAAGTTGTTTTTCTTCAGTTTCCATTAAGTGATCGGGCCGTACTCCCTGACTGATACTACATACGATACACCCGAATAGATCTGTCAACTGAAAATACGGTGCTATTGATCAAAATTTCCATGATTGGAGAATATGATTAAGTGCACACTGTCAGAAATATATATCTTCCTGTCTTGACTGACTTATTTAAGTGATCGGTGTCGATACAAGTCGATGATGTCGCCTTGTCTCTATAGACAGAATTTGACTCCTATGGCCATAAGCAGTGCTTTATATAGATTGTATGTCAACCACCGGAAGTTGAATCGACAGATGTTGCACGGGTGGGTCCAGTGAGGAGCACCTCGAGACCGCAACATTTTCATATCACTCTCAAACCCAGCTCTCGAACATTTTGTCAATAGTCAGTGTTAACTAATGAAACAGTCCGATCCCCAAGCACAGAGTGGGGAGGGCACGCCAATAGGATGGTAAACCGACGAGATCCCCTTGCTGAAAGCCCGAGGCCCACTTGCCGTTGTTGACATCCAACTTTCCGCCCTGCTCAAAATAATCTCCTGAAGCTCTTTAACAATTGATTCAAAGCCTGCAACGGAACTTTCTCTTTTCGTCGCCGTGTGTCATTATACACTGCGCTCTGCTATTTCTGCTTTTCTTGTATGCACCCAGAAATCATCTCGCAAACAGCAATATAAGTCAGACAGGGGCTCCTGTTGTGCGCGTGCTGGACCTGAGTTTCCAGAGCATTTGCCCGGCACACGATCGGTATATCTATCATGAGTACCTTGATCTACAATACATGAATTAGCTTACTTAGTATACACCTGCAACCATGCAACAAAGCAAAACACCAGGTCGCCCAAGCGGCATACCTCGCCCGGTCTCCAGAATTCCATTGCCGACTCAAGCTACCATAAAGACCATCAGACCGTCACCATCGCGAGAGAGACTTCAGGCTGACACCGGCGTGAATCACCATCGCCTACGACGACCGTCACAAGAAACATTGACCCGGAGAATCTCAAGCCAGCACCTCCGACGACGCGAGTCGACTCAAACGCTTCACAGCTTTATCGAAGACGCCGAATCGCCAGTAGAGTTTAATGAAACATGGGATACACTTAGAGGACGTACTGATCCATTGTCGCCGGTGGCTCCGTCGCTTTCTGATCGCACAATCGAAACACTATCCCGAGTTCCACCATCTCCATCGCCGCACAATAGAAGAACTCTCCACATCGGTCATGACACATCAATGGGCCCTCCGTTACGACCTCCTTCGAGGCTGAATGACCAAACGCGATCGCCCTCGAGGTCCTCAAATTATTTGGGCATTGAAGATGGAGACGGTAGGCCATCTCCCACGACAAGGCGGGCATCATCAAGAATGTCCTCTGTATCCATGTCAAGCCGAGAATCTATTCCTCCGCCAAAGACTACAGATTCGTCTGTATCCTCAGTAAACTCATTCGGACGACAAAGTCTGGGACCCGGAAAACGTAGTTCGATGATTGGAGTCATACCCTCGAAGCGCGGGGACACTCTGCCTTTGAAACCTGCACGTTTGACTGGAAGCATAGATGTTACGAAGCCCAAGCCACGGCTGTCATTGTCATCTACTTTTGTCAAACCGACACCGGACGAGATTACTCCATCTCCGATCACAGTCAAGAAAACCAGACAGCCGCCTTCTAATATATCATCAAACATGACTTCACCATCATCCATTACGTCTAAAAACTCGTCAAATGGCTCAGAGCAAACCATTGATCCGGACACAGAAGTTCGCAAGGTTTCAAAATCCTCCAATGCGTTGCGTGAGAGCATTGCCAAGGCGAAGGCAGCCCGGAAAGCCGCCAGAAAGAGTAGCACTGGCACCGCCGCTTTCGACGCGTGGGACAACATTGAGACTCAGGATCCGTTTAGTCAGCTTCCAAAGGGTGGTAATAAAGCAGTGCTGCAGAAACGAGTAGATACTGCCAGGAAGTCTGGATCACTGAACATCGCAGCATTAGGCTTGAGTACTTTGCCGGATGAAGTGCTCAAGATGTATGAGTACGATCCCAACGCCAACTCCGACTGGTTTGAGAATGTCGATCTTGTCAAGTTCATTGCAGCAGATAACGAGTTGGCTACCTTACCAGATGAAGCCTTCCCGGATATCGATCCGGAGAATTTTGACATGGAAGATGAAAGCAAGGGCAATCAATTTGGAGGTCTGGAGATTTTGGATCTTCATGGTAACATTCTACAGTCTCTGCCAATAGGCTTCAGGAGGCTACAGCGGTTGACCTCGTTGAATCTATCCAATAATAAGTTCACGATGAAGGATATTGAAGTGGTTACAGAGCTTAAGCACTTGGTCGATCTTAAACTAGCCAACAACAATCTAGACGGAACGTTATTCTCTGGTCTATGTCAGCTTTCTAATTTGGAAGTGCTTGATCTACACGGCAATCGAGTCAGTCTTCTTCCTGATGCTATATCCGAGCTTCGAAGCTTGAAAACATTGATCCTTGCTGAAAACGAACTTACATCCTTGCCGTCGTTGGCATTAAGCAAACTTCCGTTAGTGGAACTGAATGCTTCTCGAAACAAACTCCAGGGTATATTGTTTGAGTCAACAGCAGAAGGATTCCAGAGCGTGCAGATCCTAAATGTTGCGTTCAATTCACTTGATAACTTATCGGAAGACGATAGTTTTAATCTTCCAAATCTACAGTTTCTGCTAGTCGATGCGAACCGCCTGAAATCTTTCCCTTCTTTGGTGGGTTGTCGGTCGCTTTTGAGAATAACGGCAGAAGGCAATAGTATTACAACACTGCCAGACGGATTCTTTGGCTTGAAAAGTCTCAGACACGTGGACTTGACAGCTAATGACCTTAGCAAATTGGATGAACGTATCGGTTTGATGGACAACCTAGCTACTTTCAATGTTGCAAATAACCCTTTGAGAGAGAGAAAATTTTTGACAATGGATACGGAAGAACTCAAGAATGATCTACGCAATCGTTGCAAGCCTCCAGCAGCGGCCAGTGGGCCAGACCAAGACGGGGCACCAACACGAGCCAGAAGTGAAATGGGGGACGAGGATGAAGAAGGTTCCGTGGCAACAGAATTCACATTGGCACCAGAAAGTCCAAGTCATTTGAATCGCTGGAAAGTAAAGACCGGAGGCGTCCTTGATCGTTCCGCTACTGAAATGACGGAACTAGATGCTGACGAGTTGAGACCTTTACTATCAACTTATGATATTAAATGCCTCTACCTCCAGCGAAACAAGCTACAGATGTTCCCTGTTCCTGCACTGAATCTCATTTCAACCACTTTGATCGATCTAGATGTGTCCAAGAATCCGTTGAAGGCAGAGAGTCTATTCTCAGAGTCGGTTTCTTTACCTCAGCTGCAAAGCCTGACTCTAAATGGAAGCAGTCTGGCTGCGATCGATTCCCTATTTGAAAATCTGTCAGCACCTGCTTTGAAGTTCCTCGATATATCCAACAATCGTCTTACCGGATCTCTACCGTTTGCTCGACAGCATTATCCTCGATTAATTACATATCTCGCGGCGGATAATCAACTCTCTAGTCTCGAGTACAATGCAGTCAAGGGACTACAAGTACTAGATATAAGTAATAACAACATCGATTTCCTACCACCGAAGATCGGACTACTGGGTGGAGAGGGTGGCGGAGGCCTGAAACGATTCGAGGTTGCTGGGAACAGGTTCCGCGTTCCGCGGTGGCAGGTCGTGCAGAAAGGGACTGAGGCTGTTCTGGAATGGTTGAAAGGCAGAATCCCTGCTGATGAACTGAATGAGGTCGAGCCAGATGCTCTTTAGTTCGCATGCATGCTTGCATTCGGGGTTGTTACGGCGGGKTTGAAGTACACACATCACACGCAGCGTTATGTTTTTGTTGTACGATATCATTTGATACATTAGGTAGCGTTCTATATTCATTTTTGAACATCACTAATTACATCGCCCATGACTTTTCTCCACGTCCTCGACCAGACCGTAAATTTATCCTCTTGCTCACCTCCCCACGGGAAAACAACCATGTCAATCGCACTTTCAGCAGTCGTCTTGGCCAACTTCAAATACTTTTGGCATTCATCCAGGTTGTGCTCATAAAGCGAACCGGCAGCCTCATCAACATGATCCGGTATACTTTGCAAATTAGACGTGAGCAATTCCAGTTTCGCGATCTGTTGCGGGATATTTGCCGTTAGACCGCCCTTTTTGACTCGATTCGAGACTACAGCCGGGTAGACCTGAGCAATAGGTTTGAGCGCGCGAAGCAGAGACTTTTTCTGCGACTGGAGAGCTTCAACATCTTTCTCGTCATCTTCGTTCTCGCTACTCTGATTCTCATCTTCGTCGTCGTCGTCATCATCGCTACTCATCAATTCTTCAAATCCGCCATCATCCTCATCCTCCGGGTCCCATTCCTCCAATTCGCTAATCGCATCTTTGACTAGATCATGCCACTGCTGCACTCGTTTCGCGACATGCCCCACGACACCTTGCGAGATGAGCGTCGTGATCGTGTCGCAGACATCCCATACCCGTCCCGTCTGAGAGGTAAGGATATCCTTTTCCTGTTTCTCGAGTTCCTTCTTTCTGTCCTCCGCACTTTTTGCATATCCGTCATTTCTGGATGGGAAGGAAGGGTCAAGATTTTCGGCTGCATTAATGATTTCCTGAACCAAAACTGCAAATTCCTTCAACCCCGTTTTGACGAGTATACGGGCCTCCGTCGAGAATGCTTTCGTGTATTCGCCCGGCGTCAGTAGCAGTGCCGCAGTAACCATCGAGGGCATCACGGAATCATTCACAGAGACCAGACAAGTCGATATCGCCGAAGGCGTAAAAGGAGCCGTTATCGCGAGCAATGACAGCTTTGTGACTTGCGCCCTGAGCGATTTTGTGCTGTTAGATAGGATAATCAAGGGGTCTGCGATCTGTTCCTGGTGTTGGGGTGTGGCATTTTGTGATGCTGGTGGGGTCGTGTCGAGGGTTTGTTGGAATTGCTCTGAGAGCACGAGGGCTGTGTTCAGGAGGTTGTGGAGTTTCTGGGACATCTCGCTCTGTTTGCCACGGCATCAGCGCTCCGTGTCGGCGTACGATTCTTGAAAAAAAAAAAATATGATCTTAAATTGTTATGGTTCAAGTCCCCTCCAAGCTCATACTTTTTAGCCCGCACTTTTTTTGAGATAGCGATACGTATCAGCCCCACATGATTAAACTGCTTCAGGGCTTAGCTTGCGCTTGTCTGATTCTTGGCTTGATTGATCATATTTTGCAGTCCCCATACATCAATCCCCTCAGTGGTCTACCGGTCATGATTGGCGCTTGTCACTGCAATAGCAGCAACCCGCGCTAGAACAGGGTTCGACTCCCTGCTGGGGAGATCTTGTGATCATTTTTTGGCATTTTTTTGCTCGATTACCAATGTTCACTTATAACATTTATTATTTTTGCTGGGAATGCGTGGTCTCTTTCTGGTGAGCTTTTATGGTTACGGTGAAAAAGAATTTGCTTGTAGTCGTCCGGATGACGTTGGAATATCGAGTCTGACATAAAATTATACCACGATAGGTTCTCCATATTCCTACTACGCTCTCATGCGGCTTCTATTCCAAACCCCTGGGGAGATGGTGGCAGTCCAACTCTATCGTCTAGGCTGTTTTCTGTCGTAGATGTAGGCTTAGCTTTCCTGTGGACGATTATCCATCCAATCATTGCCGCTGGGTGAAAATATATACCGCAAAAACTTCAACGTTGAAACATTGACGGATATATATATCCACCAGCAAAACTACGCGTATTTTCGATCGATGTTCATGAGTAGCTACACATTTTCTAAAAAAGAGTTGCACGTGACTGGAATAGGCTATCAAGGACTCTACAACCTCACCCGATACCTAGAACATGCCGACCTACGTGCACATCTGCATGAGGTCGATCCTAGCCCTAAAGGCTTGCCCTAATCTCCAGATTCGTAAGCTTGGACTTTAAATCCTGCATTCCGCTCCGCCGCCAAGTTTATTCCGTCACGGCCATTCTAGCACCAGCCAACTATCCGACACGGTTATAGCAATGCCTACTCGAACCCGAATTGTTCGTACCGACACATAATCAAGATGGTCACAAAACCACGCGCACCCGCCAAACAGGCCGCCGCGCCCAAAGTCCAACCTCTACCCGAGAAAACCTTCATCATTGACAACGGCGCGTACACCATCAAAGCAGGCTATGCCCCATCCACGCTCCAAACGCAAAAGGCCGACGACCCTCTATCCTCATGCGTAACGATCCCCAACGCACTCGCACGAACTCGCGACAACCGCGTCTTCGTCGGCGCCCAACTCTCAACACACATCTCCGATTGGAACGAAGCCGTGTTTCGCCGACCCGTCGAAAAGGGCTATATAGTGAATTGGGAAGCCCAAAAGGAGATTTGGGAGCAGACATTCTTCGACGAGAGGACGGCCCGGAGTAAAGAAGTACGCGTCGCGGATCCGGCGGAGACGACGTTGATTCTGGCGGATACCCCGAATGGGCTGCCGGTTTTGCAGAGGAATGCGGATGAGATGGTGATGGAGGAATGGGGATTCGGTGGTTATGCGAGAGTTGTTGGTTAGTAGAACACCCATATTAGTACGACTCAAGCTGACAGTGCGTCGCTCCGTAGGACCCACGCTGAATGCCTGGAACGATATACATGCTATATTTGGCGATCCTACGGATAGCTCAGCAGCAGGAGTCTTACCAGCGGAATGCCTACTGGTCATCGACTCTGGATATTCTCACACAATCGTTACACCCGTATACAAAGGCCAACCGCTTCAACGAGCTATTCGAAGACTCGACTTAGGAGGCAAACATCTCACCAACTACATCAAGGAAATGGTCTCGATGCGTCAATACAACATGGTCGACGAAACACATATCATGAACGACGTTAAGGAAGCTGTATGCTATGTGTCTAGTGATTTCAAAGCCGACATGGAGCAAGTGTGGAAAGCGACAAAGGCGCGAGGACAATCCCAGGCGTCGGCCGAAGGTATCGTGGTGGATTATGTACTCCCAGACCCAACGGCGAACAAAAAGGGGTTTGTGCGCTCACATGATCCGTTGATCAATGCAAAGAAGCGCAAGAGTCTGATGTCTGGATCCGGGGATCTTGTCACCGAGGACTTTCTCGTCCTTGGGAATGAAAGATTCACTGTTCCGGAGATACTGTTCAATCCTTCGGATATTGGCATGAGGCAGGCTGGTATTCCCGAGATCGTTCTGGAGAGTTTGTCTGTGCTGCCGACTGGTCTTCACCCGGCATTTCTAGCCAATATTCTGGTCGTTGGCGGCAATGCACTCATCCCTGGATTCATAGACAGACTGTAAGATCCTTAGCTCCCCTCTGCGCCATATTATCTTAACTGATCTCTCATAGAGAAATGGAAATCCGACAGATGGCATCAGCTGAATGTGTTGTCCGTGTGAAACGGCCAAATGAGTAAGTCAATGTATACGACCACCCAATCCATTTACTGAGCTGACTCTGGCCGCATAGTCCTATTCGCTCAACATGGCAGGGAGCGTCACGTATGGCGACGGATCGACAAGAATTAGCAACTGTCGCGATAACAAGGCAGGAATACCTTGAATACGGATCTGCATGGGCTGGGAGGCGGTTTTCAGGAGCTGTTTGACACCACAACATAACAAGCTCCTACATAAATACGGCGTTTTGGACTATGTCTATCGGGAAATGGGAAATTGTTTACATATGATACCCTGAGTTGAAAAAATGTACATGAAAAGTTTTATCGCTTTCTTGACTGCCATGCCTCGTACATCGATTTGATAGAGACTCATTTACAGCGCTTCTATTTCACATAACATCAGATGCCATTCCATCATGAACGACGTCAATAATCATAAAATCCTTTACCGCTCTTCTTACCCAACCAACCCGCATCGACCATCTTCTTCAATAGCACGGACGGGCGGTACTTGCTATCTCCCGTCTCAGTATGAAGGACATTCATAATAGCAAGACAAGTATCAAGACCAATAAAATCAGCGAGCGTCAATGGACCCATAGGCACATTTGTGCCGTACTTCATGATACTATCGATATCCTCTTTGTGGCCCACGCCGGTTTCCAAGCAGATAATGGCTTCGTTGATGTATGGCATAAGGATGCGATTGGCAAGGAAGCCAGGTGTGTCGGCAGAGACGGCGGGGATTTTGCCCATACGCTTAACGAATTCGAGTGCCGTTTCGAGAGTCTGGGGGGATGTCTGCAGCCCAGAGATGATTTCGACGCCCTTTTGGACTGGGACCGGGTTCATGAAGTGCGTAGATACGACACGGGATGGAGCTTGGAGGTCTGTGGCATCTTTGGTTGTTGCTGCGGCGATTTTGGTGATGGGTATCGATGATGTGTTTGTGGCGAGGATGGCATGTTTGGGCGCTATTTGGGCAAGCTGCGAAAAGATGGAGGTCTTGAGGTCGAGGATTTCGGGGACGGCCTCAATTACGAAGTCGACATCGGAGAGGTCGGAGAGCTTGGTGCTGGGAGTGAGGCGGCTGCGGACGAGATCTGCGGTCTCGCGAGTGATGCGTTCTTTGGCGATGTCTTTTTCGAGGAGTTTATCTGTGAAAAATGATGTGTCAGTGTTGATTTGAAAATGTTGGAGAGGTATTGGCCTACCCGCGAATTTGAGACCCTTCTGTAAACCAGCCTCTGAATTGTCGATCAAGACAACAGGAACCTCTGCCTTCTGAGCGGCTACTAAAGCAATACCAAGGCCCTTGAATTGTCAGATCATATTCTTGTCCTCGGATTATGCGCGCAATGTATTGTGTATTAACTCACCATTTGCCCTGCTCCAATGACACCAAGCTTCTTAACCTCGGCAGCAGCGAGTTTGTTTGTTGATGAACTGAAAGAGCGAGTGGCATTGAGCGCCTGGCGACGAGCACCATGTCGAATGGCTGTGAACAGCATGGCTGTAGCTGTGCTGGAAAAATTTTAAACACCTATAACAGCAACCCAGAACAAACAGAGAGTGTAATAAGTTGTATGCGAATGAGAGATAACGCCGACAGTCCGACCATTTACCCGACGTCATCGGCTATCGTCGGATAAGCGCATTAATGCTTTCGCCGGACTCCGTGCCGACATGTGATCCAAACTCCATCAATCTAACCAAAAACGCGTCGACGCGTCTCACCCGCGTTTAATTGGCTGTCGACTTTCTCAAGCTAGTATCTGTTTTTGGCACCTCTCCGCATCGAAGATAGTAGGCGACCAACATCTTGGATATCGATATCGAGTTGATGCAGTGATGGTCGAGTGATTATATTGCGAGCTCACCATGGAACTCGATGCCGTCGCCGTTGGGCGTGATGTCCAGGTCGTGGACCCCGAAGTGCGCGCGCATGTGTATAGTCTTGTGACTGCTGTAAGTCTTCAAATACCCGGCAATTTGAATTCAATGCTGACAATCCCATAGCTCGGAGGCTTCAACGGCGAAGATGGATCGAAATACAACCTCGGAGATGACGCATTGGCATGTTTACGCGATATCAGGAAATGGCTAAAATTATACGACGACAAAACGAATCGACTCGACGTTGCGCGATGTCTGGGAGAAGCGAACATCGTTAATGGCGATTTGTTGCCGATCCTGGGCTTGTGGTTTACAAGTGAAGGATATAAGAAGAAACATTTGACTCGTGTTGCGTTGGCATGCTGTATGACAACCAATATCCCCGCTTCACGAATCTGCAGGAGGCTAATGATGTTTAGTGGAATTGCTGGTCCCATTAACATGGCCAGTAGAGATTCATGGCCAGATGACCGTTAATCACCATCGACATACCCCATACCTGCAGCAAGCTCAAGTTCAATACAAACGAGGAATACTAGATCAACATGCTGGTCGTGACACTCTACGCGCCATTCTCCAGGTTGGCTTGCCTAGCTTGACAATGCCGAAATCAGAGCGGACTAGCAGGGACGATGGCATCTTGAAACTGATGTTATATTTATTGCGAAATGTCACTATGATCACCGCGCCGAAGGGACTACTTACCGACGCCGATGAGGATGAGACGTCACGATCTGCAACCATCAATGCGTTCCAGCAGCAGAATGTTTTTGCCCTTTTACTCACAATGTGCGCCAACATCAACGAGGATTTCAACTTCCAGGACGTCGTGCTTCTAGAGACTCTATTTCATCTCGTCAAGGGTGTGGATGTGCAGAAGTTGTTCATGGACGACACTGAACGCCAGAAGAAGCGTAATGACGAGCTGAGTGATCTTTTACAAAAGGAAAATGGTGTCAATAGAGAATATGCCAAAAATGCACCCACTCGGCATGGACGCTTTGGAACTATGATTTGGGTAAAAAGAGACGATGCTAAAGTCTCGACTGTATCTGGACAAGACATTCTCAAAGACGGCCAAATTGCGTTCAACAAAATGGATCAAACGAAGAAATGGAATCGTCCAAAGCATGGCCGTCGGCAACAGCCTGAAGCTGCCAGTGGTGACTTTTCCTCGACCACGCATCTTACATCCACTGCAACCAAAAATCTCCGCCTATTTGTCGAGGAGTTCCTAGATACAGGCTTCAACCCGCTTTTCACACACGTCAGAAAGGCTATTGAGCGGGAGGCTGATAGAGTTACAGAAATCAACACTCGGCAATTTCTCTATTTGGTAGCCTGGTTCCTTCATGCCGAACGTGAACGACGCAAATACCATAAAAAGCAAAATGAGCGAAACAAAGGAACAACTAAAGAGGCCGAATCGGACAATTTCTCCTTGGTAGCAAGTGTACTCAACCAGGAGACTTTTGTCTTTCTCAACCGCGCAATGCAATATAGTTTTGATCATAACGATTGGCAAGATCTTAATGCAAATATGCGCTGCTTCACACAGATTCTGCTGACAATTCAAGAGATGTCCGCATCTCCGTTCGAAGAAGATCACGAGATTGCAGAGAATATCCTAAATCGTATTTTCTACGAGGAGACTACACACGACAGAATTATTGCTATTGTGAGAGGCTACAAGGATCAAGGATTTACTTATCTGGATGCGTGTACCGAGCTTTCTCATGTCTTCTTAAGGATGCTTGAAAACTACTCCAAAGAGAATGTAGACATGCAAGTGCGGTCGAAGCGGAGATCAAGAGCAAAAAAGGCAGCGACTGCTGGCCAAGATGCTGAAAATGAAGAGAATGGTGATTCAGAGGCAGAAGAGCTCGCCGATGCTGCTCGTGTTGCCAAGGAGCGCAAGTTTGACTTTAATCGTTTCGCGGCGAGATTTTGCTCCCAGAAGAGCGTTGATACGTTTGTTTCATTTACCACGTATTATCGGGACCTGAGTGATGAGCAACTGAAGCGGGCGCATCGCTTCTTTTATCGAGTTGCTTTCAAGCAAGAGTTGAGTATAATTCTCTACCGTCTCGACATTTTGAATCTTTTCTACCGCATGATCAAAGGACCGGGAGCGCTAGATTCTTCMAAGCCGATATTCCAAGACTGGGAAGAGTTTGTCAAACACCTTACCAGAAGGATGATAAAAAAACTTAATGAGCGTCCTGCACTATTCACAGAGTTACTTTTCAGCAAGATCAACGCCACATTGTTTTTCCTAGAATATGGCTATGAAAGACAAACTATATCTATCGGCGGTACGCGAGCGCCTGCTCAACTTGAAGTCCATCCTCGTGCAGGCACAACTAGGGATGAAAAGCTGAATGTAGTGGTGGCTGCACTCATCATGGATGGCCGAGCCGATTTGGTTAAATGGCTCAGTGAAGCTTTGCGGTTAGCCGCCAACGAACGCAGTTCTTGGGAAGCCCAAGAGATAATGCGACAGGCCGAGTCAGATGAGGAGGCAATATCTTTGCGTCCCAGCCCACTCATAGGTTTGTTGCATCGACTGTTGCTAGGAAAAGTGTACTGACAATTTGATAGAAATTAAGCCTAGTGATGATGCGATTCGAGCAGCCACATTCAGAAATGGACGACTACGGCTGCTACTGAACTTAGTCGGGCTGGAAAGGTTGGGATCAGAGGATGTAATGGGATCTTCCTGGGTAGTGCCCTCGTCACTAGACTCGGAGACCCTCTCTGCCGTCGTTTCAGTCATCGAAAAGGGACTTGAGAATCCTGTTACAGAGATTGATGGTATCGACCCCCGAGAACAGATTCGACGCATACCTACGGCGGAACCTAAAGAAACCCACCAAACAACATTAGATGTGGATTTCGGCTCTGAGTCGGAGGGCGAGGATGTAATTCCTGACGGGCCGCTTTTCCCTCCAAACATTCGATCCAAATCTGACGCACTCAAGGAGCTAAAGGAAAAGCGTAAGAAGCGCAACAAGCGCGATGATAACGACAATGAGCCTTTAGATGATGCCACTCTCGAGGAGCGTCGTCGCATGCGCGAAGAGAATGCGCGAGCTAGGCAGGCAAAGATAAAGAGTGATTTGTTTGTGCACGACAGCGACGATGATTCAGATGAGGAAGCGGACAAAGAATTCTTCGAGCGTGAAGAAGCTGTTCGAAAAGCTCAAGATCAACGCGTTCGGGAAGCACTGATCAATAAGGCGCTAGAAGAGGATGCCTCCAATGCGCAATCGAAAAAGAAGAAGACCGCCCGTCGTAAGAGACGCAGTATGGATGATGACCAAAGTGACAAAGATACAGATAGTGAAGGCCAGAAAAAGCGTCGAATCACTGTCGGCGGGTTCGAGATGAGTGACGATGATGAGGATGACGAGGTCTTGATGACTGGGGTCAATGGGGATCTCGGTTCAAGGGGAGTGGCGACAAGCCAGGGTGTTGATGAAGACGATACCCCTGCCACCTCAGTAGAACAGGGGGGATGGGACCTTGATAAGGAATATGAGCAGCAAAAGTCAACTGCTGTTCCAGCAACGCATAATAGCGATTCAGAGGAAGACGGCCCAGTTGCGGGTAATCGTCGACGGGCGCGAGCTGGCTTTGTGGTTGAAAGCGACTCAGAGTGATGCTGTCTATTTTTATATGTATGATACCTAGATATATTCACTAATGATTGATGATCCATATTTGATCATGTCCTCGTTCGGACGGAGAGATTGACAATAAGATCTCCTATGGCTCGTTTCAATGACGAACAATGCGCCTCATTATAGCGAGACTACCTAGGTACAGTAGTGTAATACATAAAGAATCGGGATTGATAGAAAATGTTGACAGAAATTGTGAGTCATTTCGAAGTCGTCAGGTCGCGCCTTATGACAAATCTGCGGATCCAACCAACTATAAAATCCACAGCTTCCGATGACAACCATCTGAATTCTATCATCACAAGAATATAAACTGAAACCTCAAAGCTTGTCCACCAGACTAATCAAGCCTTCAAAATGGCTTCACCCCAAACAATACCCTACGTCACCCTCGACGTCTTCACAAAATCCATCTTCTCCGGCAATCCTCTAGGAGTTGTTTTCCTACCAAACCCCACAGCCCTAGCCCAAACCCAGAAACAAGAAATTGCTAAGGAGTTCAATTACTCTGAAACCATATTTGTGCACCCTGTTGACCCTCAAACACCTACGCAGCAGAGAATTGATATTTTCACTACTGATAGAGAATTGCCCTTCGCGGGCCACCCGACTATCGGTGCTGCGTCGTGGGCTCTGTACCTATCCCCTGATAAGGGTGATGTTACCACACTCCTAACGAAAGCTGGACCGATCCCGATTTCTCTAAGACCTTCGGGAGATGAAGCTGCGGCGTTGATTCCACATGATGTGAGGATACATCAGAAGAGATTCCCCGTTCAGGAGTTGTTGAGACTGCATCCTACCGTCAAGCCATTTGTCGGTTCGACGGCAAGAGAGGAAGCAGGGTTCCCGATTGTGTCGATTGTGAATGGCATGACTCAAATTCATGTTGAGTTACCGAGTCTTGAGGCGTTGGCTGCCGTTGGTCCTGCGGCTGGGGGGGAGTCGGTGCCTGCTGTTGATGTTTCTCAGGGCGGGTATCTAGATGAAGGCTGGGGAGGACACGGTCTCGTTGTTCTTTACTTTTATGTCAGAGACGTTATGGATGAAGTCACCGGCAAAAAAGTCATTAGGACGAGAATGTTCCTACAATCGGAAGAGGACCCGGCTACGGGTAGTGCGGCGAGCGGTTTAGCCGCGCTTCTTGTTTTGAGGGATGGTGCTGGTGCTGATGACCAGCTCCATCGTAGCTTCTACGTTGTGCAGGGCGTGGAGATGGGACGGAGAAGTGATATTGGTCTTCGCGTCAGTCTGAAGTCGAACCGGGAAGGGATTGAGTCGGTTGAACTGAGTGGTAGCTCAGTCAAGGTTGCGAAGGGAGAAATTAGGGTGTATTGATTGTTGATAAATCTTTTAGTTATAATATCTAGGTAGTCTGTACTTCGAAGATAAATAGAAACTTCGGTCTTGTTTGTGAAAGTAAAGATTCAATTCATCGAAACTTGACCTTAAGCACTTCGACTTTTCAGGTAAGAAACTATTTGTTCATGCCGAGTCACAAAAAACATGCGTTTACGGTCTGACTTCCAGACCAATACTCCAATCTCCTCGGCATAACGGCAAGGCCCCTCGTATTCTGCGAGGGAGGCAAACTCTTTGAACAAGAAACCGGGAGTAGCTTTGATGCGGTCTCTCTCTAGTTGCCAAAGTCGGATTTGATCGACTACTGTGGGCGGTAGCACTGACCGCGGTATTCCAGCTGTATTTGAGGTGGATTTGACAGCACCTTCCCTTCGCATTTGAGGATGTGCATGAGTAGATAGATACGAGATGATTTGGTCGGCGGTGATACCCATTTCTACCGCACGACGGATGGATTGTCGTGTGATTTTACCAGTAACGAGGTTTGGAAACCGGTACTTGAGCGTTGTGAATAGTGCAATGAGAGATATCTGAAGAGGAGATGATGTGTATGCGTAAAGACGATAGTTTGTCTCGATGATGATGAATCCGGACCCTGGTTCACCCGTAGCAGCGTTCGTTTGTGCTGAGAGAGAGCTGGACATCGTGTTGCTAAGAGCACTCGAGTCAGAAGTAAGTGTAGTTGCTAAGCGTGTAGGGTAGAATCGGTCGGCTTCAGTTGCTGGCGAGTGCTGGTATACAATGCCAAAATCCGTCAAATCTGCCAAAGCGCGTAGCTGGTCTGGTGTGAGATGTCTCTTTTCATATGACTGCCCAAGCTCAAGGCTACTCAAAAGGAATATGAAAGAAAGTACCTCCACATCATTGACCTGTAATGCTTTGGCGCTCTCAACATACAGGATGATGATTTGCCAGACTTGAGTGTTGATATCTTGCAGCACGAAGGCGAAACCATCTTGTGTAATATCGACTCGTCCATGGTGAATTTCAACCAGATGGCCGGCCTGTAAGAGTTGTTTGACACCTCGACTGAGGTTAACAGTTTCGCGAACACCAGGCCCACTAGTTCCAACCATGTATCCCAGAACACCTTCCCACTGCCTCCGTGCATATTCATCTAGATCTGCGATCGACACAGCATTCGGATCGGGCCTCGAGCAAGGCACACCAAAAGACTGGGAGTTTTCGGCACCGGTAAGGGCTTGTCGTAAAGATGAAGCGAAAGGATTTGTCACCATGTACGCTCGGACTTGATTCGAGGTCATCGTATTCGTCATGATGTGCAGTCTTCCAAGGATGGATATAGCATGGTCCCGCTCTCTTCATTACGTTAGCTCACTTTCATTTCTTGTTTGGAATATCCTGGACTCACTTCTTGCTTTCTGCTTTGATCCATAGTTCGAGATCTGCAGCAGGAAGAGGGTCTCGCATGTAGAGCAGCGCCATCACAAGACATTTTGCTAAATTCCTTTAATTAGAAAACGAGAATTGGAAAACTGCAAACCAGACAGATTGTTTCAACGCACCAAGGTCGGGAAGCATGCGTCGGAAGATTGCAAGAGCCGTAGAAGGCTGCTGATACAGCTTCTGAAAAGTCAAGCCAGGCAGCTGCTCCAAGTATTCAAACGATCGGTTGGTTGAGGAGGCCATTTTGCCTGTAGCTCRGGCTTCCCGCCGTTCTATATTGATCAAGATGTTTTCATGTCGCGTTGCCAAGCTGACCTGTAGTTCAGAATTGGCGATGAGGGCAAGGGTATCGTGGTGTTGTTGGAAGCTTTGTTCAAGTTGCGGCTATGGACGGTGTCGTAATTATTTCTTTGGCTTCACCTTAAGGTCATATTGAACTAATCCTCATAGAGGTTAGCGTATATCGCGGTCGTTCAGTCGACCCACGTCATTGGCCGAGATCCTCCATCTCTCTATCCGAAGTGTAAACACTCGACATCTTCGATCACTGCAATTATTGAGCTAAAATGTCTGCTTTGAAGTTTGTAAATTCTGTTAGTCTTCCCAATTCTTATTGCTCAGCATACTTTCATAACTGACAGTCATACAGGTCTGGCAGTCCTTCCGGGCTACGTCCGGTCTAGAGCCGAGGTAGGTACTCTACCCGAACGAATACAGCAATTGAGTTATGAAAGAGGGAATAACGAGACTGTCTAATTAGGCTTCTGGATGGCGTAAGTATTGAGGCCCTTTTGTACCATTGGGTATATGCTGATATAATATCACGGATTATAGCTCAGAGTGACCGCCGCTCATCCCGGTGTTGTGAACTTTGAACTTGATATCCAGAAAGAACATACTGTATGTTTGTTAACCCTACTTGGGACCCGCCAGAAATCAGACAAGATACTTATGTCATAATGCAGAATAGGTTAAATATCCTCCATGGCGGTACTATTGCTAGTATGGGTATGTTAAAAGATCTTTATTTATCATGCTCGTCAACTCCACGGGCAATCAACTAATCCGATAATAAATGCTAGTCGATCTGGGTGGTTCGTTGGCAGTTGCGTCTAGAGGCCTCTTCTCAACCGGTGTGTCCACAGACTTGAACGGTAAGGGTATTCATAAGTAACGAGATACTCGTTATACTAACCTACTCGGTCAGTCACATATTTAAGCTCTGGAGGAAAAGTGGGAGACAGAATCAAGGCTGTTAGTTCTCCGGACCCTCCAGTGATCTGATTAAAATTGTTCACTGCTAACTCGGTTTCATAGGAGGTTTCATGCGATAAATGTACATTGCATCAACCCTTTCAACATTCGTTATATGGTTACTAACACTTACCATGCAGTCGGCAAAACACTTGCATACACATCCATAAAGTTCATGAATGATAAAGGCGAAGTTTTTGCCCGCGGAAGCCATACAAAGTGAGATATACATCATTGTTCTTGGTCCTTGGAACTACAGTGCTTTGACTAACACAGGATCACTCAGATATATTGCTCTTGCTTTCAAGGATCCAAATAACATCGTGGAAGAACTCAAGGCATCTAAGGAGTCTTCCTAAAGTGGAGGGATATCTGGGCTTAATCATGTTAGAGATACAAAACACTACGATATTGAAGCGAGATGGCCTGTAAGACTTTCTCTGTAAATACGAACGAGTCAATAAATGATGATATGTTACATTTATGGACGTGGAAATGTTTGAATCTTGGCGGAGGATGATTTTGCTCCGGTATATTTTACATTCCATTTCGTAGATTGTAGAAAGTGTGACAAGAATGATACTGAACATCTCTTTCCATGCCCGGAGTTCATACATGTTGCTGCACAGTAAGATCTACGTCGTCATCGGCTCCGCCCACCATGACCTCGTCTTCATCCATTTCCTCGATATCATCCGGAAATTCGGTAGGGATGGCGACATCTACATCGCCAATTGCTTCCAACTTGGCCTGAGTCATTTCGAAGACATATTGACCTATATGCTCGAGATTCTCCATTGGCGTACCCTCAACTTTAGCCGCTTGTAGCCGCTTCGTAGGATACATTTCCCCGGGAATGAGCATCAACTTATTGGGACGCTTGGCGAGTAAGTCAAAGGCTGGCTTCAATTCATAACATGACGCGAAGACGTCCAGGCGTCCGAGGATGTACAAGCCGAGTCGAGCCCGCGACAATGCAACGGTTAGGCGGCGAACATCCCGTAGATAACCAACTGTTCGCGTGCGAACTAATGAAAGAATCACATCTGTACACAAATTAGCCTTGTCTAGTAGATCATGTAGGTGTTGAGAAACTTACAATCGTTTTGCTCGCCTTGGTATTGATCAACCGTTGTTACTATCCGAGGCATGCCAAATATTGGAATTTTGGCACAGCGGTGATTTAGAATATCTCTGATAAGAGCTCTTTGTCCAGCATATGTGGTGAGAATGGTAATCTTAGAAGCCGGATATCCGAGGAGTCGCATGTACTGATATAAGGCCACAGCATACTCCGCTTCTCCGAGATTCTGTATGAAATGAGGCGCTGGTTCTCTTTCGCCAGTTCCTTGATAATCGTCAACGTTGATGAATTGGTAGTCATATGCGAACCCTGCATTCCCTTGGCTATATTCTGGCGCTTCTTCGAGTCGAGGTAGATGCCCCAGACTCTTATACCGCCATTTGAATAGATCAGCTATGCCAGGCCGTGATCGGCCTTGTTGGTCGAGTGTGACTGTTGGCACGCCTAATCGTACAAATCGCAGGAAAAGACTTTGTTCGAAGTTGGCATATTGTCTGAATGCAAGGTTCTGTACGATAGGTGAATTCTGGTAGTGATCACCACACAGCACAACCCGCTTCAAAGGGAGCTGGCCATCTTCCACGTTCTGCAATGCTAGGGGAATAAATGTCTCAATTTCCGTAATCTGTGCTGCCTCTTCCATGACGACATTGTCGTAACGGAAACCCAAGTCGGCAATTTCTTGTCGACGCATGGCTGCATGTGTCGATGTCATTGCAATAATCCTGGCTTCTTTGATGAGTAGATAATTAGCACGGTCCCGAGGTTGTCTTAAGATCTCAAAAGGGCGAATGTCTGCCAACTCCAAAAAGATCTTATCAATATGCCTCTGTGCTCCGGCTGCAGCATCAAGCACATCATCCTTAGAGCTTCCCGGAGTGAACAATGCATTTGGTGCATTTGAGAAGTAGGTATGGAATGGGAAAGAGATTGCAATATATTCTACCGAAGCCGAATCTGATTGTGCTTTGTCCCAAAATTTTGTCCACGCCGGTTGGATATAAACAGTGTTGAAATATTCTGCGGTCTCACAAGAGTTGCCATGAGCACCTAAAGCCCCAATCGAAGCTGCCAAACGACTAACTTCTGCCAGTAGATGTGTGCGGTTTTCAAGGAAAGATTCAACCCGTCCATATTTGCTATAACTGGCCTCTGTCTCCAGCTCTTCTTCGCCATGGCCTAGTCGCAGGAGATGACGCTGATCGATATCGAGAGAGACGATTTTTTGAAAGAGTTGATTCAAAGCCTGATTGCTGTGTGCAATCAGAAGGGTACGCTCGGAAGGAAAATTATGATAAATGTTTTTTATGATTTGTGTCGCCACGTCCGTCTTTCCCGTGCCAGGAGGTCCCACTATTACAGACAAACCGGGCTGGGTTCCGGATGTGATTGCTTCGACTTGTGCGGGTGTGAATCGGACTGTATTCAGTTTGGGAGCGTCGACGGGATATGGTCCAGGGTTAGGAGGCTTGTATGTTGATACATGAATAGAGCCGGACTCTGCCTGGGTCTCTACTTGGCCACGTCGACGTTTCTTTGAAGCGTTTCCTGCACTCTGATCCTGGGGCTCATCCACGGTCTGCAGAACGTATGGCGGTCCAAAGCTGGAGGACTCCTTGCCCGAAGGCTCGATTGTCTTCCCAGGGAAGCTCTCTACCAAATGCTGCCAATCCAAAAAGGTATCGCGGAAGTCTATTGACTTGACTCGGTTTGGCAGCTCAGTATAACGAGCACTGGCAGGATCGCCGTAACCGAGGAAAATCTCCTGAAGCCAAGATGGCAATGCAACATCCGAAGTGATGAGTCGTTGCATTGTTTGTAACATTGATTTGAAATTATTTTCTCTTCCTTTTCTTCTCACAATAACGTTGATCAGTGGATAAACTTCTCGTTTGCCCTGCGCCTGCTTATCTTGATCTGCTTGAAAAGCAGCGGCATCAAGATTCAACAAAAGTCTCCTGATCCGGGGCCGACGAGCGAATCCATTTTCCAACTGATTTTGAGGCTCACGCAAGACGCGTCCATTTTCGTCCAAGACTTGGACAACATCTGCTGTACGAACGTATGTGAGAGAAGGCTTATCCGTCAGATTCAATGTCGTCGAGGTCGGTGGAGAAGTGATTGCGAGGAGGAACACGGTATCGTCTGGACGTAATGAGTCCCACTCCTTTCGTATGTTGTCCGCTAGCCGGCCGACCTCTAGAGTGATTTCGGCACGAACAAATGCAGGCTTATTGGATCCTACCTTAGGCTGTGCGACCTCGATGATCGCGGGTTTATGAATGGGAATTGCCATTTTAGTAAATCCATCAAACACGACTTCACGAGTTGATCTATTGACCCTCGGTTGTAGCCGTTTCATGACAGCCTCAAGATCCTTCCGGATGGAGAAGAAAGCCTCCGAACGATACAGCATGAATGATCGCCACAGAAAGTCGCCTAAGCTGAGATACTGAAGATTAAGCTTAGGAATGGCAAGCGGCCGTGACCCATCGTACTTTTCGTTTCGCAGCAAAGCAGGCTCGTATAGGCTCTCTTCTGTCGGTAAACTACTAAGCTTGGCAGCTGATTCCTGGAAAGATGGCTTCTTTTCGAAATGAGACAACAAGATTTCGAGAAATAATTGGCGATGAGCCGTCACCTGAGACTGCTTCGGATAGCTTGTCCTAAATCCAAGACGGGCGCAGAGATCCTCAAGTTCTGTATCATCCAACACGGATAAACTACCTTCGAGTTCTGAACGTTGCTCGATAGATCCGTAATTGGATAGAGCGAGAATAGTGAGTTTGTCCTTGAAATGCTTGATCGCCGTCCTCTGCAGCCGAGCCAGACGTTGACAGTGCATGTCATATGTCGTTTGCATAGAAAGAGGTTCGCCAGTGTAGTCATCAATGGCGAAGTTCATGAAATGATGCAACAAGGCAAAGAAGTCGCGTATCAATGAATTGTTTGGATTTTTGTAGAGCTCTGAAAGTCGAATGACCGCAAGGATATTCAAGTCTTGCAGAAGAGTGTTGACATATCTCCTTGTTGGTAGTTGACTATTCAAGTCCACAAGCAATTCAAGAAATCTTTCGCAGTATCTTATGTTGTCAGCTTGCGCTTGATCTGGCGTACTAATTCTCTGCAGGAAATCCAAGATCAAAGTGTACAGCCATGCCCTCTCGAATCGAATCTTTGCCTTCATCGATTCATCGGCGGCTTCGTATCTCTTAGCAGCTGCACGCCATGCCTTCTTCAGCGTAGGCACCTTTTCCAATGTTTGATTCCTTGCGGTCTCGCTCGAAAGGTTGTGCCAGATGGAGATAGATACTAGGGGGGCGCATTCCTTCCTAATAGGACTATTTTCTAGCGATTGAAAGCCGCTGATGATGAAAGATAGGACCGAAAGCCTCGAGAAAGTGGAAAGCGATGCGTCTAAGCTTAGAGAGAGGATGCGATGGAAAAGGTTGGAGAAGCTGTCCGGGCGATCGGCAAAATGCTCTATTGAATCCAACAGTCAGTATACACGAGTCTGAATCATCCGGCTTGCCACTCACCCCATATCGGCAGATGCTCTCCCTTTTTTATTCCCACAGTCACGGCGATAAGTAATACGTGATGGTTTGACGCATCTTCGGTATACGTAGGCCAAAGGTACCTGAAATAAGTTAGTCTTGCAAATTCAGTCCATCGTACACCTGGTCCCATGTACTTCTCTAGAATGTTCAAATTTTCCAGCGTCAAGAGCGAGCGGGTGGTGAATCCTTCCGCTTCCAACGGATCCCATATCTCGTTCTTGATGACATCTTGTTTGACCTTGCGAATTTTGCTCTGTTTTAACCAATGTTTTTGCGCAACAGCCGCCCAGCGATTGTCCCCCTCCAGATCAGAAACGGACGGTCTGGTTTCGAGATTCTTCGCCATTGCGGAAGCTATCCCTAATCCCAATCCTCGCTGTGCATTGGGATATCCAGCAGGCTGGATCTTGTTCGGTTGAAAGTTGCAGGCGCGAAAAGAAAGCGCCCATGGCTGCTTTGAGTTAGCGCGTCTTTTGGTCAGGTCCCAATTAGCCGCCGCCTTGCCGCCCTGACCTGCTAGCCGCGCCGATTGGTGAACATCGCTTCCCTTTTTCGTATACTTGAACAGCTATCATTAGCCGTATACGTCTCCCTGACACACTTCATTGTGGCTGCTTCTCTTTGTTGTTTCATAGGGGCTTAGCATTAAATACTTCATATTGTCGCATGATGAGACAAGAGAAAGCTACTTGATTTTGCGCATTGAGCTGCACACCTTGCGTCGACAACCATCCACGAGACCATCAAAATGACCGACACAGCTATCGATTCTACAGTCGCTTACCGCGGCCTGGTTCGCGATTTGCTAGCGAAAGCAGCTGAAGTTAAAAATGGGCATAATATCGAACCGCCAGTCACAGAAGCCAGTCTAGGTGACTTGGTTGAGCGTGCATACCTCAAGAATGGCAAAATTCAAGCCGAAACAGCCAAACAAACGAACCTTGCCGCTGTCGAAACCGCATTTCGAGAAAAGTTCTACGAGTTGCTGGTATTTGAAATGCGCCGTTGAGTCTAGATGAGTAGCTGACAAGTGATACAGGCTTCCACTCCGATAGACGATCCTGCGTTCGTCAACATCTGGAATCTTCTCGATATTGTTTCGATATTCTCGGATAACGGTCGGTTCTCCACCCATAGTTGGACGTTCAATGTGTATGGGAGCTAATTTGGCGTTGTTGGAAATATAGAACAATGCGAGGCCGGCCTTATCTTTTGGCTCATCGAAGAGCTTCTTGACAGCCAGACGGTTGACGGTTGCCGCAAGGTATTTGACTATTTGGAGTCGCGCAGAGAGATCAATACGGCGGTATGAGTGAATGGATATTCTTTCTCTAGGAATATACGCTAATTCGGTCACAGAAACATTTTGAGTCGAAGAAGCTAATCATTCTACGATCGTGCAATGAGCTACTCCGTCGGCTCTCGAGAGCGGAGGATACTGTCTTTTGCGGACGGGTGTTTATCTATATGTTTCAGAGCTTTCCACTTGGAGACAAGAGTTCAGTCAACCTTCGCGGAGAATTTCACACTGAGAACATTACAACGTTCGACACGATTGTGAAGACATCCCAGGAAGATGTTATGGACACAGAACCAACTGAATCGAAAAACACAACAGAGAAGACCCCCCCAGCCGCGCAAGGCGAATCAATCAACGAGAGCGAAAGCACCCAAGCTGTGAAGGAAGGGACTCCCACGGTAGCAGAAGCTATTCACGAGAAGAAGGAAGCCGACCCATCCAAGGCCGTCGACCTGGATGCGCTTTATCCGATCTTTTGGAGCCTGCAGGGTTTCTTTTCGGCACCTACCAGATTATTCAATTCTGAGAATTTTGCGTCCTTTCGTACTGGTCTAGAGAAAACACTTTCGACATTCAAATTGATGAACACGGTCACTGATACATGGAGCACTGCGAAAGCACCAGACGAGATCCGGAGAGGCTTAAAGCGGAAGCGTAATGGCGAGGGGGTGGATATTGCTAGCAGTTTCAATCCAAAGTATCTGACAAGCCGTGAGCTGTTCGATCTAGAGGTAACACCACTTATCATTCGTTATGTACCTGGGACATACTCTGACACGATTTTCTAGATCAATGACATCGCATTCCGCCGTCATGTTCTAGTTCAGGCACTGATCCTACTCGACTTCATCCTGTCGTTGACACCGCAGGCTCGGCAAAGGCTTCTGAAGTTAGTACAGCCTGGGAAAGCTCTGAACAAGACGGTACTTTATCAATATACTGTTAGCGAAGAAGACGTATGTTTCTTAGTCGTGGCTTTGCCTTCGTGCGCTAATCAACCCTAAATAGGCCAAATGGGCGGCACAGACTAGAGATGTCGTTGCAGACTACCTGCAGCAAGGTAGTGATGGCAAATTTTACTACAGGATGGTTGATACGGTTCTTTCCCGAGACAAAAATTGGGTGCGCTGGAAGGTTGAAAACTGCCCTCCAATTGAAAAACCGGCAATTCAAGCAGACGACTACTTCCAGGCACGTGGAAATGCATCTAAAGTGTTTACCAGCAAGCGCCTGAGAGCCGCGCCTATGGGCTCACTCGATCTCACGTTCTTGACCGACGGAAATAGTATCTCCAGTCTTGAACAGTTGAAGGAACCGGATCGGTGAGTCTTTTTCAAGCCCTTTATTGCAGACTACTAACTCGATACTTAGGTATAGCACGCCCGCTCCAGACTCGTTCATGATGGGTATCGTAGACGATGAATTCGACATTGACATGGCCAAAGATAAAGACGAAAAGGAGGCTGCAGAGCGAGCAAAGGCCAGCAAACTATGGCGAACATTGCGACTAGCCTCGAGGAGCAAGCTTCTTGAGTTTGAGAAAATTGAGGATGGCAAGAAAATCAGCCTTCTATTTGAGACACCGACATTGGAATCAAAAGAATCGATCTCGGAAGATTCACAAAAGAAATCAGATACCCCTCGTGAAACAAAGGACGAGCAAGAGTCTACGTCACTAGACACACCAACGCAACAGGCGGATGGTGCCACGGCGACTTGATCATATACGCTACTATCCATACAGCATAACTGATGCACGGGCATGCGCTTGACTACATAGACGTAAATCGCGTCTAAATGAGATGCCAGCATTCATCAAAAAGACCACATCACGTGCTTGAGTGTCTTGACTAGCCACCACTCCATTAGCTTGAAGAACATTAGGGCCGACGAGTTGAACCCCAGATATGCAGATCTCGAAGCTAGTTGAACAAGGAGAAGCCGGTATTGGTTCTATTCCGCGTCTTCAACGTAGAGGTCAAGGCTCCCTCACACGTTACATAGTTGCATTTCTCGTGACTGCTGTGACATGAATCCTGCTACACTTTATTCTCACTCATGGCAATCGGGGATTTACGAACCCTGTCAGTTCGATTTAGCCTTGGAGATAGCCTTTAGGCTGTTCTGGAGCACAGTGAGGCCATGAGAATGAGAATATGCAGAATGAATGCGAGTCGACGATCAATTTCCAGTCAAGCCCGTATCTGAAGAACCTGCACGACGGAGGAGACTATTCTCGTATTCTTTTACTAGTTCCTAATCCGATTCATCTTAAATCAGCCAGCCAGCCACTCATAGGCGGCGTGTCTCGAAGATAGGAGTGGCGCAATAATCCTTCTAATTTAACATGCTTAATCGAGAGTATCAAGATGTCTCTTAACGCGACATGGAAACTTGACTTTACATAGGTGAGGAAATAGGGCGGTATCTACCACGTGCCTTCCCAATCCGCCGTCCTGGGGGTCCTGGCCTTCCAGCTTCGTCGTTTAGGGATTAGACTCCTCCTCTTCCTTGTCACAACACGACTCGATTCAGCACTTTGCTTTTTCTCACGAACTAGTCATGATCCACTTCTGCAATGAGTCTAGAAAAAACAGGAGAATTTTCTGGACTCAATGCCGAGGTATATAGCGTTGTATTTATGCACCAATGACAGCCACGGCGACTGGTACCTTGTACCGACCGAATCCCGACGGCACCTACTACCTATTTGCTACTAGTACATGCTCCAGAAGGCGTCCACGGTTTTCTAAGCAGCTTACAAGTGAGACGCGTTAAGGATGATTCGGAAGAATCCCGTTTCCCGTATGATCAGCCGGAGAGATGATGGGTTTGTAGGCATGAGTATCGAGCCAAGTAAATACCTTTAACTGCACCCGAGTGCCTCTGGAGCAATCGCAAATACGCCGCAAAACGTCGTTGTACCCGAACAGCTTCCCTCGGCAAATGGAGTGGGCTTGCACGCCTAACACAGGTGACAGGGTCAGGGTCTCTCAGGTAGGGCTGCCCTGTGCTTGCTGCTGCTGTGCTTGCCAGCCCATGCGCTCGCTCAAACATCGGACAGTGGCACACAGCCTGTATGCCGTAAAGGTTCGACTACTCCAACGGACTAACGAGTTAAAGCTAGGTCGCCATATTATTTGTTGGCTATTCATGCATCGGTGGCGCCAGGGTCTGTTAAAGTGTTTCACACCACGTCCCTTCCATTTCGCCCCGGCACCGTTTTGTTGGTTTTTCTCCACTTGATCCACAATAGAACGCGATGGCGACTTCGAAGGATTTCTTCTATGCTAGACCGTGCTAGTGCGTCTAAGCTGAAAAATTGAACTAAGCCTAAGGATTGTACGTACTGCATGCGCATCGACGTGACGGGCTTGCTAAGTTGCACAGTGTGCACATTGTACATGCTCGGCGCCAAAAGCGGGTGTTATGATGCATAGCAACTGCAGTCTGCAACTTTGCTTGCGTGGTTGAGATTTTGAGACCCCTGATCAATGGAATGTTGTGGCTTKTCAACTGTACAGCCTATCAATGTCCCTTTCTGGCTGTTTCTTCGATGAACGTGTTGAGTGCTCGGCGCTCACTTGTCCACTTGTACTACGTGCTCACCCTGCGACAGTCCTACAGGGCGCCTAGGCATTTGGACTAGGGCTTTGATGATTAAGACCAAATTATTATCTCAGCAAAGATTTTACCCTGGAACGATACAGCCGGCAACTCAGTTCACAGGCCACTTACTCCGTCAGGAATCGATCCGCAGAGCTAGCAACAGGAAGCTTTCCAGCATAGGTAAATGGAGACTCGACTCAGACAACCTTGCGAGGTTTCGTGACGCTGTAGTCACGGCGTACACGATCCGCAAGCTTACGAATTAGGTAGTGTTTCCGTACTCGGTCGAGGTTGACCATGGGTCTCCTTGGTGTGACAGTAAAATACACTCCTTCACTATCGCGCTTCCAGGACAGCAACATCGTCAAAGATTCTGAATTATCTAAAATTACGCTTCAGAAAGTAGATCTTACCCCCTGTGAATATATCTTAAGATACTTCGCGCACACCAGCAACTTTCGTCCGAGCAGTCTTGCGCACCAATCACAATGGGAGGTCGGCTGATATCTCGGCAAAATACTGGGTCACTCGCTGTCAGCCAACCCATCAAAGTGATCAAACCTACTTGGCCCATAAGCGTGAGTGGTTCGACGGTCTTCTCCGCCTGAAATTTACTCAAGATAACAATAACCACTACGTACGGCGAGCCCCGATTTGGTGGCCGTCCGACATTCCCCGCATAGAGGCTTKCGAGCTCCACTTGTACAAGAGAGGAGCCAGCAATTAGGATGAACCAGGCTAGCACTGCCTAGCAAATACTTTGTGAAGGAAGAACAGAACTTTGAAACTAATTTGACAGCCTCACTAACAAGCAACGATGGTACTCGTACTGTGCTGATTGACGTGAATTTCTATTCGCTATCCACAGTGTGGACGTGATTCTACCCATATTCTATTGATCCTGAATTCCAATAGTACGTACATACCTTGGAATCTGCTCTGTGTAATAGTATTTCCTCTTGACTAGTCACAATTTGTATTCAACAAGTCAACTAATAGTAACTAATATATAGATCTGAAGATCGTGTTCACGCTTAATTAGTGACTTCCACAGCAGATTCAAGTCGAATGTGTATGAAGCTGTGCTAGTGTGACGAACAGGACTATCGTGACTTCACCATCCCCAATTGGGTCGATGATTCGCCTGCCAATGTGAGCTTCCAAGGTTGTTATATCATAGAAACGAGGGCCCAATGGAGCTGGCAATTACCCGCCAAACCATACGAATACACAACTCGACAGTTTTGACACCCCCTGAACTTGGCCACTGGGGACTACTACGGATCTGTTCGGCGTAAACATGAAATTCCGGATAAGGCAGCATCCGAATGCACAAGAAATTTCTTGCCTATCGTCATGTGAATATCGAGTCTTAAAAAGGGTATTGAAGGCTTGGAGTACTCGTGTCACCCAAGCTATGGTCCGCTATTGAGTTAAGTGCCGAGTAGTATTATGGGGGTTCAGTCAAATAGTCGAAGTTTAAAGAAGGCACTAGCAGCCCTCTACTTCATAGCTCTACAGACTACAGTACGGTGGGATGACATTTGTGTTGGCACCCCCCATATCAGAATTGCTACCTGAACCTCACCGCCTTCCTAATTTATCCGTGTGAACCCTCGAAGAAGCCCCGGTCTTAGCCCATAATACTCTTAGGGTTACACGTTTCTGACGGCAGAATCAGTGGCGGTGTGGATTTCGGATACGGGGGGTGCCAACACAAATGTCGCGGCACTGTAGGTTCAGGTTCAATACGTTACCGCTTCGACACGCTCGCATTGGTCTCTTGGGCATTTCCGATTCCCGCCCACGGTGATCCGAGATACCCGGTCCGCCCGTTTCTAACCATTTTGCTGTCGATTGTTACGTTCCTCGTACTTCTTTGTCGACCAGCACCCACGATGGTACGATCTACAGATCCAGGCAACGACACAACCGGAGATTCTGAAATGAGGTTTTTGACTGGTCAACTGATTTCTGTCCCGCTGTTGGTTCGTCCCACTTCTTATTGCTGCTGGCGTTGGAGATGTTGGTGGCTGACTGACACAATCTGGCACATAGGAACCCGGCCAGGCTCATGCCATTTGTGTCTAGCAATTGTCCTTTGTCTAACTTTCAAGCATGTGGACAACGAGTGCAATATCAAAGGGGAAGTATGGGGCTGAGATGAAACATCGATGAGCAACCTTAAAGTCAAACCAGGTCCGTGAATCGAGCGACTGGTCTTGATGTCTTCAGCCTTGGTATGTGCGTCAATCTAGTGTACGTCCATACAGCGTACGGACCACACTTACGCTACGTAGTACTGCGCACGGCGCAGTCTGGTTTTCTCCTCCCTTTCTAGACGCTCCCTTCGGCTCCACTGCGAGTGGGTTAGCGGGTTAGTACTCCGGGACTACGGAGTACGGAGTAGTACGCACTGTAAGTACTAGCCAGCTGTTGGCTGCGGAAATTCTTGATAGACCCGACTGAAGCCCGTCTTGTTAGGTCCAAGGAACCGAAGATTGGTGCATTTCGTGATCTCTTTCCTTGGTTAGGGATCGATATTTGTCTACTATGAGTCATCATCATCGATATCGAGAGGAAAATTCGTGTTGGAAGGGCACTGCATCGCATTTGAGAAATGATGTTTTTTTTTTTTTAATAAATCGAGGAAGTTATGACAGCTGGAAACTCAACTGCACGAGGAAAAAGAATCAGATAAGAAACCCGGAATTGGGCTCAAGATGGATAAGCACCCGCTAAAATTTGGTTGAAACAGCCTCTGGTGGGTGGCAGACCACTAACGCTTACTAGTGAACGAGTACGATGTCTTGCTGCACTCTATTCCTGTTCAGGCTATACAGAGGGCATGTCTAATATTGTCTATGCTTTGCGGAAGCCGGAAGTACCTGCTAAGTCGGTCACTGGAGGGAATGGCGTACGTGGTCTACTACGTAGTACTGCAGCTAAACAAGCTAGCATATCCTTACTGTAAACTGACTAGGTTCTACGTTACAATCAACGGGAAAAACGAAACAGGCCGGACCATGAGGCGTGGTCCAGGTATACCACATGGTGACCGTCCAATGTCGGACCTTGGAATTGGACACGACGTACTCCGTAGTTACAGCACCAGCCTAGTCAGAAGTCCGTGCTCTAAGCCACCCCTCGACCTCCCGTACGTAAAGAAGTAAGATAGTCCCATTTCCCTAAATCTGGCCATGCTTCAGTACTTTGGTGGAAGTTTATCTTTCGTTTCTTTTTCTTTCTGGAAGGCGAGAGGGTACGAATATTCCCTCAAACTATCAGGGACGGAGTGAACTCGAGAAACGGAAAAATCGGACGATCCGACGACCAAACCGAGAGAACGACAAGCGTAAAGCCGAGCACTTTGCTCCACCTGGCACCAAAGTGATTCGCTAACAGGCTGCCAGCTGGTAACAGTGGTAGCAGTGGTGAGCCAGAGTAAGCGTCAGCCAGCCAATTCTGGCGAAACAAGCGTTTTTCCGTTTCTCCAAGAAATTCTATTTCTGACACATCGGGAGATAGTCGTGAGGTTTTGCCGATTGTGGTACTCCGGAAGAGGAGCTTGTGAATTCGATAATTGATTTATGGAGAATATTTCGGCAATGTCCAGGATTTCATGGAGCCATGGACTGCGTATTCTGGAGACTGACTGCCTGGTGGAAGCCAGAGATAGCATCTCGAGTCTATTCAGGCTGCCAACGAGCGGTAGCCTGTAGGCCCGTCCCAGACAGCCGCGTCTACTTTAAGGTGGGTTGCGCTAGAAGTAGAAGCTGCTTAACGAGTAAACAGTGCGAGACGAAGTACTCGTATGTATCATGTACCTCATTTGCACGGGTCAGAAAGTTCATGCGCAATCTCCGTAGCCTGAAGCCTCGAGCCTCAAAGGAAGGATCCGAAATGAAATGGGTTCATTCGATCCGCATGGCCGTTAGCGACGAGTTCTAGTAATTTACCGTATCTAGCTAGCTGTCTTACTTTTGACTTAGGTACATCGTTCTGTTGGACCTGGCGTCCACTGGTCGGTTCGGTAAAATTCCCATGGATGAGGAGGATGGAGGGATCGCATAACAGACCTTCTCATTGGGTCTTTGCGGCTGGCGAACATGGGCCACCCAGCAGGGAGCTTTGATCAAATTTGTACTGAATGCTACCTTCTCCATGCTTGATAAACAACAACTACGACTCTAATAGACTAGTCCGTGTGTCTGTTCGAGTGGTGTGACCCGACGTCATTTGCTTCAGCTGTCAGTGGTAATGCCAGGGACGGACCTTTCTTTGTTTGTGTGTTTCCCTCTTCTTTATCAGGACGTTGCTTGCGCGATTTTCGCGAGAGAAGAGGGGGATTTGACATCAAGGACTGGACGAGGCGAGGAGAACGAGACGGGGGTTCTTGCGAAATTTGTCTCGCTCGCTCGTATCAAGAAAATCAAGAAATTCAATGCTTCCCCCTCTCTCTTATTTTGCATGAGCATGTCAAACAAGCTTGCATTTCGGGAAATTCATTAAACAGGCAAACCCACGCCGAAAGAACATCCATCTCAATCCCTCAAGTGAAACACCCAATGACTCGTGAACTGAACGAAAACAGATTAAGGACTATTCGGATAGACTTAGTGGTTATAACAGCAGGAATTATAACTCATATAAGACGGCCGCTATTATCTATGTACCCATGGAACAGGGAATACAATCTAGAAATGAAATCATATCGTAAAATTACTGAAATTGCACGAGAGACCGCAAAAAACGGCGCAACCTAAAAGGGAGATCGAGGGGGGGGGAAGGAAAACGCCACCATTTTGCACAGCGTCTCCATATCAAATTTATCCTCCTTCTTCTTACACTCTAGTCCTCTCTTTTACCTAGGTACAGCACGTACATACGTAACTAGCTATTAGAGTTAAACTGCCAGTCTACCCTGCGTATGACTAGATCGTACACTCTTCGCTCACAGTGGTCAGTCGGCGTCAATACAAGGCATCATCCTTATTATTTATTAGTATGACTATATTCGCGATACTATAGTCTGTCATTTCTCCGACCGTTTTATCCAATATCCACGGCGTCCACTTTCATCTTGAAAATAATCCTGGCCAATCTCAGAGTGCCTAAAATCTAGACCCAACAACCTTGAACGCATCCATTGGACCGTGCCCTTGGTTGTTCAGTGTACCTGGTCACTTGTAAGTGAATCTGTTCAAGAGAAAGAGGAGAGAGAGGTTCGGTGGAGATATGATTTAACGATAATAATTTCTTATTCTTGCTCAATGCTCACAAGCCACTTTCTCTCCTTAGTCCTAGTCCACTTTTGTGTCTCTTGTGTCCCTGCCCTCAGACGCCCGGAACATCTCTTTAATTAGTTATTACTTTTCTCTCCTGCCAATTCATTGATCAATCTTCTCTTTCATCTCATTCGAGGACCAAGCGACGTGGAAAAGTACTCCAGAGGTAAGTCAATGGTTTATTCGAGGTCTTTTCTTCAACCCTACCCCCTCTCTCGCTTCATTTCATGTACCCACTACTCTATACTCGTCATCATCATCTTCTTTTCCCTCTTCTTGTAATGGATCGCTATCCTATATCATCTATTCCAAACGGCATAGTCGCCTCTTCAGCCCTGTCTAGCTCCATCCTGTCAACATTCCTGTCAAATTACAGACTGTCACTAGTACTACCATGCATCAGAGTATCTGCTCTCTAGTGAGTTGGTTATCTAACCAGTTAGGCTGACTAACATACTCCTCCTTCCTCAACGGCGTGACTTCCCTTTTTGTGTGTTTTGGGTTTCGTCCTTCATTCTCCCTCATCTCCTGCTCCCTCTTCCTTGTTCGATGTCCTCCTTGGATATGATGAAGTGATTGATTCTCGTTGTCTCTCTGTTTTCCCGTTTTGTGCAATTTTTACTTTGCCCTCTGTGACTCGGATTCTTGCGGTCTTATTGCATATTTGATGCATGTTTGGCGGGTTGCTGATTAGTCAAGAAGGGTTGGCTTTGATGTTTGGGATTGGCTTGTCTCTACCATCTTGATTCTAGGTTGGTATAATTCATTTCCTCTTCATCTAATCATTCATCACCGCGGCCAGAATCTGTCCAAGTGTCCAAGAGACTCAAAGCAAAGACGTGCAAGCAAAGTCCCAACTGCTAACCATCTTCTAACAGTACGATGATTTAATGACCAGTCAACATGTCTGATTAGCTTGACTTGGATTTCAAGAGACTGAGAGGGGTTTTGGACGTTCGACTTGAAATTGGATTCGTCATCCCGCTTGTTTTGCCGTCGGACGCTTCGGTTCTTTGCATTCTGGAGGTTCATTCTCCCGTTTCAACGACATCCATTCGTCTCCAGGGCCTACAGTGAAGGACTGGATTCGCTGCTCGGCAAGCCAAAATTACCTTGCTTTGCCGGAACGACGCTTCGTCTCAGAGGCAAGAAATTGATCAATACGGCATTTTGTATACAATAAAATCAGCAAATTTGTAATGTCGATTGTCGGTGTATATCGTTCGGTCCCGAGTCCGCAGTCCGACTTGTACCGTCACCCCCTGGCCCCAGCCTCAGATCCTACTACCCTGCGTAACGCCATCCAGGGTCAAAATCAAGAAAGCAAAATGAGCCTTTCGTCCGGCGCTCCAATTTTTGCGCCCTCGGCCGCTACTCCTGTCAAAGACAACGCCGCTCCTGGTGCTGGTAACACCCAGGGCGAACCAAGCAGTGCAACGACTCTGCCGAAACCAGTAGAGAGTGGACAGTTCGCTTCACAGTGCTCAAGTTCCAATGCACTTGAACGCACCGCGGTTCAAGATGAGAAAGGCGGTATTGTATCCGAGCAGAATCGACCTGCGGAGAGCTGGGACGCTCACAGCGCCAATATGAGTGCTTCGCAAGCTACACAAGCCGGCCATGAGCATGAAAACCATGGCGAGGATAATGATGAGGACCTTGGTGAAGATTTTAGCAATGGCGAAGAAGGAGATGGTGGTCAGGGAAGATCAGCCGGTGATGGTGGGGATAATAGTAAAAAGACGAAACGATTTCGGTATGTCTTTATTCGAGCGAACAGAAGGAGAAAAGGGTGAGCTTGAACCATGAAACTAACGATTCAGCCTCACACATAACCAAACTCGTTTCCTTATGAGCGAATTCACTCGACAGGCACATCCAGATGCGGCCCACCGCGAGCGACTATCACGAGAAATCCCTGGCCTTAGTCCTCGCCAAGTGCAGGTTTGGTTCCAGAATAGGTAAGACGGAGTTCTTGAGTAAGATCGGATTGATTTGTACTTATTTTTTTGTCTAGACGAGCAAAGTTGAAACGCCTCACGAGTCAGGACAGAGATAGAGTGCTGAAATCGCGAGCGCTTCCTGATCATTTCGACAGGACGCAAATGTTACAACACCCATATCATTCCAGGCACTCAGCTAATACATCTCCGACATCGCCTACAACAGCAAGATCCTCGTTCAGTTCTGGACCTAAACCCTTAGCTATGAACAGCATAAAGCGCAATCCCGGTGACGAATACCCGGTTTCTCCTGCATCAGCATACGGCAATTACGTGAATTCACCTGGAATTTCAGAACCGTTTTCGCCAACGAATAATACTGGCCATCCGGCAACGTTACCACGGGTTCCGGGTGTACATCCACCACATTCTCATGAATATAATCGATCTCATAGCTTTTCAAGCTCGTATGCGGGCTGGCAGTATCCTCAGAGACTCCATATCCCCCCATCGGAACCCGGTATGAAGACGGAACAGAGCATGAATCCTCTTCACCGTTCGACTGCCTCATATCCGGGATTGGCCGGCACCATTCCAGAGGGAACGTACGACCGACATTCGTCTCAAGCAAGTTCTGTAGATCACGGAACGACTACTCAATCAACTAGCCCTTTACCCCCGTCAATGGCATATCAAGGTAGGTTTCCATTGTAACTGTCTGGGTCTGCATGTTGCTGACATCAGGATCAATAGCAGGACAACCATCGCATACCAACGAACAATATCCACCATCTACCGAGTCTGCCTACAACACCCCCGTCGGCTATCGCCACGTTCTTTCGTTGCAGACCGGTCAGCTTCCTCCACCACAAGAGTACCAAGTCTCGCCATTTACGCCATCATATAATTTCGATTCTTTCTATCAGCAATATACGCACGAAAATTCTTCTACAGTCAGCTTGCCGGCTTCGTATATGCGTTCATCACAGCAGAGTACTTATGAGCCGGCGAGTGGAACATATTCATACGAGAACCAGGATATGAGCCATCGACTTTCAGCTACGCAGCCAGGAGGAACGAGGTAATGCGATCGATGTCATCTCAAAGGGCAATTCTCGCCATGCTGTGTCACAGTAAAATTTTTTCCCTTCCAGTTCAGCAGGAACGACATTCACTTGTGGATATTATATCAAAAGCCATGGGACTTTTTCATACATACGGTACTTACTTCTTGCAACATAATATACATATTACATATTAGTCGGGGGGATAGTATATACAATTAGGAGGTGATAGGAGGGGACGGACGGGACGGAGTTTTGGTTTTGGTATCGGTTTGGACCTGGTTGAGGTTGGATCTTACTGCAGGTGGATTTTCGACATTGTATTATTATTATTGACCGGGAGGGTTGAACTCAGGTACATTGTCTGGTTAGCATGACTGCCAGATAGGTTGTCAATAAAATGCAATATGATACAACTACCAACATGTCTTGTTGGTGCTGTTCTTCATTCTGTGCTGTAAGTAACAGGTTATGCAACACACGCGACATTGAGTACAAGGAACTATATACTGCAGGTACAAGAATCAAGTACAATAGCCCTAACATACACCTCTACGCCAATCACATGACATACAAAAGCCGTTTTCAAGATCCGATAATGTAATCAGTCGACGTATTACAATTCTGGTATCTCTGATTCGCCAGATTGGTGAGCATCAAGGCATCGCTTATGTTCGTCCGTCGTCTCATTGGCTGTAGGTCACATGATCGCAAGAGATTGGAGTATGCCAAGAAGCATCGCTAGTCCGCCCAGCCAATCAGAGACGTGGTATTTCAAATGCGGCATGAAGAATGATGTATGTGGAGGAGCTGTCGATGAGTATAAGAACCTGCTTCTCGACAATCTTCACATGCGTATATTCCTCACCGCGTTCAATTGACTCTACCTCAACACCCACTCTGCTTCAACACCCTCTCAACTCATACTACAAACTACTCGCATACATACAAGATGACTCGCCCATCAACCTGCTGCGGTCAATCAACCACCGGCTGCGTCTGCGCCGCCCAAGCCCGCTGCGAATGCGGCAAGACAACCGCTGAGCATTGCGATTGCAGCAAGAAAGCCGTCCATGACCCGCAGAGCGAGGGTGCTCGATGCTCTTGCCGTATGTTCCTTTTTCCCCCCTTCATCATCTTAAAGATCAATAAAAGGGTGTATGGCTAACTGCTTTGGTGTAGGGATGAGACCTGCCGGTCAGTGTACGTGCGAGCGATCCGTGACTGAGAATCGCCCCGTAGATGGAGATGCGTGTGCGTGCGGACAGAGACCTGCTGGTATGCTCTTTCTCTCTCTCTCTATCTTTCGATTGATCGATTGAACAGAGTACTGACGACAACTTTTATAGGATCATGCACATGCGAGAAAGTCGAGAAGGTCGATGCCGCTGTTCAAGAAGGATTGGAGACCGATTTCACCACAAAAGCCTGAGTTTCTGTTCTGCGTGGATTACTAGTTTTCGGTTCTCGATATGACGTACTTGAAGATATTTCCTCCTGTTTTGCATTGTGAATGGTGAACGGATATGGAGTTTGGGATTGCTTTTGGAGTGGGATGTTAAGCATGCTGTTATGTTTTATGAGACGGTCGAAATTGGTGGATGTATTGATACCAAGCCTGTTAGATATTTCAACACACAATGATAAGATTTACATGATGACTACATAGTAGTATTTTAAAATTGTCAAGTAGACTCACGTGCTTCAGCCGCACGCATCAAAGATAATCCTCTCCGGCGGCTATGTTCTGGACTTCTGTCTTGGCAGCAACTAACCGCCGGTCGGGAGTCGGACTAAATATTAGTCCCACGGAGAGCTGTCAACAACAGCAATATCTCCTCGACAAGAGGGCTCTATTGTCGATTGACCAGTCGAAGGGCCTTTGGTCCAACTCAAAAATAACACCTTCATTTAATTTATCTTCTTAAATAATTGTCCGAGTACTGTTAATCGGTTGTATTGTTGCTTCATGCTTAGTGTGGGTCCCCTCCCTTGTCCGTCAAAAGTGCCACTATTATTTTGAGCCTAACCGGAGAGACCCCTTATTATATTTCTATAGAAACGTCATTTGATTTAACCACAGCCAGTCGAATCCAGCGTATCGTCGCGTCGCATCGCATCGTTAATTACCTCGCCGTCCGTTCGAACTTGACCTTGTTATGAAATGCGCAATGTGTGATATTATATGCCGTGTGGGATGAGAGGTTACGAAAGCCATTGATTACATGACTATGTTGAATGGTTCGGCGATTTAGTTCTTTCTTTTGAAGAAGGAAATTCACAACCCAGCAGAATATTATCACTATTGGATATTTAGTTACGACTCGAAACGATTAACCCAACATGTCGTCCATGCGAGGCCTGGTCCAGTTCATCGCCGACTTGCGAAACGCACGGGCTCGAGAACTCGAAGAGAAGCGCATCAATAAAGAACTTGCCAACATTCGCCAGAAATTCCGCGACGGCAACTTGAATGGCTATCAGAGGAAAAAATACGTCTGCAAATTGCTGTACGTCTATATACAGGGTTACGATGTTGAGTTCGGACACTTGGAGGCCGTCAATTTGATTTCGGCAAAGAATTATTCGGAAAAGCAAATTGGGTACTTGGCCGTTACTTTGTTCTTGCATGAGCAGCATGAGCTGCTCCATTTAGTGGTGAATAGTATCCGGAAGGATTTGTTGGATATGAATGAGTTGAACAATTGCCTGGCGTTGCATGCCATTGCGACTGTTGGTGGGAGGGAGTTGGGTGAAGCTTTGAGCTCGGAAGTCCATAGGCTTTTGATTTCACCGTATGCTTTTTCCTCCGTCGTGATTTGACTAGGACCTTGCTAAGTATTTGACAGAACATCTAAATCTTTCGTCAAGAAGAAAGCCGCTTTGACCCTGCTCCGTCTCTACCGAAAACACCCCTCAATCGTCCAGCCGGAATGGGCTGAGCGTATCATCTCAATCATGGACGACCCGGATATGGGTGTGACGCTATCGGTCACATCTCTTGTGATGGCTCTGGTGCAAGAGAACCCGGAACAATACAAAGGAAGCTATGTCAAAGCTGCTCAACGACTAAAGAAGATCGCTGTAGACGGAGACGTGTCGGCTGATTATCTCTACTACCGGGTACCTAACCCGTGGCTTCAAGTAAAGCTGCTTCGACTGTTGCAATATTATCCTCCATCTGGTATGTTATTTGCCAACTTGACGCTGCAAGGTCACTGACGCTATTTAGATGACACTCATGTCAGAGAATTGATTCGACAGTCATTGGAACAAATCATGAACTCGGCCATGGACACACCCAAGAACGTGCAGCAAAACAATGCCCAGAATGCCATTCTATTCGAGGCCATCAACCTGCTCATTCACCTCGACACGGAGCATGCCTTGATGATGCAGATTTCTTCACGACTCGGAAAATTCATCCAATCACGCGAAACCAATGTTCGCTATCTTGGCCTAGAAGCCATGACTCATTTTGCTGCTCGAGCAGAGACCCTGGACCCTATTAAAAGCCACCAACCATATATTCTGGGTTCATTGAGAGATCGCGATATTAGCGTTCGACGAAAAGGATTGGACCTTCTTTATAGCATGTGCGATGTAACAAACGCACGAACCATTGTGGCCGAACTTCTATCGTACCTACAGTCAGCCGACTACGCTATTCGGGAAGAGATGGTACTCAAAGTTGCCATTTTGGCTGAGAAGTATGCCACTGACGCTCAATGGTATATTGATACCTCTGTCAAACTGCTTGCTATGGCCGGTGACCATGTCAGTGACGAGGTGTGGCAGCGAGTTATCCAGATTGTCACCAACAACGAAGAACTGCAAGCTTATGCTGCAGATCATCTACTAAAATACCTGAAGGGAGACTGCCATGACAGCTTGATCAAGATAGGCAGCTACGTGCTTGGAGAATTTGGTCACTTGATCGCCGAGAACAAGGGTTGCAGCCCGATCGAGCAATTCCTGGCACTGCAGCCAAAGATGTTTACTTGCTCTGATAACACTCGTGCTATGATTCTTTCGTCATTCATAAAATTCGTCAACTTGTTCCCCGAAATCAAACCCCAGTTGCTGCAGATGTTCAGGCTATACAGCCACTCGCCAGATCCTGAATTACAACAAAGAGCATACGAGTATTTGAGGCTGGCCACTATGCCTTCTGATGATCTGTTACGAACCGTGTGTGATGAAATGCCACCATTCTCCGAAAGAGCTAGTGTGCTGCTGTCGCGTTTGCACCAAAAGACCGCTGGAACGAGCGACAAAAGAACGTGGGTTGTCGGAGGCAAGGATGCTAATACGGACAAACAGGAAGTTCTTATGGCGCAGACAACAGGCTTGAAGCGCACATTCACGACAATTGTCAATGGCGGTCGCAACGGTACCGCCAATGGAAGTGCCAACAATGGCGGTGCATCCAGAGATCTTGCTGGCCTAGACATGTCATCGAAGCCATCTGCTCCCCCGCCCAACCTAGCAAGTGCTGCTCACTTGAGTCCCGACTGGGAATACGGCTTCAACCGGCTGTATTTTGCCGATGAAGGTGTTTTGTTTGAAGATGCTCAGATCCAGGTTGGCTTGCGCTCGGAGTACCGGGCACATCTCGGTGTGGTCAAGATGTATTTCACAAACAAAGCCTCCTTCCCGATTGGATCTTTCACCACGACATTGGACAATCCCGCCTCGCCGCATCTGAAGATTGATACAAAGAATTTGCCTGATTCAACCATTCAACCAGCTGGACAGACACAGCAGACGATATTCGTCGAGGCCCACGGACCATTCTCGGATGCGCCAACGATCCGTATATCTTATCTTGCAGGTGCTTTGCAAGCTTATACACTCCAACTTCCGATATTGATGCACAGATATATGGATCCATCCGACCTATCAGCAGAAGACTTTTTCAAGAGATGGCGACAAATCGGGGGTGCACCGCTCGAAGCCCAAAAGACATTCAATGTAACCGGAAAGGGACGCATGATACACGAAAAGTTTACCAAGTCTGTTGTGACTGGCTTTGGATGGAAAATTCTCAACGGCGTGGACCCGAACGCTAGTAACATTGTGGGCTGTGCCGTATATCAGGTCGAGAATGGTAAAACGGGTTGTTTGTTACGACTTGAGCCGAACTATGAGAAAAATGTAAGCCTCGCCGCCCCCCTCCCTCTTTCTTGTTATATCGGGTAGCTAATGTGATGTCTTAGATGTATCGTATCACGATTCGGGCAACACAGGAGAACGTACCCCAAATACTTGCGCGACAGATGGAGCAACGACTATCGATCGGAGTCAGCGTTGATGCTGATTTGCAGTGAAAAGGATAAGTGAGAAAAAGTGGGATATGAGTGTCCACTCATGATCAAACGAATATTATTTGTGATGAGGGCAGAAGATTCCTATCTATCTTTTGATCAATCTGGATACACGCATTATTCATGGTTCAGATTCATGTTTGTTTACTTTGAAGACTGGCATCGACAGCGTTGTTCATTCGTCTCAGTCATTTGATTCGCGTTCTATTCTTAATATGCATCATTTAAAATGTATATACGTGTACATGAATTATTTGTACTTCAGCACAAAAAGCAACCCAACAAGAATGAACGAGGATGATCAAGAAGTAGCACTAGCCTTCGGAGGCCTCTCCCCAAATATGGTCGTCCCAACACGCACCTGATCACTCCCCAGCGCAATCGCCCCTTCAAAGTCCGAACTCATCCCCATGCTCAACTCAAAATCATCCGCTTCCTGCTCCGTCAAACCCAACGACTCAATGACAGCCTCCCTCGTCTCAATCAACGAGACAAAATCCGCATTCTCATTTGCGCTTTCTTTTGACCGCGCTATGGCGCCGATGGTCATGAGACCCTGTAACTTGAGGCGCGGGCACTGCTCACGAATATACTGACACAACGCCGGGGTTGCGGCAGGCTCAACGCCAGATTTTGCCTCCTCGCCTGACGTGTTGACTTGCACATACACCCGCAGCTTTTGTTGCTGCTCTTCTGCAGATAATGATGCGATGTCCCGTTCTCCCCAGCCCTTGTCAAGTAATTTCGCCTTCTTTTCTGTATCTACGCTCTCCACGGCCCAGAGACCGCGCACATCGCGGGCCAAGCTAGCGCATTTGTTTGATTGTAGACCGCCAATGAAATGCCATTTTATGCCGCGTGGAAGGACGCGGGACTTTTCGAGGAGTTCTTGGAAGTAATTCTCGCCGAAGTGAAGTTGTTGTATCGCTGAAGGGGTCGATGTCGTTGTCGTAGTTGTTGACGGGAGGGAAGATTCTTCGGCAGGTACAGAGGGCGAGTATAAGGCGAGAACGTCGGATGCGGGCTTGAGTTTTGAGACTGCTACCAGGCGCACGGGTTTGTTGGCGGGTCTGTGTCGGCGGGKTGTGGATGTTGAGGTTGATGGGAAGGTGGATGAGGCAGCAGAGATGCGGGCAAGGACGGTGTTGAGGTTCGTGAGGAGGGTGGTTGTTCGTGCCATGGTGGGTTGGTCGAGGGTAGTGGGAACCGTTTCTGGTGTTGAGGTCATGCTTCCTCTTCCTTCAGATGAAGTTTTGCGGTTGATCTGTATGCTGTATAATGTGTGCGAACGGGAGATTTCACAGTCAAAGCGAGATTTGTTCAGGAATGTAGGTCGTCAGAATCATGGTGGCAGGSGCATTCGAGTCGGAAACTTCTTGCCTCGATGCGGGCCGTTGGTGGATATCTCCGAAACTATGATGCTTATCGCCATGCCAGTTTGCTTAGTATTCATCACTGATTAAAATCATATCAGTTAAATTGTAGTAAGTATGGCAAGCTTATGATCAGCTAAATAGACATCTTTTGTTAACTATATCCACATCAGGACGAATTGACGTGGGCTGTCGATCTTGCACTGCATATGACATGTTGCTGCCTCAGGCTCTTATATCCGGCATATTGGGATTAGCGTGGCTGCCTTCGGACCTCATTTACTTCTTCATAGCTATTCAGAAAATGAAGAGAAAGCCATATCTAATGGTGGCACCTGGCTTCGTTCCGTCCGATCTGACGTGGCCCTCTGTTGAAACATGAGCCTTCTTGATATCAGTTTTGTATACGCATCATTCTCTTGCTAAGATTGGAAAATAGGGCTGTGCGAGGTGCCGCAACTGACCAATCATAGGACATATATAGTACACTTGTTGATGCCTCAGGCTCAACAGGCATAATCGGGATTAGTGTCTACCTAAGCATATCTCATCGTCTTCGATCGATTGTTGATCTACAACTTTACCTTGTATAAATAAGCAGAACGTCAAGGATTTGACGAGCCATGCATCCGACAAATAAAGCAAGCAGAAGCCGCATGGTCTTGAGCAAGACTCGCACTGGCTGTCTGACCTGCAAGTTAGTCATCCACTTCCAACAAGAGCATCGAATTACTTACAACCGTCCAGAGAGAGAAGAGTGAAATGTGACGAGGCAAAGCCCGCATGTCAAAGGTGTATTCGTTCGAAGCGCCAGTGCGCCGGTTACGCGGACATCAATGCATCGAAAAAAAAGCCTCGGGCATTCAAAATTACATACTACGTGCCGCAAATCCCTTCTGTCTACTGGAAGGATGGACTCTCGGAGGCCGTCGAGGAAGAATATGCTCTTGATTGTTTCTTCTACTGGATTACGAAATGTTTCCCATCAGAGCTTACGGGACCGTATCGGCGGCAAGATATTCTTCATGAGCCAGCGATAAGACATGCTATGGTGGCCATGGGTATATTACATGAGATATATCGATACCAAATAACCGGTCCACCTGAGATGCAGCGGAGGATTATTGCCATGCAACACTACGGCAAAGCTATACAGAGTCTTGTATCACAACAAAATTCTGATACCTACACAACAGACAACAAGAAGACAATGTCCATTTCGTTATTGGCTTKTCTGCTTTTTKTCAGTTTAGAATCAACCCAAGGGCATTATCAGTCGGCGCTTGCTCATTTGCAATCTGGTTTTGCTTTATTTCAGGGAGTTTCGAGTGAGCGAGAGAATCTGGAGGATGAGTCTTATGTGTCGACGAAAATAATACGGTCGTTTTTCGTTCGCTTGATGTGTCAAATCACACATTTCGATATGCCTGATTGTGCAAGATATTTGGTGCTTGATGAGTCTACTGATGAATACCCGGCGGGCTTCCCAGACCTTGACGAGGCTAGAGAAAGCTTTCTTGCGATCTTGACCAAGCTATTTTTGAGGCGGCAGATCCAAGTTTTTGAGAAGGGGTTAACCGACCATGGTGATAATTCCTTAATTCAAGAGGAGCTTCTTGCACTCGATTGTTGGATTTTCTCATTCAACCTCTACCTCACCCATGGTGTCCCCACGTCGCAAGTTTGCGATTCTTATATTCTTGCAACCTGCGCCTTTTCCCTCAAATTCCGGCTCCTCGTGGATTCCCGAGCTGGTCAACAACCGTTTGAAACTTCAGAATTTGATCTGACACATATAGCAAATCTCGGAGATACTCTCGTCAAAGCTTCGCCTGATCCGGTTACTTGCTCTACATGCCCATTGCATCGGATTTTCAAAAGTAGTCAGAACATTGCACAAGACAACAACAGTCCGGCGATGAAATCATCAAGTCAATCTCTTTTCCCCTTTCTCGGTGTCTTTTGCTCTATATTTGTTTCGTCGATGTACAGCCAGAATGCGTCTATCCGTCGAAAAGCATACGATACCGTATCAAAGATTTGCCGTTGTGGAAAAGGGTTTGATCTGGGACTTACTGCCTATATTGCGTCTCTAATCAGGCCAGCGGACAGTGAATTGACTGTTACTCGCTCCATTGCTCACAATCCAGTCTTCAGTCAAGTTTTGTCGGAGGGATGCTGGAAATTATTAGAGGTGCTACACTCATTTAGCAATTTGAGATGAGCTTGTACTACATGGAAGCAATGTAATAATGAATTTGTCAACTGGATACATTCTGAGCTAATACTATGATTTCCACTCACGGCCTGAAATGGACGGATTCTGGAAATTTTCGTATACCTTCACAGTCCCCTGATGCTTAGCAGCAAGCGCCGCTTCAAAGGACATTCGATACTGCGCAATACCGGCAGCGAAGAAAGCTCGCTGCTCTTTCCACCCAGTCAACTGACGAATTTTGTCGGACGACACCCATTGTGAATATTGAACAATCGCTTCGATCATTCCTAGCTTGATATCCTTGAATGCCCTGGGCTCTTCATACTCGACCGACAATTCATATGACTTGGCCAAAGCCTCACAGACCTCGCGCAGCGTCTCATATCTTGCGTTTGAGATGTTGAAAGCCTGGCCCTTGATCTCGTCTCTGACGGGATGCTCTGCCAGACTCAGATACGCGAGTGCACAGTCATCAACATGAGTAGAGTGCATGATGGTGTTCGGGTCAGCGGCAACTCGCAACACCTTGTTTCCATCCTTCTTTGCTTTGTCTGCCCATGCGAACAGATAGCCATAGAAGCTAGAGCCATAACCATAGACATTCGTCGGTCGCAACACAACAACATCAAAGGGTAGATTGCCGTTGTTGCCATCTTCTAGCAGGGCAGCAGCACTTTTTGTCCTCGCCTGGAGAAACGGGAACACATTCAACGGACTCGACTCCATATGCGGAGCCAAATCTGCATCACCATGCTTTCCCGTTATCCCATAATCTTTGCACCCACTGCTAAACAACACCAGCGTTCTTACTCCAGTAATATGCCATGTACGCTTCCCAATATGCGTCAACATAGCCTTGACATGACGGAAATGACCATCATAATCCGACCAATCCTCGGTATTGGACACAACGACGTCGAAGACGCAGTGCTCCTGGTTTTCGGTCAGGGATATGTCCTGAGGCGTGCCGATGATGGGATATATCTCGTTTTGGGATAGGTCCGAGGCGTCGGCGGCGCGGCGGATGAGGCCGTATGTTGTCCAGCCGGCGCGGTTGAAGGCTTTGGCGACGGCGTTGCCGATGTAGCCGTTTGCACCGGTGACGAGGACTTTTGGCATTTTGCTTTTTTCAGGATAGATGATTTTCAAGGAATGATTTGGATCTGAAGAGAGGTTCTTCGAGAAGATGATAGACTGTCATGGTTTATATAGACCACTTCTTGTATACATTTACCAAGTCAAGAGCATCGAACAGTGTATTTGTCAGAAAGTGATCATTTTGCATGTCTCGTATATATCTAACCTATATAAGTAACATGCACTGGAATAGTCACATACTTTATCGGCCATCTATCTATGCTTTGATCTGCTATTTCTTGAAATCCCTTCCGATTCGGGTTAGATCTATACGAGCTCCAAACGTCAAGTATCTTATTGGTGGCCAGGCCAACTCGATGGGTTCTGATACGTAGTTCGCATATGTTAAGCTCCGATGTGAACAGAAGAAACCAGATCACAAAGAAAGAAAGATACAAGTACTTCCAGCCTTACCTGTCCGAGTTTCTTCTACGTAGAAGAATTAGGGCATTGCGGCTAGGGCATTAGGGCTAGGGCTAGACATGAGATCAGGTGCGTATGCAAACCCAATTTGATGCCGTCATCAGCCCACCTGATTGGCTTCCAGCCAAGCATCGCCATGTCGAATCGCCCACCGAATCAGTCTCTCAATAGCGCGACTTGAGACACTCACCTTGTCATACACCGCCCAGCTGAAAGGCATCGTATTCTCAAACACATATAAATAAACTTGTCGCGAGTTGTCGCAAATAAGCGCCCTATTTGTTACTGTGTTACAAACACCTTGTACTACGTAAGTAAGTAAGTGAGTTGTGGGGTTGCGTCAGCCATCGACAGAACAAGGGCAACCGTTGGCCAAGAACAATCCTTGCTTAACGACAGGGCCGGTTTGTTAGCTAATTCGACCAGTTTAACCGCCAGACGCAGTTTCAGCGATCTGACATCAAAGGCGCACAATGCACGGAGAGTGATCGTCGGGATTCTATCTTTGGCCCAACTTTATTTGCTTTTGCTGTGATGCGATGATTACATCTTTGCTTTTGGTCAGGTCTGATCACGAGAGAGGAGTTTTTCAACGATTAATGCCTGATCAAAACAGAAAGTCGGGGAGGTATCGACGTAATTGACTTCTGGTACCTACCTTGTAGTCAGCGAGTCATGAGTCACAGAAGAATAAGTATAGTGTACTTTTACAGATTACTTACTATTGAAATGTCTTTTGAAACAAATCGCAGCATCTCCGGCAGTACATGGCAGCTGTTGAGTTGAAGTTAGCCGGCCGGATTCGGCACAGACGGCCGTTTGCAGCACAAAAGGGCCATAGATCTAGACAATGCAGCGACAAGCCAATAAGACACGGCCGTGGCTGATCGATGGGTCGATTTGTCGGTCTACATAGTCTACTTTGGGGCGGTCGTACAGATCCATTGTATGAAGTCATTGGGCCCAGGACGCGTAAGATCGTGCTCATAGGTTGGTTAGCTCGAATTCTAGGCGCTATCTGATTACCCTGCGAGAGAGGAGAATACATAGTAGAGTTGAGGCAGACAGGTCCGACGGACAGGCATCGATGACGAAAGCCAGTACCTACGTAGTAACTCTGGATCGGACGGGGGTGAATCATAGGCATCGACTCACGGGCAGACGTAAAAACAAGTATATAGATATAGACAAAGCTCCTGGTTCTCACTTGTTTCATTGTTTCTCCGTTTCAATTCACTCACCGACCACTTTCGCGGACTTCGCCTTCTTATCGTTTCGTGGAGGGGTAGGCTGGAGCTACACTATCCGGACGCTACTCTACACCGTTCGGGCGCTTACACACACCCACTCACATAATTAATCATCCAGTCCGACCCGGTCCGCTCGGAAGAGAGGAAGATTTTTTGAGAGAAGACTTAAATATACGAAGGCCCAGTCTTCATTCTCTTTGCACTACCTAGATTTCCACAACATTGTCTGTCTCCTACCGGTTAGGGACTACACCTACTCCTACTCTACACGCGAGATCTCTTATCAGTCGGCGCGGCCACGCGGGACGTTTTTCAATATTACTCAAAGCGGAAATTCCTGCATCGATAAGCAGCAATCCCAGCCACCCCAATTATCACATTCCAGAAAATCAAATTGTTTCGGAAAATATACCAGACAATAGAAAAGACTCAAAATGTGCCGCACATCTTCAGCTCGCTACGTCTGGTGCCAGTGCGAAGAATCCCACATTCTTGAAACATGTCACTCGGGCCGATCATCCTCTTCGGCCAACCGCAGCAGCAACAGCAGCTGTGACTCTGTAGACAGCGAAACAGTCTACCTGCACTGTTTCTGCCACTACCACTCCACAAATGGATTTAAGTCTATCAAGGAGGATAATAAGCTCCAGCGAAAAGCAGACAAGAAAAAGAATAAGCGCCGCTCAATGGACAGTGCGACCAGTGTCGATTCGCTGGACAGCACATCTTCTTCATCGACACTGGCCTCGTCGGCCCGCAGCAGTATGCTGGAAAGGTCGCCCAACAGACTCAGAAGAAGTTGGATGAATTTGAGGAGAATGAGTTTCGCTTAATCTCTTTTCTCTTGCTTCTTTTGATTTTTGTCATGTTGCCGATTGAGATTTATACCCTTCCTTGTGATCTCCCTCCAATTGTCGGTCGCACAGGCCGGTACATGATGACTGATGCCGGCCATCGTCCCTCGCTACGTTTGATGTCTTATGTGTACATGATTGTTTTTTCTAGCGTTCAAGGTTGATTTATGCAGCCGGTCCTTTCATTAGATTTGCATACTGGTGTATGGTGTTTGCCGGCTTCCACCGGATTCTTGTTTATATGGTTTTATGACGAATACACGCTTATACCTATACGGACGGAGTTTTGATCTACGATTCATGAAATGAAGATACAGAGATGCGATCTGCTGTCTTGGTCGGGTGGTTGTATGTGATCATTTAGATTCGTTATAGACTTGTGTCTGAAAAATTGACTAAGTTGTTTTATAATCTTGTTGATATGCCGTAAATATTGATATATGAGAGAAGAAATCTCGAAACTTAACTTTATCGTATGGCCAGATGTTCTGGAAGGGGAAGGGTCTTTTTAAAGAACAAAGCCCTAATTGCGCAAATCGACTATCGACGCATCTCATGTCGAGGCCCATCCACGTGTTCGATCGGTCATGTCTGCAAGCTAAGGGCATCTCGTGACCTTCAGCTCAGAAATGCCACCAGAAGGCCACTTACTACCATGTAGTAAGTATATCCTTAGGCCAAAATCTGTGCCTTATCACCAGGTGGCGAACCGATGACGACGGTCTCTGGTGTGCAACTGTTGGTGGAAGTCATGAAGAATGACGCAGTTTCTATTAGCATTGTGCAACATCTTTTGACGGAGTATCTACTTATTCTACATTCTATCTATTCTTCATGAAACAAAGAGCGTACTCAAAGTGAATAAGGGTGCCTGGGAGCATTCCTACATATTAGTATATCTATGTATGTTATTGTTTGGCGGCTCCACGCTCCTGCCTTAGTGACCGACACGCTCCGCGTCCCGCTTGTTTAGCTCCAACTTACTTCCTTAGTGATTGTTATTATTTACAACTTTCTACTCCATTGTTTTGATGCTGCACTTTCGGTCTATAATTCTCTCCAGTTCATATTGAAGAACCATATTGAAGAGAGTGACAATCAGTTTGACTCCAGTTAATGCGCTTCCAATGTGCAGCTGCAGCCATGGAAGATCGAAGCAATTATCCTCCTGCTCGTTCGCCTGACGAACCACCCCTCCCTCCCCCGAGGACTCTCAACCTCGCCAACGACTTTGATCGTCTGTCGCTAACAACGACTGCCTCCTACGGTAGTCCTCTACTCGCGTCGTCCCCTACGCCCTCTCCTCGCTCACCTAGTCAAGCCTCGACTCGAATGCGCAATGTCTCCTCGACGACCCCTGCCTCCCTGAAATCAAACACACCAGCTCTACGCAAAACACCAAGCAACGCCTCGCTTCGCGATGAAAGACGGCTTTCTACACCCTCTCTACAGAAACGCGCTTCGACCACTTCGCTGCGATCGGTCAGTCTCAGTAGGGAACAAGGGGCACCTTCAAGTCTATCAAGGCGTTCCTCGTCAAATGTCCTGGGCGCCATGTATTCACAAAAACCACCTATTCCTGCGGTGGTAGAAGCGCCTACTGCCTCGTCGATTGCTGCAGAACATTTTAAAGCGGAGCTCACTCTGCATCAATCAGTAGACCTCCAGTCAAAGACGGCCGTGATTATTCAGGATGCCTGTTATGGCCACCGTTTCTCAAGACCATACACGAGCAAGGAGGGTCTTTCAACCATCGTCGAGCGACCTGAACGTTTGCGCGCGAGTTTGCTTGGAATGTCCACTGCGTATATTCGTGTGGGGAAGCGTCATGCTGGTTCGTCCTTTGCGCCTCGTCCAGGACTCAACATTGACCTACTTCCACCACCACCGTTCCAAATTCGCAAGTCTACAAGAGCGATTCCACTAAACTCCCCAGCTGTAACCTATGTTCATGGCGATAAGTGGATGGAAGATTTGCGGACTATGTGCAATGCGGCTGAATCTCGCTTGGCTTTGAATGGAAGAGAAATCGTGCGACCAAGAAGCGCAGGAAAGAAGGACCCTGACGAAAAACCACTTCATGATGGAGACTTGTATCTCTGCCCTGAGTCCCTAGACGCTTTCCAGGGAGCGCTAGGCGGCGTATGTGATGCGGTTGATACAGTTCTGACTGATAATCCAACCAGACGAGCCTTTGTCTGCGTCCGTCCTCCTGGCCACCATTGCGCTTCAACAGATCCATCTGGTTTCTGCTGGCTCAACAACGTCCACGTTGGTATCACTCACGCTGCAATGGTACACGGCTTGACCCATGCTGCGATCATCGACTTCGATCTTCACCACGGCGACGGATCTCAGGCTATCGCATATAAGCAGAATGAGCACGCCTGGTATCTCCAACAACGCGGAGGTGCAGCTGCCAGGAATGCAGCCCCGCAAAAAAAGACTGCAATCGGATACTACAGTCTACATGACATCAATTCCTTTCCTTGCGAGAATGGAGAAATGGAGAAAATTGTGAATGCTAGCGTTTGCATTGACAACGCTCACGGTCAGTCGATCTGGAATGTCCACCTTGAACCCTGGAAAACACATGAAGAATTCTGGAAGCTGTACCGCGATAAGTATCTGGTTATACTGGAGAAGGCTAAAAACTTCTTACGCTCTCATACACAACGTCTCGAGAGTATCGAAGGCGGACCTGCCCCCAAGGCCGCAATTTTCATATCTGCAGGCTTCGATGCAAGCGAGTACGAGGGTGCTGGAATGCAGCGACACAAAGTCAATGTGCCCACCGACTTTTATGCTCGTTTCACGGCCGATATTGTTCGACTCGCAGAGGAGGAAGGTCTCGGTACGGGAGGGCGAGTTATTAGTGTGCTAGAGGGCGGCTACAGCAATCGAGCGTTGGCCAGTGGTGTTCTTAGCCATCTTTCGGCGCTCGCAGATACTCGAATCTACAGCGACGCATCTGAACAGCGAAGTGGTCTGGCTTCTGAGATGAGTGGACGGTTGGGCTTGGGATTGGTGGAAACGGGACAAGACTTTGCTCAAGAAGACATTGGGCCTGCTTTTGAGACTGATTGGTGGGCACCTGATTTGTTGGACGAATTGGAGCTTTTGGCATTTCCTCCACCTGCTTTCCCCAAGAAAGCGCCAAAGTCTGGACCGACCTATTTCTCCCCTACACAAGCATCTACTGCAAGGGTCACGACCACGTTACGAGAGAGGAAGTCCTCAACCAATCTGACAGCTGATAATTACACTACAGAGCTACTTCCTGAAGTGGGATGGGCAACTTCTGCGCATGAACTGTGGAAATGCGTCATACCCACGGACCGCGAGACTATGAGCTTCCAGTTTGATGAGCTCAAAGCTAGGGCTGCCGAAGCCAAAAAGAAGAAGCAAGCAAATGTGGAACCACCTTCCACACCTTCAGGGAACACCCGTAGACAACTTCGAGTCAGGACAAGCAAGACGACCTCGCCCGACACTCCAGCCGCGAAAGCTCAAACGCCTCGTCGGGTCAGCGCCCGCAACAATCGCCGAACCACTATTGGGTCTGCAAGTGACTTGCCCGAGCCTTTAACAGACGCTAAAGCTGCCAATCCGGAGCGTCGGAGACAAAGCGCTATTGGTGCGGTTTCTGAGAACAGTGAAAACACTTCTGGTTCTGGTAGCAGAACCCCCACTCGCGCTAGTTCGCGCATGTCGTCCACCCCGAGTCAGACACCTGCGAGTGCTGTCGTCAACAAAAAGGCAAGGGTATCCAGTGGGTCGCGTGCTGGGACGCCGAAAAGAAATGCAAGCCCACGAAAGGTTCCACCATTGCCAAAAGTGCCTTCACTGTACATGAACAATCTCAATGCTCCTGCTTCTACTGGTAGTAGAGCGTCATCACAATCCGCTAGCGATGACGTGGCAAAGGTGAATGAAAATGCCGAGAACGAAAACCGCATCGATGATCTATCAGCCGGCATGAAGAAGATGAGTCTCAAACTCAAAGTTCCGTCACCAGAGGAGAATGCGTTGCGAGAGAATAAGGCTGCAGAACAACGTAAGAAGGCTACTGCAAAGAAACCCACACCCAAGCCAACCGTTCCAAAGACTGCTCGTAGTACCAAGCCAACCTCGAAAGCGGCTCCGGCCCAATCACAGCCACCACGTAATGTACTGCCAAAGCTAGAAAAAGGCAACGTGCACGACAGTCCTATGAAGCTCGAGATTCCTCCCGCGGTGCCCGCTATTTCCGCGCCTCTCGATAGTGGTAAAGAGATTTCCGTGAAGGTGGAACATAACGATATATCTCCTTCTATGAACTCGTACCAAGGATTCTCTACCGATGGGCTAGCATCTCAACAAATGGGCTTGCCACTATCGCCGGTCTCCCCTCTTGGACTCCCACCGGCTTCGTCAGCACCATATTCCGGTAACGAGCCGACCATGCAGCCTGATATCATGGCCCAGCCACCGGTTTCCATGTCTTATACAGCCGCCCCTCAACCTGGCGGAAACCTACCTGTTTTTAGCTCTACAGGTCATATCCCTTTTGCTATGACTTTCAACCAAGCACATCCCGCACACGTTGCTGAGCCTATCGATCAGCCTCAAGCTCAGCCTCAGGCGGGATACGATGCAAACTATCAATTTCCTCCGCATGTGGGTAGTGTGCAGCCACAGGATACAGACCACCCGGCTTATGCTCACCAGCAACACTACGAAAACCCCGAAAACGCCTGATCCGACGCCCAGATGAAGAGATACGACTGATGTGTCCTTGTTGAAGTCTACATATTTTGCGGCGATATCCTTTATTTTGTATTATTCAGTTCATCATACCCCTTCTTCATGTAGCCCACACTTTAATGTCGAGTATTTCCCTCCTGTCTCAATGTTTAATCTTTTCATCTTCTTCATGTGTATTCTTTGTTGGCTCACCTTGGTCAGTTTTGTTATTCTCGTGTTTTTAACGGTTCAGGCTGATACCCCTTTTACTATTGAGCGTTTAGTTTTCGAACTAGGTGTTTAGGGCACGGCATTTTTATCTGTTTATGAATCATGGTGTCTCTTCAGCAGGAATCGTATGCGAGTTGTAGTGCTGATAGAGATCGATCTCTCATATAATATACACTGATTGGTCAAAAGCAGACCATGTAGCAATCTTACGCTAACCCATAAACGGCTAGTCCAGGCACTTATCGACAGGGCCGATTGATAAGCGCCACCGACTAAGATGGAAGCTTCTCCGCACGTCTCGTCTCCCATTTCAAATATCACAACTATTCCCCATCTGCATTTTATTCACGTTCTATTAGCGGCCAACTGCTCTTTTAAGTCTTTTCTTGCACTAGCATACCGCTAAAGCATAGCGAGCGAATTGGATTCCTACGGTCGTAACACCTCGTATCGCGCAACTCAGCCTTGCTCCGGTTGCCACACACCACGCCGTGCTTACGCATCGCTTTTCTCCGCACTTGCAGTATTTATATCTCCTTCAGAAGCACACGTCATTTTAGTCCATCATGCCATCCTCACCCCAACCTGCGAGCTTCACGCAAATGGCCGACGCCGACCTCGAATCCATAGGCCGCAACTGCCAATTCGAATACTGCCGCCAACTCGACTTTCTACCGTTCCGCTGCGAATCATGCCGCGGCACGTTTTGTTCTGATCATCGCACCGAAACAGCACACAAATGCACACACCCCGGAGAATGGGCGCGACGCAAACGCGAACTCAATCAAACACCGGAACGGTCGGTTGGTGGTGCTGGTCGTACAGTGAAATCGACGGTGTATAATTCAGATCAGTGCGCGCATCCGCAGTGCAAGACGCTAGTTAATACGCCTACGAGCGTGGGCGTACACTGCGACAAATGTCGTCGGAATTATTGCCTGCAGCATCGACTACGCGAAGGCCATGATTGTGCGAACTTGATACCTCTCGGCGCGAGGGCGGGGACTGCCAAGGATAATGGGGCTACGATACGATCTATGTTCTCGAAATTGCGTGGTTTGGGGAACAATATACAACCCCCTAAGACACCGAAAATAAGTTTACCGGCTAGTATTCAGTCGAGAAGGACGACAGGAGCAAGCGCAATTACACAATTCAATGAAATCAAACGAACCGCCAAGGGTGAAGCGTCCGTTCCAATGGATAAGAGGATATATCTGCATGTCGTCGGTACAACGGATAAGCCAACCGCAAACGATGAACCACCGTCTGGAAACTTCTGGTTTGATAATCGCTGGAAGGTCGGACGGGTCCTTGACGATGCGGCTCGCAAACTCAAAGTCGAGAATCTAAACAATCGTGTCGGTGGGGAGGAAGCAAAGCTAAGAATCTTTCATGTTGAGTCGGGTGAGTTTTTGGAGTTTTCGGCGGCGATTGGTGGGGAGGGCAGTAAGGTCAAGTCGGGGCATACGATTGTTATGTTGAGAGGGGCTGGAGTGTTGTTGGATAAATGATGTTCTCAGTATGTATATACTGGCATATAGCATAGCGTGGTTTCTATATCTGCATAATATTAATGCTTATACCTTTTGTTCATAGCACAAATCTACAATGGTATCATGTGTGATTCAATAGATATTGCAGCTCGCCAGTTGGGAAAGAAAAATCCCGCTCCTTCCTATTCTGGAAGGAGCTGTCATTCGATGTATGACCTCCCAACAATAGATCCTTCCCATTCTGCCTCCTATTCATCCTCATCCTCATCCTCATCACGCACCTATTGACAACGCTCAATTCATCCTTCATCAGCCCCATGAAACCTATTATCTACATCTCAATATTACCTGTATCACTTTAATAGAAGTTCGATTTATCACTTACGTGCCTATGGCTGCGAACCAGCATCCACCTCCAGACTTTACACCAACAGGTTTGAAGGTCGTAAATCTTCCCCATCAAACGCTTGCACTACCTCTCGCAACTTCAAACTGATCAAAAAACGAAATGCAGACCATTTACGAAGAGGAAACCTCCGACTCCGGCGCTGAAGCAGATACTGAAGTCGACAACAGGTCAGGCAGCACAACCGTCACGCCTTCTATAACGGACTACATCTACGAAAATGGACGTCGCTACCACCGCTACCGAGAGGGCTCGTACTTACTTCCCAACGACGAAATTGAGCAGGATCGTCTCCAACTGTGTCATAAAATCTGGTCACTACTCCTAAACGATGAGCCCTGGAAAGCACCACTAGAGCACCCACAGAAAGTACTTGATATTGGCTGTGGAACCGGCGATTGGGCCATCATGATTGCGGAGCAGTTCCCATCTGCGACTGTAATTGGCACCGATCTTAGCCCTATTCAACCAACCTTGGTCCCGCCCAATGTCAAGTTCTACGTTGAAGATGCAGAGGATGAATGGACTTTTGACAAAGGCTTTGATATTGTCCATGGCCGCATGCTAGCGGGTAGTATCTCTAATTGGACAAAGTTCTTTCGACAGGCATTTGAGCAGTTGAAGCCGGGTGGCTGGCTTGAGATGAACGAGTTTGAGGCCAAGTTTTATTATTGTGATGAGAACGGCAACAAGTCGGAGCAGTTGAATATGTTGGTGAAAGTGTTTAATGAGAAGAGCTCGGCTTTTGGGAAAGGGTTCAATGATGTGTTGCTTATACCGGAAGCGATGCGCAACGCGGGCTTTGAGGCTATCGAATTGGATGTACAAAAGGTTGGTCTCTTTTACTTGCGATAATTACTTGGTGATTGTAGCTAATTTGTCAGGTTCCAATCGGCACATGGCATAGAGACAAGACCATACGGAGACTGGGACGTACAGTGCATTGGGCCGCTGAAGAGTCTATCGAGCCGTATATACTCGCTGTTGGCACCCGGATTATGTTGGATCCAGCCGACTCTGTCCGAGATATTGTCCGCGCGACGAGGGATTCGCTTGACAGCCGCGATTACGATCTTTATAGTCATGCTCATTTTATCTGGGGGCGAAGACCGAAATATAATTAGGGTACTTCGTGTGGTTATGGTTTGGGATGCAACTACCATTATCATTATGCACCTGGCTCTGTTTGGCTAATTTTTGACACTTGTTACTTTGGAGGTTTGATACATTTATGGCTGTGGTTTACTTTGATTGCAGATTATTATTACTTTAGTTCAGATCAACTAATTGCTTCTTTTTGCTAATTCTTCTTAGTCCGTGAATATTGAGACCAAGATGGGTCCCGTGATCACAGAAACCCTAACAAATCAAGTACTGCACACAATTTCCTTTAATACACATATACTCTATCCTCTGAAATACTAAGTCTTCATCTAGTGATAAAACCAGCCTTCCTATACATAGCATCATACAACCTCAGATCCTCCACCGCATCCTCAGCACTCGTCTTTATCTCCCGCCCATTCACAAAACACTCATACATCTCAGTAAGCTCAGCCGTATAAGCATCCTCATAACTCGAGAGTATCTCCCTAACCTGCTTCTCGCCGTACTCATTCACTTCCTCCACGCGGACTTTGATGGGTAGCCCTTTGACGTAGGGAGAGTCGTATTGTATGGAGACGCGTTTGTTGGAGCCGTAGATTGATAAATGGGCGTCAAAATCCGGGATTGTGTCGATGCCACTTTCGTATGTTACTGAGAATTCCCCCCCTGCCGCGGAGGTAGATGGGAATGTGAAGATGGCGGAGTAGAAAGGGTCGTTGACGGATACGCCCTCGATGGAGTTTACGACGCCACCCAAAGCTTCGCGCATGAGTGAAAGGTCGTGGGAACCCAGACTGCCGAGAAAGCGGCAGTACTTCTTCATTTCATCCGTCACATTATCGGTGCCCGGGAACGCCTCTCGATACAACTCCGCCAGCAATCGATCCCTCTCCTGCCCCGCGCTCGCAGGTATATCCCTCGGATCAGGCCTAACCTGAAACGTGCCACTCTGATTCACGAAAAACGCATTGGGGCCGGACATATCTCTCACTCGCGCATAGAGTATCTTCGGAATTGAGGCGACTTCGCGCAGAAAGGCGCCTCTAAAGGAGGGTGCGTAGCGGCGCATGTATCCCACAAACACCCTCCCCTTAGACTCGCGCTCGGCGTTGATGATCCGTTGAGCAGCGGGGAGGGATAATGTTAGTGGTTTTTCGACCATGACGTTCTTACCAGCCGCCAAGGCGGCGATGGTGTATTCGGCATGGAATTCGTCGCTTGTCAGGACGAAGACTACATCCACGGCGGGATCAGTGATGATTTGGTGTGGGTCGCTGGTTGCCGTTGGAATATGGAATTTGGAGGCGCAGTGTTGCGCGACAGGTAACGAAATGTCGCATATGCTTATGATTTGGTACAGGTGCGAGAGGAGGGTGAGGGTGGGCAGGTGGATTACTTGGGCGACTTCGCCGGCGCCGATTATCCCGACATTTAGGACCATTTTGTCTTGTCTGTATGCTATGTATGTTTGCTGCTTGATGTTGTATGAAGTATCATGGAGAAGCGTGAGGGGATGTCATAGGTATAGCCCCACTGCGGGGATCCCTGGATTTATGGGCGACATTCAGCCATGGATGAGATGAGGCTCACATTGAGTATACTTTGATCTCGAACTTTGAAAGCTTGTAGATATGTATTAGATAAGTTACAAACATACGCTAGTCAAATGCATCGCTCACGATATTGAAGAAGGTATATATGGGTATTATTAAACAATTAAGCATAATATTGAGCTTGGCTCAACAACTTGACAAGTTTTCCGCTGTCGATTCGGAATAGAGAAGTCCTTACGCCTTCTTATAAGGGCATATCGTGACCATTCAGAAAGACACGTAGATCGTAAATCGATGAACGTCTAAGCAGTAAGTTCATGGTTGCCCTCGTACTTGGGTTCGGCGGGAGCACCACTATAAGCAGTCGTTTCGTTGGCGGCGGGACCAGCGCTGGAATCGCGTCCCTTCATGACGAGGTAGCCGGGCCATTCACCCTGCATGACGTCAAAGATGGCCAGGAAGCTGAAAATGAAAATGGCCGTGTATAGGAGCCTAGTTTTGTCAGTATTCATTGTACTATAGGGCCGGGAGACAGGACGAACCAGTTGATGATGGCAAAAGCGAGAATAGCGGCGATAATACCAGTGCCATTTGATCCAATAAGATAAGCCAAGTAAGCAAAACCGGCCAACCAGAACACCCAGGTCAAGAAGTAGAGCACAATCAAAGTTGGAGCAAGCCATTTGTTGTGGTGGTGGCCGTCACGCGTGTGGTACCAGAGAGGAAGACCAATGGCAACGGCAGTGACGAGAGTGGACCAGACAGCAGCAAACATGAGGAAGGAGACGACATCGGGGACGTGACCCTTGACAGTCTCGTCGCAGATCGAGTAGCCGCAGTAGTACTCGTAGGTGACGGATTGGCCGTAGAACCAGACGCCGTAGGCGACCATACCCAGCTCTGTGATGGAGGAGGCGAGACCGAACCCCAGGAGGGAGAGCATGATGGTGCTGAAGAGCGTCATTTTGCTTTTGATGATGTCTGAGAATTGAGACTAAAGCTGGAAGGGTGCTTCGCCGCGATGAGTTGTGAGTTGACAGAGGTATATCTGACACGAGGAAGTCAAAGAGAATGAAAATCAGACTGGGCGACGCGTCTAATAATATAGCTGCAGTTCTTTTTTTTTTCTCTCCCAACCAACTCGACTAGTACACATCTAGCTCGACCTACTCAAGTAGACCCAAACCTACAAGTCTACCTTGCAACGAATAAGGAACGGGGGCGTCTGGACTCGGGACGTCCAAACGAAATCTGCCTTGTCGGGTGTGCACATCCATGGAGAGACTAATTTAGTGAATGTACCGGAGCGGCTAAGCCCTGCTATGGTGGGTTTCAACTTCCGAGGAGCGCTGCAGACAGAGTTCGAGGCCATTGACTCAATTGCGAGGCTCTTTGAGGAAAGGAGGTGAAGCATACAGAAGGCTCGACAGAGAAGTGGAGTATTATGCATATTGGGCCAATGATATGGCGTATCCTCCGCTTATTCTGGGGAGTGATTGGCCGGAGCTATGTTGCCAAGACTAAAAAGTACTCGTATTAAGCCGCTGCATCATTTTCTGATTTCTATTCACTCCAGCAGGGATCTAATTGATGGTCTGAATTCCTCGGCAGAAGCGCAGTTGGCTTTTTCGGTACCTTCGCTTTCAAACCGAGTCTCGTGTCGCAGAATATGGACACAAGAGCGTTGACACATTCACGAGAATACGTAGTTGCACTTCCTGTGCATGGACTACAACTCGGAAACTCAATCCGATCGTTCTTCATCCAGCCCGAGCCATTGGTGACTGTGTCGCGACTTAAAAGCCTAAGGACGAGCCAGACCATCAATGCTTACATAGTTCAAATCGATGATCTTCTCAGCCTCAATGTTTGTTTGGGTCTACACCCGGTTGGGGCCCATGCTCAGGCTTTGCTGATCCTCATACGTGCGTACAACGTAAGCACGATGTTACACAGATACTTACTCCAGATCCATCCATGCCACCATTGTACGAAGCATGCTGTCCTGCCACTGTGAAGTGAGAGCGAAGGACGAAAATTGAAAGATGCCAATAAGGTTAACAAGCTGCCCAACCAAAGCTTGTCCTGTGGAAACTCGACAACAGCTCTAGCCTATGACAAGCTCGCGTCATGTGACCCAATACGGAAAAGTATCCCCTCTCAAGTGAACTTTGAAACTTAACTCAAGCCAACGCATCATGGCTATCCGGCAAGCGTCAAGGAAAAAGCCACAGACGCTAAACACCAATTTGGCTCTGCGTATGTACGTGGTTCATATGACCTTTGGCCACAGAATCGGCAAGCGGCACGGATTTACCAGTGGACTTGACCACGATCAGCCGCAACTTGCAAGCTCTGTGGCATGTGCTCGGCGCTCCACAGTTTCGACTTTGCAAGGCTGTGACTCGTGAGACTGGAGACCTGGAAAGGGATTCTTTAAGCGAGCCTATCACTTGTTAATAGTTGTTACTGGTTCAGCGTGCTTGGCTGCTGCTCCAATTAGAGGCGCAGGTTAGGGTCGGCGCATTTATGACTGTATGACTGTGCCCCTGACGGGTGGGTTTGACTCGGATTCATCAGTATACGTGCTGGATACAAAATTTTGGACAAAATGTTCCGAGCTATGTTTATAAATCAAACATGTTAAACAGGCACAATAATCATATCATACATATCATAATCTGTTACTGTCTAGTGCACCTTTACCACTGACCGACGCAGCCGACATGTCGGCAAACAGTTAACCTGCGTGGCGCAAACTATCCACGCCTCAATGGATGTTATTAGTGTGTACAATACGTAGTGTGTCTGCATGGCGTTAACAGCGTGACTCACTGACTGTTATCTCGTCATGCTATTAATAACTTTCTGCAAGCATTGAGATTCGTTTTTAATCGATTTGACTTTGCGCTGTCGATTAGCTGTATACAAGCAACGAGCCTTTGCCTTAGCGCGCTATTGGTCGCTTGAGGTACTGCAAGGTATGTATTCAATGTTCATGACATGCAACAGTATGTAGATCAAAGTCGTTCTTTAATTTCTATGTACGAATGGACAAGAAACTGTTGCCTCGCGCATACGAAATATCGCAAGAGTCAACAACACGACAGGCATAAAAGGCATCAAGTCAAGTGAAAGATCAACTCCAACAGAGAGAATATATAAACAAACGCCAGAGTCATAACCAGATGATCCAAATCATACACAAAACATTATTTAAAGACGTCAAGAATTCATCACACAGAAGACAAAAATTATTTACGCCAAAACATTAGCTTCCGCGCCTTTCGTTTAATGTTCCATCCACCTTCCGAGATCAAATCTCTGATACTGGCACTGCCACCGTAGCGACTCGAGCCGGCGACACTACCTCCACCACCTTTGCGTAGCTTCTGACCCAACGAACCAGCCTGGAATTTCATGCGGCCTTCGGCGATCTTATGGACGAGGTTTAAGATGGCAAATGTGGTTGAACCGATAGCGCGGAATGCGGCGAGAGCAGCGACAGCCCATAGGATGATGGCGAGGTAGATGTTGTTAGCACCCGATTCTGTACCATATGCCTCGGATACGATCATGGCGAGAAGAGCGTTGGCAACCATCCAGATCGAGACCATGTAGGTTCGGACCGCGCGGTAGTAATCTTCTTGTAGCTGACCCTCGGACACTGGAGGCTCCGGTTCTTCGATACGGTCTCGCAAGTTGCGCAACGCTTCATCGTATCCACTGTCGATGTCGAGTTGTTCGGTGGGCATCTCCATGACGACTTTTGATCCTCCAAGACCTTTGGCAGCACCAAGATCCATGTGGTGGACATTATCACCTTTCGTACCCCAGCTCACGTCGTGCGTATTACAGAAAGCATAAACTTGAAGCGTGCAAATGTAACTTGGCAACAAGAGGAAATATGCCCCCGAAGAAGTAATCAGATGCCACGGGTCGAGGTACATCAAAGAAGTAAAAATGTACAGCCCGATAGTCGACATGAGCGAAACAACGATGTTGGAAAGATCGTTGCCGCTAAGGGATAGTCCATCACCTTTCAGCTTATCCACGATTAGGTAGATGGTTGCAAATGATGTGTAGAGCATGATGATACTGTACACAATCATACCGAACAGGAACATCTTGCGCGCACTATTGCATGTTAGAACGAACCAACCAGCATATAAAAAGAGACCTACCCTTGCGGACGATTACCCATCGACAGAATGAATTGCAACGCCATGAGCAACACACAAGCATAACGAAGGACATCAAATATGTACTTGCCCATGTTATGTCCGAACGGATCAATATCTGGGTTGGAAAGTGATCCGGCAATGAAGTAGAATGCCAAGTAGAAATTGGCCTGCCAGAGGTTAGACATGATCGCTAGCCAGAATGAGTCGGCTTACCAATCCAAAATATGTAAAAATCAGTTGAAAGAATTGATACACAAATTCAATATGTAGAAGAATTTTCCTCGTCAACGTATGGTCTGTTTCCCAAATCTGTCGCATGTTGGCCAAAGAAAACACGGCCGCAAAGAAGGCACCGTTCAGCCAACGACGACGTTGAGAGATAAACTCCGGAAGCGAGTCTATACATATTAGTATTCATTCATCTTTTCATGTCGACTGAACTTACCAGGAACATCCGTCTCACCAACAGCACTCTTTACAAACTTCAACACCCATCTCTCTCCCCGCTTTGCCACTAGCTCCCAGCAAAGGATACGATCCTCAGCCAAGTACATATTCGCAGTAAAGACGTCGGCATCTTTGCCTTGCAACGTCTCGCCCTTGAAGTACTGGCTAAGAGGTCCATGTCCGTCCTCGTTGTTCTGCAGAGCGTAGTATCGATACGCACTCAATGCACCGGGAAGCACAGTAATATATCCAAAGACAGACTCCAGCGGTTTATCCAGGATGTTTGACATTTTGTACTCAAAGTTCTGCGATGCCACAAGTGGATTGAGTAGACCCAAGTAGTGTTTTCCTTTGCCGGCAATAATCTCACCCGCAGCTCCTGCAACATTTGAATCTTGATCGAATGCTTTCCAAAGATGATATAGCGCAGTAGGGGCAGGCTGTGTACCCACATCCAGCAAGATACAAACGTTTGGATCCAACATGCGACCAAATGCATTGAAGAACCATCGGTGAGAGTTGAGCTTCTTTTGATTCTTTTCTTTCAAACAGAAAATAACTTGGCAAGGTACAATGCCTTTCTCAGCACCCTTGAATTTCAAGTCAGAGTCCAACGACACTTGAGTTGTGTATTCGTACACGTGTGCTGTGACTTCTTTCTGGTTGACCACGTTCTTTGCGATGCCTCCCTGGTAGACACCCATGGCTGCCAAGGCATCGAGTGTTCGTTTGTGGACTTTGGCACGGCCATCGGAAATAATACACACCACAATTTTCTGCCATCCATCTTTACCCCAAGTACGTGACTTGGCACGAGAGCAAAAGTGACTGATGTTGCGCATAATACCGTGCATAGTTCGTGTAAATAACACCTCATTCTCGTTGTACATAGTCACACAAATGAACAGTTCTGTCTCTCGCATAGTGCTTCCGATGTTCTGGCGCAGTTTGTAGCCTCGTTCCTTGAACTCATCCGGGTCGCAGGTAACGGCAGTGTATCGCATGTGGGTGAATTCACGCTCGTCACGACGTGGCAGGAAACTGTGAAGGATGGTTGGAATCTTACACTCCAGGACAAGCTCACCATTGATAAGCTGCACTTCCTTCTTCGACATTTGGGCCGATCGTACACCACGACGGCTTTGTTTACCCTCGGGTGCAGGTCCGTAGTGAATATTTGGGTCCACAAGCATCTCTGTATCGTCTCCTTCACCGTCATGGACTTCATCCAGATCGACCTTTACCATATCCTCCTTCTCGTCAGTGACCATAGTTGATTCACTTCTAAAAGAATCGTAAGAGCGTCGAGGATCGATTGTTTGTCCGTCTCCACCGAAAGGATCTTCTGCAGAACGCGCATCTCCAATGTCTATGCTTGTCTCTCCAGAGCTAGCCGAAGGGCCCGAGAACAAGGGAGCCGGAGGAAGAGGTCTGCGCGGACTACCTCCATAAGCCGAACTAGGAGTACCCGGTCTTGGGCTTCCATTGAGGTCAGCTGGCTCGTAGCTCACTCCTGAGATAGACGAGTTGGCTCCTCGTCGGGTCGATGCTCGCGATGGGGTCCAGGGACGCGTTGGAGAGCCTGGTCTGGACGAATATTGTGGTGAGTCTACGACCGATGCAGCAGGTGGTGGAATCGACGGAGTATGCCCGATACTGGACGCAACCGAGTTTTGGCGCGGGCGGAACACTGGCACACGATTTGGGGTTGATCTGGTCGGCGATGGGTTCGCACTATTTAGGACCATGTTAGCTCTGTGTTCGATCATACTGAGATCCAATGTTTCAGCTCTGGGCTTTGGTTCATCAGGGAGACCAGAAGGTTTGGGTATCTTTGCAAACAGGAGTGGAGGAATAATAGATTTTTTTGATCCATATGTCTGTGCCACTTTTCGAATGGAAGGGATGCTTTTCTTAGAGGCAGGKGTGTGTGGTAGAGCTACCACTGGCTTKCGTCTGCATGGGKCCTGCGAGACAGCACGAGCGATAGCTTCTGGGAAAGAGGGCTCCTTATGATGGGGTACCAGGGGAGTACTCGAAATCGAGTCTTTGGGTTGTTTGTCATTCGGGTCAGAGTCAATAACATACGTTCTGCGGGTGGACGATGTTTGTCCCATTCGAAAGCGCGCAGCATTGGTTCCCAGGTCGCTGCCGCCGTCGATATGTTCGTTGTCGTAACCAGTCGGTAAGAGGCGCATTGTAGCTGATGCTCCTGCATCGTTTTGAAATGGCGAAGAAATCGTGCTGCCTTCGTCGCCGTAGTATGCCGGTGGGAGTTCATCAGGATATGGCTCGACGTATTGGCCGTTACCCTGGCCTCGCGAGGGTGTTGATGGATTCATTGCGTTGTCTCAGACAGTCGCGGGTGTTTTGAACTCAGGATCGCATTGATTAAATCTTTTGATCAGTCGAATTTCCAGTCAGCGATTTGTTGATCCAGTAAATGAAGCCGCGCAATCACTGCCACAATATCTGCGATAGAATATTGATAGCAATAACAATTATGGATAAATGCCCGGAACACTGTTGGTAAACAATAGACTTTGCTTTAGAACGGGTCCAAAGGCAATTGAACAAATGATGTATCCAGTGTCTGGAGGTTATTAAAATGGTCAACCAGAGCAGGTGGAGTAGGCAAGCTGAATGTTGATGGAGTCGGCGCCCGTCAAGTCCGGAGCGGGCGGCGGTTACCACGGCAACCACGCTGCAGTTCGCGCTGTTTCGTCCTAGATTCACTTAACTAATTCACGGGTAAGTTGCTGACCCAACAACAACTAGCTCAGCTTAGCCATACAAACTACATATAAAAAAGGAATGAATTATTTGATTAACTATCTAGCTGGACTTGGATACCGATTGCGCCTATATCTTAGTTCCCAGAAATTACTATATCTAAGCGCTGCGCGCTGAGCTTGCTATAAAGACTCACCCTAATTAGTTGACAGAGAGATCTCCGGAGCTTGATCAAGTGCTTGAGCTTCTAGCCTTCAGAAACCGTCAAAATACCCTCATTTAGTCGGGCTCGTGTACAGCGCGTACAGCATTTTTATAAATGATCAACTGCTTCACGTAGATTATAGTTCTCACTATTTGAATTTCTATGTTGAAGTATTTCTAATCTCATGAATAGTCTCACGTATTCCAATAGTAGTGGAGCTAGTTAGTTATGGTAAGACACACTGTAAACTTCGTAGTCGACAGGACTGTTGGCCGCAGCATCGACACTTCCATTCGACTTAACCGTCAAGTACTTGCCACCGCTGTACTGCACAGTGTATCCCTTCCCAGCTTCAAATGTTATTTCAAAGTTGGCCGCAGATTTTGCTTGCTTGCTGGCAGCGACCAATTTTCCGTTCTGTCCAATGAATTGTCCATCGAAGGCGCTGGAAATCTGGAAAGTGCCATTGGAACCGTGGATGACCCAGCGCTGGTTTTTGCTGTCGTGCTTGGACGTTATCTTGGTTGCAGTGACCTTACCGTTGATTGAACCAGGGTTGGTCAAGGCGTAACCATTGGTTTCAAAGGTGAGATAACGGCCTTCGGTCAAGGAACCGATCACCTGCTTGTACCCATCTTCGAAGTACAAGGCATCCTCAAGGGTCTGCTTGCCGTATGGCACTGGTGGTCTGGTAGAGGAGTATGTTGATTCACAGAGACTGGCACCATCATAGTTGCCTTTAGAGTCAGTGAGAGGGGTCTCTGCAGTAGGAACTGAAGGAACGCTGTAATCAGGCTATTTGATAGTTAGTCTCTATACTTAAAAACTTGGCTAATCAAGAGAAGCTTACGTTGGCAAAGTCGAAAGCATTGACAAAATCACACATGTTGTTACGGCGCCAAGTTGCCATGCCTGTGAGCTCAACATCGCTGTAGCCCTTGGCTGCGAGCCACTTCTCAACAAACAGAATCTGAGAGTTGTGGTCACAGTGCTCGCCAAAGACGCGTCCACCACGAGTCCAGGGTGAGACAATCCAGGAGGGAACACGGAAACCAGGACCAGTATAGGTTTGGCCGAAAACACCAAGGGGATCCTCAATCCATTCACCCTCGGTTCCGGCAGGAGAGTGGTAGGGAACAACAGCATCACCCCAGCCGCCAGTTTCTATCGATCATCGATTAGCATCATTTGGACAATTCTGCAAGATTCTGCTTACCATCGTAAGAAATAAATAAAGCGGTAGAGTTGTATTTGGGACTCTTGACAACAGCATCGAAAATTTGCTGGTGCAACCAAGCTCCATCCTTAGGTTGCCAAGGGGGGTGTTCGGACAACTCCTCCTGACCGATGATGATGCTCACTTGGGGAAGAGTACCGGCAGCAGCGGCCGCAACGAAGTCATCGAGAGTGTACTGGAAAGAGTCACCGTGGATGTGTAGGGAGGAACCCGTAGCAGCATCTTGGTATTGCTTGAACCAGGCATTTGGGTTGTCGTCGAAGTTATCAGTGTTTTGCCATACTTGCCATGATACGTTGAGGCGCTCATAGACCTCGAATGTTGTCTCCCATGTAAGAGGGTAGCAGGAGTATGCTCCGGTAGTTCCTGTCTCACAGCCTGTATCAAGCGGAAATTTTTCTCAGCTCAGCTCTTTTTCATTTTTCGAGAGTATAACGTACCAGGAGTTTCATTGTTGTCAATATACGCAGCACCAGTAGCATTAATCGATCCACTAACCCAAGTAACTCGGTTGGGGTTAGTTGCCGTAATCTGGCCCTCCTGATACATATCGTTGATGGTGTATCCCTCGGCCATGGCAAAGTGAACAGGGAGTTCTTCTCTCTTGAAATAACCCCAGCTCCAAGGGGTGTTCTCGGTGGCCCAGAGGTTGTTGAGGTCGCCATTAAGAGCTAAATGATTGGCATCGTAACCATTGGATCCTGCAACCATGCATTGAGTGGCCTCTGACCAGTTTCCGCCTAGGTAGTTGAGGTACCAGGGCAGGAGGTAGTCGGTCTCATTGGACAAAGTCGAATCAACGTTTCTGCTCGTGTTATTTATTTCCATATCAAATATATACATGAGTCAAAGTGCGGCAACTTACTGGTACCAAACGGAACGCCCGTCAGAATTGACCTGAACATTCGGGTCATTGAAACCTCTCACACCAGCCATTGTTCCAAAATAATGGTTAAAGGCACGGTTCTCTTGCATGAAAAGGACGACATGTTCAATCTGTTCCAAGCCGGTGGCTTTTACTGGACTGGCAGTCACTAGGCTGGCACCCAAAGCCAAGCCCATGGCAACACTCAACGCAAGAGCCATGTTGGAAATTGATATTTGTGGTGAAGTGATAATTCCCAATGCGGCCGACAAGCAAGGAAAACTTACATTCCAGAACGAGGCACGAAGAACACAAATACTCGGGGAGATCGCAAAGCGCACGTTCTCAAGTCTCAATGATCAGCCTTTGACTTTTCTTCATTAATTTAAATCGAATCCATTGTCAGCCAGGTTCTTCCGTGTGTTTCCCGCGTTTCGAGTGCTTTGTTCTTGCCTTTCGGCTGATGCCGAAAGCAAATCGAGCGCACCTGCTGTTGAAAATCAGTACATACTGTAAATTCACGCCACAAGGAGTGTAAGATCGTGCCGTTACTCTCTCACTGCGGGGTACCATGTCTGTTATCAGGCCAGTGATAATGCGATACATCTGCATGAGGATCAGCAAGCAGCGGTGATAAGTGGCAGGATCAGCGGCTGCAGTAGCACTGTAGTAACCATACTGGTACTAGGTCTTTGGCGATGAATGCCGTGCATAGATTAAGTCAGGACTAACTGAGTAATGTAGGAAACGCGACTTGCTGAACCAACACTCTGGAATGGCACGTGTGGGCAGCTGATCTGCTCTGTGGCTGCAACGTCGGAACAAGAGCGGGCCTGGCCTGACTTAGCACATAAGCTTAATCTATTCGTGATCTCCTTCCTTGTTCGGCCTCACAACATGTTGGGGGATTACTTCTAGCATTTATTAATTTCTATCCTGTGCTCGTTCTAGTTCTGATTATTCGTTGTTTCAAGAAACAGCTGTTGTCGTGCTGGGAAAGCTGCGGGGACTTAGGGCTACGCTACTACAACCCTAGGCCATGACCTGACAGTCTTGACTCTTCCTACCTGGTGCTAGAGAGAATCATATCCGGTGCCTAGCGACACATGCATATGTGAGTCTGTCTGGCTGTTTGCTCACACAATGCAACGGAGACCAAGTAAACGACAGCAACATGCACCAAAATTTCCAGATCTAAAAACACAGCCAATAGAGATCCAACAGAAATCAGAAACAGAAGACAAAAAGCAAGAGCCCAAGCTTATATCTTATACATTATCGAAAGCTTTCCTTGCGGCGGTCTGCATATTACCGTTTTTGGCAACGCTTGTGCTTTTTGCTCGTTTCTATTATGAGAGCAACAATGACGATAATGTTAGTCGCTTATCGGAGTCATTGCACGATCATGAACATGTTTCGACTAAAACATTGGATTTTGACAATCGCATAAACGAGAATGGGCAGCTAAGACCGGAAAATCACATTTATCGTGAACCGGTAACGCAGACACTCAACTGGAATATAACTGCTGGACAACGGAGACCGGACGGGGTTGACAAGAGGGTTTATTTAGTTAATGGTATGTCTCCTGGAGCTACTAAGAGTGTACTTATTTTGACTTTTTGCCATAGATCTCTTCCCTGGACCATTGATTGAGGCTCGCTCGGGAGATTCTCTGAACATTCTCGTGCATAATGACCTCGAAGACGAGCAGTTATCTCTACATTGGCATGGCCTGAATATGAGAGGTATGCCTAGATAGTCATTAACTCAAATCACTCATTAGTCAAAGACATGAAGTTAATGTTCTGTAGATGCAAATACAATGGACGGCGCCATCGGCGTCACCCAATGCGGTATATATCCTGGCCACTCATTCTGGTACAACTTCACCATCTCTGAAAGCCAAAGCGGCACATTCTGGTACCATGCTCATTCCACCGTTCAACGAGCTGATGGTCTATATGGAGGTCTTATTGTGTATCGACCTGTTTCTATTGCTCGTCAGCCGACTTCGCCGAATGTGCGGGGATTGCTTATCAAGCACCAGGAACTAAAAGGAAAGGACGATGAAAGTTCAGTCCCGGATAGTCTCAAGTATAGCTATGACAAGGAGATTGTTCTAATGATTGGGGATTGGTATCATCGTACGGCCAAGGATGTGGCTAGCTGGTATCTGTGGTGGGGATCAAGGGGGTATGAGGTAAGTTAGAAGACTTGTATATGTATCAAGTAAGGTTGCAAATGACTGACTTGGATAGCCTGTCCCGGACTCATTACTCGTCAACGGGGCTGGTCGATTCGACTGCTCAAGAGCAGTTCCAGCTCGGCCTCTGGATTGTATAGGGGAGGTCGGCGAGAGACCAGCTTTGATTCTTTACGGGGGGAGTTCGTATAGAATCAGGGTTGTGAACACGGGGTAGGTGTTCCTCTCTACAGTGTGGAATGAAAACGCTGAGATTTAATTCTAGATCACTTACTGGAATCACCCTTGGCTTTGCGCCAGGTACTTCTATAGAGGTGATTACTCTCGACGGTGGTAATCCGGTCGAGGTAAACCCGATCGATGTTGGAAAGTCTTCGGTTGGTATACTATTTCCAGGTCAACGAGTGGACTTTGTCTTGCGGCCTGTTACGGATAAAACTTCATGGATGACTGTGAAACTTGATGAGTCGTAAGTATACATCCAACTTGATGAAGTATATGAGACCTTGAACTAAGTATCGATTAATCTAGCGACTTTAAATTCGGCAATCCGGCACTGGTAACTCATCAATCATTCCCCCTTCTTCGAACACCGCTATCCTCGCAAACTTCACTTCCCTCTTCAACAATAGAAGACAACCCCAACATCAACACAGAAGACAACATGATCGACATAAATAACCTCCCGTCAACACCAACGCTACTCTCCCATCTCCCTCACAAAGCATCACAAACACACATCGTCTACGCCAAGGTCGAGAGACTAAGCCGTCTCAACAACATTCCTTACGGCTTCTTCAACCGCACAACGTGGAGCGTACAAAGTGAGCCCCCGTACCCGTTGTTGGGCCTGCCGAGGAATCAGTGGGATAAGAATCAGTTGGCGGTTTCGACGGGTCAGGAAGGTGGGTGGGTTGACTTGGTGGTTAATAATTTGGATGAGGGGGCGCATCCGTTTCATTTTGTATGTTCTTGTCATTTATCTGTGAATTTATAGTATGGCTAACGAGTGCATGATGATAGCATGGCCATAATTTCTACGTTGTGGCTATATACGAATCGCCAGCCGGTTCTTCGAGATGGGGCTCATACAACCCATGGACTGCCAGCAGCTCTGGAGAAAACGAAGACCCCTACGATCTCACAAAAGCAGTGCTTAGAGACACAGTCCAGATCCCGCGTCGCGGATATGCAGTCCTCAGATTCAAGGCTGATAATCCTGGTGTATGGCTGTTTCATTGTCATGTCATGTGGCATTTGGCGGGTGGGATGGCGATGTTAATTGATAGTGGCACTGGAAGTGAAGATATTGCGCACGAACCTTGGCTAGGGGCAAAGGAGATGGAGTGTCGTGTATAAATATGTCTGATATGAGATGTATATCAATAGATTTACATTCTTTTCGTGTATGAAAATATCTCAACATTATGTGAAAGATAAAAAGCATTTAATCAGCAAGTAGATATGAAAGCATTCATTAGCATAAATGTCATACACACATAACACGACCAACGCCGATATAGGGAATGGAACTGGAAGATTTTGATCAGCCAGTTGAAAGACGACAACCAACCTGTGTAGATGCTTAACGTATAACAGGTAGCCAACAAATCAAATAACATGTTCGGTTCATTCTGATTTGATTCAACGCAGAGTAGAGAGGATATGATACTGAGTATCAATTAAAAGTTTGAAGGTTTACCCAACCGGTGGAGACATTCTTTTTATCGTATTAGTTTTCACTTGCATGGCGGGCAGCTCCTGATAGTAGACCGTAGATAAAACAAGTACGATCGACGCCCTTATAACGCGATTACGGGTTGTTGAGCAACGGCTCACGTTCGCGGTCCGTTGTCGAGTCAGGCGCCACAACACGCTTGAGCCAGAGGTCTCGTCCGGTGTAAGCAGCAGAAGAGACGTACAACGAGCCGACGAAAAAGACCGCGAAAATGACAAAGGCAAAGATCCATTGGAAAGCAATGACCTTGATGGCAAGTTGTTTGACGGCGAGGGCTGCCATAGTCAGTATATCGGAGCATGAAAATGAACGGACAAACTTACATAGAAGCAAAATAGACAAGGAGTAGCCGAAGATATAGTCCTTGGCTGAAAAGATGTGGACAAAGCCAATCAAGAAAATCACCCAGATGAAGACATTGGCCACGATTCTCGCGGGCAAGCTATGAGCATGCACGGCAACAGCTCCGTTCCAGAACAGGGCTGTAAGTGACCATGCATATGGCCCTGCGATGGCGGGCCAGTGCACAAAGGGTGGAGATCCGCGGTGAGTCCAGTAAGCAGAAGACTGGCTAATGACGTGGACAATGAGGATGATTTCAGCGGGCCAGAAGTAGCTGCGAACCCAGAGCAAGATGAAAGCAAAGACGAGCAGGTTGTTGAGGATGAAGTGGGAGGCTACATTAGCGGCGCTGGTGACGAGCGTGCTATTGTTGGAGAAGAAGTGCCAGACATAGCTGACTTGAGATAGAAGGAGGAGGATCCTGCGGGTCATAATGATTAGGAAATTATTGTTACTGGATAAGGGTTGATTGCCTACCAGTAAATTCCGGTGATGGTTGTGTTCTGCGAGAATGGTGTTGGATGTAGATTTGCTTGCTTCCAGATATTGTGTCCATGTTTCACATCACCAGGCTTGTGAAGGGAATAGTAAATGCCAGCGACAAGGACCAGAGCCCAGGTGAGGACCGACAGCACTTGATACGTAATCAGAGTGTTGCGGTGGTGAGACTCGCGTCGAGCGAAGGGGTTGACTGTGTTTATCAGCCGACTACATCATCGAATACAGTCAAATATCAGTATACTCACAGTTGGCCATCGTGATAGTTCGACAGATTATTTAAGAGAGTTTGGAAGGGATAGAAGAGAGGAAGAAAGAGTGAAAGAGCGTTGTCGTCTCGTGAGGTACTTGGGGAGACCCGCCCGCTTAATGACGTATGCGCAGAGAGCAAGAGTGGCGTGATATTCCACCACGTACTACATAGTAAAAGAACAAACATACGAGCTTTTGTATTAATTCATTTGATTCGTCGAAAAAGGAATTTCACATTAAGTTATTAGGTAAATGCCTGACTCGTATGCACAACTGGACCTGTTCAAGGCAACAGCAATCAGCATCGAAACTACAGTCTGAGCACTCGTCCATCAAGAACCCGTCCTTTGCACGCTATGCACGACTCAATTAGATGAAATTAACTCTAGGTATGTAGGAGAACACATTCAGCTGAACAGTTCGTGTCTCCCCGCATTCGTCATGTCTTGTCTGCCTGCTTCAAAAATAGGTCTATCCAATGAGAAACTCGAATCGCAAGTCATAGTAGGAGTAGTACGAATAGTCCACCTAAGCACAAGGTCTTCTGACCTTCGTGCAGCTCTACACTAGGACAGTATTGGCCTTTGATGCATGCACTCATTCAATGGTGGCTCGTTGAGGAAGTTTAACGTCATAATGAAACCTCCAATTGGAAGCTTCGTTCTGGCATCACAATACTGACTTGGTAGCATGACTGGCTACGGAAATACAAGAGGATGAAGCGCGAAGAGTTTACTTCTGCTCCAATGAAGGCTAATTCATTGCTTTCAAGAAATCAAGAATAGCGAAAGACACGAGGGAGAAACAAGGAAACGATGCAAGGAGAGTCTAGAACGTCGAATGTCGTCGTTGATTGGCTGAAAAGGAGATCTTCAAGTGACGAACGCGGGGTGGGGATGTGCAATCATGATTGGCTATATTACTGAGGTTGTATATCCAACGACGTACTAAGTACTTTGACAGGAACATGAGAAATTTTGATATTGTTTGATCAATGAAATTTAGCTAGGTTCGTAGAGACTGGCTGCTAGCTGACTTGGAGAGATATAGATCTCCGGGATGGATAAGCTTTACTTAAGATCATGTACATAGATTCGTCTCTTTAGTGGCAAGAATGAAATCAAGCAACATAACAAATTGTAGAAGCGTTCGAATATGCATATATGTTATTGAGACAACTGATTTTCCTCATTAAGTCTAAATACAACATAAAAAGCTAGGATCAGAATATTGGATTCAACAGGATGCTAATAATATTCGAGTTTAGTCGTTTTTTTAGTTTCTATCAACGTGCATACGTTGAAAGGAGCAGTATTTATGGCGAATATTACAGCCTTGACGGTGACATCCAGATAGTTCCATACTCATTATCAATGATGATTTGCGACTATTCCAGGAGTTCGGCTAACTATGTACATTACTACTTCAACAAGCTATATCTTGCTATACTGTCGAGGTATATTTCACATAGGTGTCACGTGAATTTCGGCTCTGCATACAAGGCATCTCCTATGGCCACATACCTGACACTTTTGCTGCCATGATCCGTATGGCCCGTCGTAGCATTCACTGCAAAACCAGGTCACATCCTTGGGAGTTCTTGCCACTCCTCGCGGCTTCGCCGTAGTCGGGACTGAACTAGCACCTCTCTCTAAAGCCTCATTAGCTTCTACCTCTGGAGTTGCTCCTCTTAGCTTTCCTTTCTTCGCTTCAACCACTCTTTCCTCTCCCACTCTATCTGTCTCGGCTCGTGTTACGGCAGCTTCTTTTGTCTCAGCTCGCTCCGCCAAGATTGATTCATCCAACCTAGCAATAACGTCTGCCTTTGCATCACTGGATAAACTAACCCCTTCCTGAAGTGCTTCTAACTCTGTCGAAGAATATATATGCGCGTCATCATCATCTAATTGCTCGTTGTGTAACACATCGGTAAAATGTTCCGACATGGGGTATGCCCCAGCCGAAACCCTATCTTCTTCACTCTCTGTCCGTGGCAAAGCGAACAAAGCTAAATCCTCCAAGTGACGTCCTACATGTCTGTCGAGACGAACTCCGCCGGTTACCTCTTCTTGGCACAAGGGACATTGGAACCCTGCGTCCTGTTTAGCTTGGACGGAGTGACAGGTTTGTAAATGGTGATACCATTCCCGACGGATGGCATAGAGCATTGTCGGCGTAGAACAGTCGGGGAAAACGCACACATATGGCATTAGATCTGTAAAGACATGCCGTATCCACGAACGTCTATCTCGAACTGTAATAACAAAAAAGCAATATGGACATTCAAAGGGTTTTCCATCTGCTGATTCCTTCGGAGAGGGAGGAATTGAGATCCTGGCATTACTCTCTAGCAGAGTCTGAGCATAAGATGTCTCGGAAACTCCCGAATTCGACGCTGTTTCATCGAACTGGATAAGTTGGCTTCGCTCAAATTCCGTGGCAACGGTTTCAGACAAGACTGTCGACCCAGTTTCTGACTGGTTTCCCAAAGCTTTATTGAGACCTTTACTCAACTTCGCACGGTGCCGCTCTCGATATTTCAGACCTGCCCGTCGTCTTGATATTGCAGTACCAAGCCTATCTCTAATATCTTGTTTAGCTTGCGGAAATTTGTTTTCAACATGTTGTTGATCATAAGGCTCGAAAGGCGCTGAATCTGCCTTCTTGATTCCCGTGAATTGATCATGATTTACAGGCCGTCGTATTACCATAGACATCTGAAAGAGGCAATCGATGATGTTGACAAGTCCTTTGAATATTTGCTGTACTTCTGAGCCGTCATTATCCTCTGATTCACTATCATCTTCGACATGGACGTGATCCCCTTCTGACTCCTGGAACGCATCTTCTAAATCATCAAACACCCTCTGTATCCCTTTCAGAAGGCGAATAATTTGGTCCCTGATGTTGGAGGCGTCGCGTAGCCGATAATCGAGGGAAGACCTACCAGTCTGATGTGCACCAATATTGGCTGCCCAGACTCGAAGTCTTCCAAGTTCATCTTCCCACAAATCTGTTGAAATATCATTCACACCGTGTTGTAGAGTATTGGAAGCAACTAGGGTGTTGAATTGTCTCAAACAACCACTCAGAATGGAAGATATCGAGGGCATCGTAGTTTCCAATAACTGCGATCTCCGAAGACCACAAAGAATATTAGCCGTGAGAAATGCAAATTGAGATTCGTGGGAGCAAATCTTCTTTGATGGATAAATAAGTTCAACAAGGGAATCAATCAGTGTTTGCAGGAAGACTGTTGTGATGTAGACTACTCTCAGATCACTGAAATACCTCTTTCATAGCCTTCAGAATTAGCATGGGTGTACAGCATCACAGCCTTGCACACGCGCGGGGTGCTGCGCGGGGTAGCCAGCAATTGCTCAGCTGTTCACAAAGCTACAGCCTTGTTGTAACTTCTTTTCGTAATCATACTTCAACCACCAAGGGAAGTCACGATGGTAACAGGTATTGAGGCGGCCGGCCTGGCTCTTGCCATTTTGCCCTTGATCGTCAATCAGGCAGACAACTACGTTCAGGGGCTTGAAACGCTCAAGACCTTTCGCAGTCGAAAGTATCGTCGCGACATGGAAAGCTATTACAACAGTCTTTCCACTCAGCGGACCATTCTCGAAAATGTTCTGGAGCGATGCTTTCAAGGAGTTGTCGAATACGAAGAAGATATTTCAGAGTTGATCAATAATCCCTCAGGACCCATGTGGCACGATCCCACTTTCCAGAATATGCTCAGGAAGAAACTCGACCGGAACTTCAATAACTTCGTACGAACAGTAACAGAACTAGCTGATTTGCTAGAAGAGTTCTCCGGAAAGTTGGGATTATCGACTGCGGACTCAATGAAAGTGGGTCCATTTTTTGTTCTTCGTTGGCACTCTTCTGAGATAATAGAATCTAAGATCGGTTTCAAATGATAGACACCAGAAACGCTATGGGAAGATTCCTCCATGGCAGAGCGAGAATTCAAGAAGATCAAAGATGTACTCTCAAAGTCTATCTACGCTGGCTATATAGACAAGATCAAAAGTGCCAACTCAACGCTTCAAACGCTGATGGAACAGTCAGAATATCGAGAGAACATTTGGCAAAAGCGAAGATCACCGAAAAGACAGCTACTGAGTATCAAAACTGCACGGAGAATTGCACACAGTTTATATGATATTATTGCTCGCGGAGAATTCTGGAATTGCAAATGTCGAGATCAACATCGCGCCCAAATTCGACTGGATGTGTTCAGTAGCAATGATTTTCCTGAAACATCCGGAATACCAAAGTTCCGGTTGATGCTCATTTCAAAGGCTTCCCCTGAGCCCTCAGATTCATGGCATTGGCAAGAGGTTGAGACCGAGTCCGCATTCAAAGATACACAACCCAGGGAAGCCAAATCGGCTTCAAAGAAGGCAAACCCCCCTATGGTGCGAGAGGCCAAGGTCAAGTTTGCCGTTGTGGCGATACCTCTAGAGAGCGTTCCATGGCCCAAAATTGAGAGCATCCCTTTTGGATCACCAATCGAGAATTTATGCACCGCCCTTTGTGCCATCAAAGCCAATAGCATGTGTGAAGAACGAAAGTTCATTGGTTTCGTGACTGATGACAACCATCGACACACTTTTTATGCTGTTGGGGATTCTTCCATAAACCTCCAATTACAATCACTCGAAGCTTTGCTCATGTCTTCATCAGGCTCAAGGAATATACAGAGCCCGTCTAAGATCGTACTCAGACGGAGGGATCGTTTGCGGCTAGCCGCCAGTCTCGCTAGCAGTATTCTACGGTTCCATGGAAGTTGGATGAAAGCACATTGGCGGACGAAGGACATTATGCTCAGGCTAAGTGAAGACGGCAATAAGGCTCCTGACTTTATATATCTGGCACAGCAGACACCAGAAAATGCCGATCAGCCCGCTACACTGATGTCACAACAAAACAGCCTTTCGACGCATCTTATTCGGAATGAAATTCTGTTCCCTCTAGGCCTGGCTCTTGTCGAATTATCTCTCGGGCAAACCATAGCCTCATTGCGCAAACCCGAAGATGATGACCCTGTGGATGCAGTAGCTAATCTCAAAACGGCTCTTCGTAATCTACCAGATGTCCGTAACGAAAGTGGGATAGTGTACGAGGAGGTCGTTGACAAGTGTTTTTTTTGGCCTGGCAGAAAAGACATCGAGTTTGATGACGAAGATTTTCAGAGGACAATGTTCGAGTTGATAGTCTTGCCATTGTTAGAAGACTTGAAGCATTTTGAAGGAAAGTATCAGATCCATTGATAATTGGTTTTGCCAGATGAGGTTTTTTTTGAACAATCAGCAAATTCTAGACAATGTTCGGATTATTAGCGTATTTATGAAGTTTTCAGTCCTCACAATCATTCATCGAGTCTATGTACACGCAATCCATAAGCAAAAAGTTTTAATGATGCAAGATCTATGAGTCCAAATCAACCACCTCCTGCACCGCCTTGAAAACGTCCTGATACACAGAAGCAGGCGCACAAATCAACCCAAAAGACCCAGCCAATGTCCTTCCTAACCCACAATCTATGGGCTTCCCCCTCAGATCCGTAACCACGCAACCCACTTCCTGCGCAACAAGCATTCCGCCCGCATGGTCCCAAAGACAAGAACGATACGAATCCTTTTGCAGAATTTTGATCAACACGTTCCCGCCACCCCTGACGACGACAGCCACATACCGCATTTGTGCAGACCATAGGTCTACTGTTGCAGGCGGAACGCCTAATTTTGAGGCGACGAGGGCATGCTTTTTGTAGTCTGTTGAGTTCGAAGCTTTGCAGTCGACAAAACGCAGATCGCTAGTTTTCAGATCTGTTGGGTACTTTGGTATGGGAACTGCAGAGTCCAGATTTGTCTGTCCAGAAGAGTAATTCATAGGTAGGGTATATGCGCCTTGACCCGCAATGGCGTATACTATCTGCCCATCACCGTGCTTGTCGACTATATCTTCGTGAACTTGGTTTGCGCCAACCGGCAGATTGGGACAGCCCAAAACACCTAATTTCTGTTCCCCATCTTCTAGTAACGCGAGACAAACGACATATTGCTGTCCCTGGATGAACGTCGCTGTGCCATCAACCGGATCAAGCACCCATACACGACCATTTGGGCCACCTTGACCTTTGCCACCAAGGTCAATAAGAGCAAGCATCTCCTCCGGCGACGACGGCGTCGCCAATCCATGGCCCTCATTCTGAAAAGAAGAAACAAGCCCCCAGACCCTGTTCAACAACTCGGGACTCTCCCTCAACGCCGCAGCCGACTCTTCACCCACAAACTCATCTTCCGGGTAGACGGCATGAACGGCACTGATGATAAGTGCTTGAGCTGCAAAATCGGCTATTGTGACAGGTGTATTGTCCTTTTTGTCTAGGGCGCCTTTGTCGACGGCGGCGAGGATGGATTTTGTGAGTTTTGAGGCTCGTTGGACTGTGAGGGTTGCTAGTTCTAGTTCTTTGCTGTAGTCCATCTTGTTTATTTTTGATGTGTGTATAATTGTGGTCGTTGTACTATGTATAGGTTGTCCAAGTGTAAAAATGAAGCAATGTTGAGATCGACAGGAAGATTTATCCATGGCTTAGAGTTTGGTTGTGGGCCGAGATCAGCGAATTAGTGACCTCATTGAGATCCACTTAATCGATGATGATCAAGATTAGATATGTTACTTCAAGTACACTGTCTACTTAATGACTATTGTAAGTTGAGTACTGACATGATTGCCTTATTATTTACATTGCTGCATTGCGATCTCAATCATGAGAGCGACATACGTGACGTAGGCTGGGGCTTAGCCATGTCTAATGAGAAACAAGCGTAAATGAATACTCCAAGCTCCGACAGAGCAATCTATATAAACCTTACCAAGCCGCATATGCAAGCTCGTAAGCAAAAGCCAAGCTCATCTTAGCATGTTGAAGCATATGATCAAAGCTCAGATATTTGATCAAATCATCCGTGGAATGAATGTGCTTGTCACTGTCTTGGAACTCGGACTCAATGACAAATGCAGAAGGATAACCATAGCGGCTGGCAGATGCGTGATCGGAGCAGGCGTAACCACACTTGGTTTCGACGAATGGGATATCACAGTACTAGATCAATAGTCGTCAGCGGTTGATCCTCAATACGAATAACGAAGTCCTTACCTGGGTAATGATATCTTTAATGAACTGTGTCAATGGAGCATCAACAAAGTCAATGATAACACCAACGGACTCTTCCTTGCCAGCATCGAGAGTACCCTGCACGAATCCAGTCATGTCTTGCTGCAACATAGCTTTGATATCGCGGTCATTCTTTCGGTAGTCGGAAAAGACAGCTTGAGAGCCGAGCAGACCTCCTTCTTCGGCGGAGTACCAATGAAACTCGACGGTGTTGGTGGCATTACCAGCCACAATATCCGGGGACAAAAGAAGAGTGCGCAACACTTCTAATATGGTCACAGTTCCGCTTCCATCGTCATCGGCGCCAGGCGCGGCAAGGATGGAAGGAAGGAACAAGTTGATGCTGTCCTGATGTGCGCCTAGAACTACGGTTTTATTGGTTTGACCGGGGATACGGGCAATGGTGCTGAATTGGCCCCACGAGTGTGCAAACTTCTCTACCGTGGCTCCATGAGCAGCGGCGCCGGACTTTTGAATAATGTCGCTGATCTGCTCATACAACCAGGTCGCGGATTGGACTCCATATTCTGACTTGTAATATCTCGTGTGAAAGGAAGTGAAGTGTTCGAGGTTGTGTTGCATATGCTTCTTGTCTAGTTTCTTGGATAACGACCTGATGGTGTCATTGTGGATTAGTTTGGTAGGATATTGTACGGCGTTGCTTGTGAAGAACTTGGGATAGAAGCCGGCTTGGGTTTCTTCGGTGATGTCGATGAAGTTGACTCCATCCTAAGCCGCGACAACGCGATTAGTCATAGTCAAAGTCATCAAGGTAGAGCTCGTACAAGCTTGAGTTCCCACTTCTCTTCTTCTGTCACCCATCGCGTGTCGTATGGAGCAAGTTCGATAAGATACTTCTCAGTCTGCGGTAGTGGTGCCTTGCTGCTTGGTATTTTATCGAGTAGAGGAGTCTGTTCGTATGTGACAGCGGCAGCCGAGGTGGACTGGATGGCAGCACCCAATGCGAGGACGGCCTGTAGCTTCATGGTAGCGTCTGAAGACTGATAAAATAAATAAACCCAATCAAGTCAAAAATGCGAGAGTCCCAATATATCGTTGAAAAAAGAACGAAGTGATGGATAGACAGTAGCAGAGTGAAGGCAGGATGATGTGACGCTATCTACGAGCTGATCTAGCTTATCTTGATCGATGTTATCATACGCTGGGGGAGCACGTGATGCGATCGCGACTGCCAAGGCTCCTTGAAGGTTGAGGCGGAGTTCGGCCACCTCGCTCTCTCTTACTGTTCATCCTACGAATTACGACCCATATCTGATGTGCAAACGAATCATGTCAGTCTTCTAAAATACACTCCGTCGTCAGATCTACTGTTGAAGCAGAAGAACTCACATGGAGCAAAAGAGTGACAGAGGATGAATCAGGATGAGTCGACAGCAGGTGGACCCTGGCCCTGTCAGCTGACCAACCAGAGACGCGTTAGGGCTTATCCGCCAATCGAAGCGCAGCCTGAGGCCACACGTTATCGGCGCGGTCGGGGATGGGATTACGGATCGGCTTATCGCATGCGCTCATCCAGGAAACCCGGAAACCAAGTATCCTAAGTCTTTGCACTTTTCGTCTCTCTCATCCCTCATCTCTCATCCAACTCTCAGAGCCTACTCGCCTTCTTAGTCTTGACCTCTGAAATCTGCTATCTACTGGTTACCCGCCACCCAGTGCTCACCCGAGAATCACCGTCCCCCACTGACTCACACTCAACCATGGCAATCCATCCGATTGTGCGCAACGAGCGCCCAGCAGCTAGCAACCTGACCCAGCAGGATATCTCTGCATGGACAGAACAAGCTGCCGCTTCGCTTCAGATCCTAGACATTTCCGAAACTGTTGCTCAAGTGGAGGTTACAGACGGAATTAGAGGCACTTCGACTGCGCTATCCATCCCTCTTGACGGGCCCATCCCAGCGAGCGTCAAACCGGTCTCTCACGTCAAGATTGTGTCCAAATCGACCGACGAGACTACCGCCGCAGTATCGTCAAGTACATACCGACGCCGSGAGCCACTCCGTCGTGATAGCCTGAAGAGGCGCGAGGCATTATTGAAGGGCAAAGAAGGCAGTCGTCGCAGGCAACGATGGGAGAATGGTATTTTGCCTTGACCTACCAATTTCACCTGATTGATGGCTGGGTCCTCGTTGAAAAGTCAAAGTCAACTAACCGGGTTAGATCGTCTTCTGAGCAACCCTTGGGCTCAACCCCCGGCTCCTGGCGACTGGTCCGTCCAACCGACGCATCCCCGACACGACCCCGTTCCGTACTACCTGGCACCGCTGTGGGATAGTCACTTCGCACAAAAAGAGCGCAGCAAGTCATTGAAACAGTCGAAGAAGAACAAAGATCATGAGGATGAAAAGAGTCGGGTTTCCAGGGAAGTTCGCAAGTCTCTCAAGCACGCCCGTGCCGCTCGCGGTATGCTACAAGATTTGGAGGAGGATATCCGACGATTTCTCGAGAAGTGGAATGACAAGCAACTAGAGCGCGAATTGAATAGCACCGACAACTCAGAGTATGAGGATTCGGACGAGGAGATCGTTTTCGTCGGTCGGAATGGTCAGATGCACGATGCTCACAGTCGTCAAGAGAAAGCCAGAATGGTTAGCGAAGGGCTCCAAGATGGGCAAAAGATGGTGTTTGAAAGTCTGGCTCAAGATCCGGGCGCTGTTTTCGGGTGAGTACTATTTCCTTTCCTGTAATTCAAGGCCGCACAAAACTACGTTATTCTCGGCCGTCAATGTCGAACTGTAGCTGAGTGTTGTTGTTGCTAGACGATGGCTCGTGCATTCGATCGCTACCTACTATGGCTTKTWTACTTGGTCAGTCTCGTCCGGCAGTCCTGAACGTCGCCAGGCTTATGTCGGACTCAGTCCTCCGGCTTCAAATATGCATCTTTCGGATCTCACACATGATTCGGCATTGAGGATCAAGCCTGGTGAGCCGTTGCCMAAGCCACTCTGGGTTCAGGTTTGATACATGCATTTTGGCGAGAACTGCGAATATGTCCCGTATCTGCATTGATCTTCGGTCGCGAAGATTGCATAATTCTTTTTCTGATTTGACAGTCATAAGATCTAGACTGGTCCACAAGGTAAATGATCGTTTATTGAAACTTCTAGCTACCTCACAACCTTCAAAAGTGTGAGTGTAGATGAGGAATGCATAGCATAAATAACTCACACATAATGTCAATTTCTTTTACTTACATGTAGCTCCTCACCGCCCGTGTCAGATCATATGCAGGCGCCCAAATCTCGCCCAATCCACAGGCAGTAGATAGTGAACAGTCGATTTACATATGTAAGGACTGATTTAGTCTCCATCGTCCAAAGATTACGACGTTAGTGGTAAGTCGCCAAGTTCACATGCGATGAACGACATCCTATAAAAGCGTATCTCTTGCATGTGCTCTAATACAACGAATGAAACAAATTCGTCCTCTTTGGGAGGGTAGGGAAGCTAATTACACCGAGACCAATGATGATGGCTTGCAGCACTACTCGTTCTCATTCGAACTTCGCAGAGTATTTCGGATGCTTCTCGCGGTAGTTCATGTTTCCTTTCTTTCTTTTTTTTTTCGTTGACTGTTTTGTGGATCGTTATCCAGTTAATTTACCCCCGACGTCTCCAGCTCCAGCTTGAAATGGTTCCTCGTAAGCTCTGAGACAACATCTCCCCTGCGATGAAACACAAGGGCTGAACACGGTTAAACCCAAGCCATGTAAGTTAGGCCAATGTTACAGCTCGAAGCTGACCACTGTGGCTTCGACTTTCAGGGATGTGAGTCCTGTCTAGAAAGTACGTATTCGGGAAATAATAAATATAAAATAGCTAGGTAGCTCGTCAAACGAGGATTCGGAGTCAAATACATAGCTGAAACCCGCCGAGCGGGGGATATGTACGTATGTAGGTTTAGTCAGTGTCATCTGCACTTTTGAATGGGGATTGGATGATGGGTGCGTATCAGCTCGTGTAACATGATGGTATAGAGAGTTCAAGACAAGCATTGGGATGGAGTAGATCGGATCAAGGAACTTGAGGTTCGTCGATAATCAGTATCGAGGAATTTGGAAGACGCTGAAAACAATATAGCCTTCAAATGACCTAAATCTCCACGACGTGCTTCAAAGAGTGAGGCAGCGAGTACGGTGTAACCGGACAGATTGATTGGACAAGAACTAGCGATCGATATACGACAGTCTGCGCCGTACAACTACAAAGTGCTTAGTGCCCACTGGCTAGGCAAAGGGTAACCCCCCATCTTAGGGCACGCGCCCGCTAATTCAGCCTAACCGGGGCCCTCCAAAGCCTCAGCGCCACGACAGCACTTACCAACCTAGGCACAATCCGGGCAGTCTAAGCCAGCTAATTGCCCCAAATCTAGCCCTGAATGTATATAGTTCATTGCGTGGCAGGCACTGGAGTTTGAGGCTTGGGAACCTGTGACAGGTCGATCGATGCTACTCTGTACATAGCCAGTGTACTATTCTTGTACACAGCTATTTAGTATGCAGACCATCCTACCTAGGCTAAAATATGCCGATATTCTGAAGTAGCCGCTCGGTCCCGGTCTCAAATCATAAGATTCATCAGGCTGTGTGGGTGTCTTCCATTCACATTCACGTTCACCCCTCTTCTATCCTACCCTGCAGCTCACGGACGCCGGGTCTGCAAGAGTCAGGCGAGCCATTTGACTTGCCTTGCTTCTAACTATCGAATGCCCATTTGCTTTTTCCCATACTTTCAAAATCGACCTACCTGCTTAATGTCTTAATTATTAAATGAATGTGAAACCCGATTCTCATTCAGCACCGATTATTGAATTGATGTCTCTCGCCCTGGCATGCCGATTATTAGTATGATCGCGCAAAACAAATAAACAACATACCTGACTACCAACAAGATCTCGATTGATAGCCATTCCTCGATTTTCGAATTGATTCTGTCATTTGCCCCGCGCGCTTCTCTTGTGTCGACGCATGATTCGTGACTTGACATTCCAGTCTGGCAGCAAGAGTGATCGTGTTGGGTGATGTTGTTTGTTGTTCAAACCCAAAAAGCATTTGACCCACCGGCAAGGCATGAATGAATGACACAGAAATACTACTAATTAATATACAAATTTACTGATAATCCGGATAAAACGCGATTTTGATCAGTTATTCTTTTTTACTTCCCTCTGGACTATAACTATATACACAACTCAGTTCAAGGAAAAGGTTGGTCATCTCATGATGTCCTCCTCTCCCACAACATATCAGAATGGACCACAGGGCAGTCAATCAAGCACATCGAGTACCGCGGAATCGGATCATTCAAGAAGTACAGCACCAACAGAACACAGCCGTCGTATAGTCATTGCAGATAAGAGAGAAGACTCCTTCACAGCACCTTTTTTCACAGAAGACCCTCGCCACTCCAACTCAACATATGCATCGACAGTGCCTTCGTATGAGGACCTACCGAAAGAGGAAGAAAAGGAAGAGCCTCGTTATGAAGTCGTGACAGATCGACAGGAAACATTTGCTTCAAGCGCGATACCGTCCAATTCACAGACTTTTGCCGACTTGTTCCCGTCTGGTCGGCGTCTGTTCATCCATCATGACGATTCCACGCTAGACGGAAATATGAATCTGCGCGTCGACACGCTACTGAATCGCAGAGATCGGACTGGGCGACAGGAAGTCACTCTTTTTCATCTGAGGATGCATGATCTGCACAGTCGGAACTTCTCATTTCGGCGGTATTGCCGCGATTCTGGTCGTGAAGTATGCCACTCGAGACGATTGGCGAGTACGGCTCATTCGCAACGGCCGAATCTACGGAGGTCATGGAGTACGGTCTTGAATGGATTACGGCCGGGCTCGGGCTCGAGTGATAAGCATTCTGTGAATGGGTTTTTGAAGCATAACAACAGCAGCAAACATTCACATCATCAATCGCTTCCCAAGTCGTCGCCTTTACAGGAATTTATGCATGAAGATTCCACATCGTCCGAACCAGCTGAAGAGAAACTCTCGAATACCATGCTCCTCGAGTTCTGCAACTACGCGCACGTTGAACTCTCGCGAGTCGGCGTCACGCCGTCGAAGAGATACGAATTCGAGTATTGGAGTACAAAATACCAATGGCGACGCGATTTTAGACGCGAAGGAGACCTTGACGAAGTGTCATACCATCTCGTCAACCTCGAATCGTCAAGGACAGTCGCTTATATAGTACCTGAAATACTGACCCCGATGGAGACAATGGAGGAAGCAGCGAAGGGAGGCTGGGTACCGAAGTGTTCGATGTGGATCAGTGATGCGTCCGTCTATGAGAGGATGCCTGATATCGCTGAGTATGTCCTCTCTGAAGGTACTTCCCTAAAACGCCTCAGCTAACAAATCAACAGCGTTATCGTAGCGACCGGAATCATGGTTCTCGTGGACGACAGCATCAGACGTCGATGGCACAACAAACGACATGTCAGATTAAACCTGGGTTCTAGGAGAGCTTCTTCATTTCTACAGAATATACATTTGGACTCTTTAGGTCCAAAACGATTAATTGATGAAATCTTTCATCGCCGCGGGTCGGCTTGATTTGTTTCATCTATACTCACGACAGACAGAAGTATTTAAACTTCAGAGCGCAAGTCGCCATTTATGATAATTATCATGTTTGTTTGATGGTATATACTTATTGCGTGTTGAGGCTGGCGTTTTTGTATAGATACTTTTTGGACAGGAAACCCTAATGTTCGGACACGCGGATCGACCGGGTCTTGTGTGAATTGACACTTGCTTGATTCAATTTCGATCTCGATTTCTTCAGGATATTCGTGTTTCGCTTTCCTCATGCTGTACAATGTGAGGCACCGTTGCAATTTACGGGGACTGTAATAAAGATGACATCTTGTTGTCCGACCTCAATTCCGACCGATCTTCTGACTCAGATGCCTATATTTGGCTTGATCTCGAAATTTTTAAATGACGAAATGAACAACCCATCTCTCTGTAGGATATAGCCGATAACCTTGGCCATGCCTTGGTCTGCGATTCATGATCATGCATGATTGTCAATGTCACATGCAAAGGGCCGGGCTTCAATCTGCTTGCCATCGTCATTGATTATCTAACGGTCTATGCAATCTTATTCCGTGTACTTTCAGATTGTCTGAGTATAATCTAGTCGCATGTGAAGAAACAGTCGCCTACATACAATATTGGGAAGCCTAGATAAGGGTAAGTCCCTGCTTACATGCTTCAGCTTATTTGACTATATTGACTTATCAATAGCTCTTTGATGTAAGCATTGTACTAATTCATCATACTAAATTCTTTGTTCTGGTACTGGTCAAATAAAGTTAGGGTTTGGGCGAAAGAGGTAAAACCCCCCCAAAAGAGGCAGGTTCCAATTTAGGGAATTTTCCGTCCTTCTTTCTCTATGCCTCAAACAATACGAGATAAATGGATGCTACACGAGGATGCGTAGCTATCCCTTTTTCGCCTGACGTATATTTTTGATGAAATGCCACTCGACGAAAAAGAAAACCTCCCAAAAATTTACCATCCCCTATCAATGGGCAGGATATCTGCAGGCATGAATGCCCAAAACGGTGCCAACATGGTGCGGATAGTGGTGCTACATCGAATACCCGTCGGCCAAAGGGGACTCCAAAAGGAGTCATTAAATAGAGAAGGAAAAAAAAAAGTAAAGCAGCGAATCAGCGATTTTCTAGTATTATTTAAGAGAAGAAAGGTTGCTACACCCCCTTGCCTGACGTTGGATTTTCTTTTCTGCATCAATGCCCCATGGACGTAATGTGTGTGGTTATTGATGAAGGAGTAAGGTATATGTTTGTAGAGTGTACTTTAAAAGCCGCATTTAGCGAGAAGAAGTGTAACCGACTACCTACATGAGTATGTGATGTTGTTGCATTTATTCTCGTTTTCATGGAAATTCGGTAATGTCTGCTGCGGTTCTCCCGCAATTGTCTGGTGTAGAGTTTCAGTAACCATGGCTCTATTCATTCATTGTTTCACTCTGTACCGATCTTATTGTCCGGCCAAGTTACCTATGTAGGTTATTACTTGGTTAACCATCATGTAGCTAGATAGCTATTGTCCAGTAAACAATCCTCATTAATGTATCGGTTCCATGGATCGAGTTGATGTGCTGGCAGCCGTAGGATACAGTGGTACACTAACCAATTCTCCATACACTCAGCCTTCCTATCATCTTGCTCTAAATCTTGGGCTGCTATTCCTCTTTTGTCCATATAAACGACCTACCTAGGTCTACATACCGCGGAGCCCAACTGGCTGGACAGGGGATTGTTCAATAAGGCGTCAAGTCAGGACAATTCATGGTCTAGTTCCTTCCTATCAGGTTCAAGATCTTTTTATATGCCCATCAAATGATAAATTTATTCGAGTTGCCGATAAATGATTTGCCAGTAGATTCCAGGAAACGGTACTCCGCCTTTAGGCTTTCGCGAAATGTTCGTCTGTTTTCTTGCCCCATTTTTTCCAACCCTTCTCCTTCTCTTGAAGATTATCCCGCTCCACTCCCGTACCTAGTGATCGATATCTGCATGTCAAATCAGATAACCAGTTTGCTAGAACCACGTTTACTGGCCTGACAGCTATCGTGACAAATAACCAAACATGTTTTATAGGCTAATTGGACCCTCTGTTCTATCTCCTCCACTTGTCATGTTTCGCTTCCTCTCAACCAACCATTTCGCACCCCTCATCCATGGGTTTCTCTCCTCTCTAGAGGTTTCCCTTCTGGCCGCAAACATCATGATAATTGCTTTTTTTACTCGCCTTATTGTGTTCCTCCCTAACGAAGACCCTTTTCTTACCCCTACCTCTTATGATCCCTACCGATCGATCACGGCCCCAGGCTTGTGCATAATCGTAACAGTCAACCGCTCCAAGGCTTGAGGATATTTTAAACGTCTTTCTGTAACTGGTCAGGCAATTTGCCTAGGTACCTAATGTGCGACGGGCCGTCCCCTGCCTGCAGCCTCTTTCTCTATGATCCGCATGTTCTTCATTTTATTCATTTTACTTTCTGATTATTTTGATGTGCTGCAAAAGCAAAGCAACCCTAGCCACTAACCGAGTGGATGACAACAGCATCTGGAGGGGCATTACTTGTCGCTTCACACATGTGTTTTTTCGATATTTTATTTCCTTTTCTCACACACTCCTCCCCTAATTTCTTCTATTGTTGCCCTTTTTTTAAATGGGAGGCTACTTGGCTTCATACATCCATACATATTCTGTTCTTATTCATGCATATTGGTCCCTCTCTCTCCGCCGACTTGTACATGAAGAGGGGCAAATGTCCGATGTTATCCATCAGCAAACCATTGAGTACATACATCCATTCATCCTCCTCCAATTCCTTACTGGTAAAATGCCAATGGCATTTAATTTGACCTTCCCCTCCTGTCACTCATTTGTGTAGGATATATATAGCCGTCTCTTCTCTTTCTTCTTTGACTTGGAACCAAGTCTTCCATTGAAAGGAATCCACTACCTACAAGTTGCCGCTCGCGTGCTGTCTATCCCGCTCCGACAACACAACTTTTCATCTGTAACTGTATCTAGTCGTGTCTTGCATTTGACAGCGTCGACCACCTTCCCGTCGTTTACAACAAAGGGACAGCTTGCTACCAATCAGATCAACCTTGCTAGGAAGAAAACATTGTCTCGCTCTCGTCCTCTTTTCCGAAATCACTTTCCTCTTTGTGTCCCTATATCAAAGCACAGACTTTGATTTCTTTACTATGTCTACTCCGGTTGCTGGCGCTCCGGGAACAATGCCTAATTGGCAAAAGATGTTACAGGGTTCGCAATGCTATACTTGCCCTCATCTTCTTCTTCTCGTGTTGCACCTTACTAATTATTACTAGACCACTGCACGAAAAACGGATTGGGAGCTCCCGAGTTCCATATCGTATCGGATCGACGAGGTACGATCTTCTTTCTTTCTCTCCTTGCTCGATATCTCGTTGACCTTTCTCTTTCTCTTCTCTCCAGGAGGTAGAACCGCTTGGTCAGCAACCGTCAACGTAGGGAACCGGAGCTTCGCCGCTCGATACTGGTACGACGGTCAATACCTCAACAATGCCAAAGAGGATGCTGCTGAGGTCGCAATCAGGCAATTGGATCCTCAACCATTCGTCCCTCAGACAAATTACTCGGGTCAATTCTAGTGAGCGACTTTGATGCGACGAATACAATAACATGATTCCTTTGCAGATTTTCCTTTGCAGACGAAGGGCTGTTTCGGAATTGTCTTGACGTAACGCGGATACGATGACTTGTACTGATATTTTGCTTTGGAATACAACTCGGATGCAAGAACGTGCCGGATACTCGACTCGGGATGCGAAAAGTATGCATCGGACCTCTCCGCCAACATCTATCTCCTTTGATTCTCCTGACGACAGCAAACGCCTAGTATTGTCTACGAGTCGGCGATGGCCGACTACAACTGCGAATATTTTTCCGAGGCCGCTTTTTCCTCTGTACAATTTCTTTTGTTTTTTCTCCTTCCGGTTCTCCACATTATACATATGCACAAAACAACATCTGGAGCAGTGACTTACGAAGTTACGATATGACTTATTTTCGTTTTCTATGCGCATGGGATATTGAAGGAATGCAATTTTAGGATTATGGATCAGGAGTTTATTTCTTCATTAATCTTCTTTTCTGAATGAAAAGGATATTAACATGGCAATCAAGCCCCAATTCTTATCTTTTTGAAACTTTTTTTTTCGTGACTGATGTATCATGGACCTACCGAAATTGCAATTTAACATGATCTTCCAGACTTTCCACACCATCGTCCGAAAAAAGAGAGGAAAAATTCAAACAAGGTTTCGGAGATTTGCGGGGAGGGCCATGACATCTCACCTCCTCGTCTAAAGGCCTAGAAGCTCCATCCAACGTACCTGCTACGTAGCTTACTGATGTCAAGTGGTACCTGATCCGAAGGACAGGTCATCACCGAAGACAATGCCCTTTTAAGCTAGGTAGTAGTAGTTTTGGCGAATGATTGATTTTGTTGTTTTTGGGTAGCGACAACATGACTAAATTTTTTTTTCTTTTTCATGCATGCACAGTTGGACGGGCCGCTTTGCATAACACTAAGGTCTAAAAAACGTTAGTTACAGCTTAGCCCTAAGAGCTACGTATCTTATCACTTGACGTATTATTATGTATGTACTCTGCACTGAGTCTGCAGCTTGGCGAGAATTGGCAGACGGAGAGGGGCGAGGCTGTGACGTCGCACAAATGCGTTTTTTGAAGATTCGTGGGTTTTCTTCAAGCCTCTCGTTGTTCTCGCTTCCCATCACATTGGCATCGATTCGTCTGGTTAGACCATTATGTGACGGGATCACTATCACATACCGTCGTTACATTCGCCTTCCCACGCAAATAGGATATCCCTCTTGATGACAATTGGTACTTTTCATTGGAGGGGGCACTGCAAAATGGAATGATTCGGTGGAGACCTCGGCGAGACCGATTGACGAATGATGAAAACTGTATGATCCTTTTTTCGAACGGGCCCAGCTCATTGGACAAAACGGGCAGTCTTTTTCCATCCAGGCATCAATAACATCTTGGTACATGCTATTCCATGTCCTGGTAGGTGTTTAAGTGGCATGTAGTAAAAAGAAGGATTTTGTCTTCCCGTTTCCCGCCCTTCCGAACCAGTCGATCGCGACGGGGCTGATGGGTTCAGCCTAACCGCATTTTTAGACGAAGATTGCGCCTGATTGGTTGATTATTTGTGATGACATGTGACAAAACAACGCTCCTTGATGTCGATGTCGATTGGCGACTTGTGACGAATGTGACGATAATGATCTAATTCCAATTACTCCTGCTGCTAGTTTGAGGCGCAAACTCGATCGGTTCATCTCGCGCGACGCTGATCACAAACAGTATGTACAACGCACAATAAGAACGACAAAGTGAGGCTGGCCCAAATCAATTGACTAACTACGTAGTGCCTAGCCAAGTAGCTACAAAAGTGACTAATGTACGTGACAAAAAACATGCAACTTACTACACTGTATACCCATAGATCGGTGGCGTGAACTCCGCCTCGCTTCATTTCCGTGACGAAATCTGTCTGCATGCAATGTTCCATGTACCATGTACGTGCTACTACGCCTAGCTACGATCAAGTACAGGGTACTTGAACCTATACATAAGCGCCATCAACATCACCTGAGCCCTTGATACCCCTGTCAAGTCATGATATCCCCCTCCAGCCATTTGTCTTACTCGATAGAGAATGGTAATTGAGTCATGACGAGGAGCTGCAGAAGTGCCACTTCTGACCGACCGGTTTACATTCTTGTTGGCAACCCAATGGGTGTAAGCGTAAGCGGTTGACGAAGTGTTGACGAATCGCGATAAGATCGATTAGTGTGGTGCTTACTAGTCAGTCTTTTTTGCAGTTAACTCCCGATCTGTGAAGAACTACTCGGCATTGCAAAGCTATTCTTACGTAAGCGTAGTGACTAAGGATAAGCTGCAAACATGTCAAACACCACAAAAAGTTTCATCTAGCGGTCCTAACGCGGAGACCCCTCATCACAGTCACGCAAAAGATCAGCAGCTAGATACGAGAACCATCGTATTCGCGCGTCTTTGTGAAATCTTACAATTTTCAACAAATCAGGAAACATTATCCGATTAAATAAGTTGCGGGCCCTGACTGCAGCTGCGGTCCCTGCAGTCCATCCCCGCGGAATTCGAGCTGCAACAACAATGTCGACAGCTACTCCTTCTACATCTACTCGCAAGCCAATGCCCTCTGCATTGACTTTTGATTTACATGCAAAATGCTCTGTATGCTTTACTCTCCATGTTTACACAATGACAGAGTCAACGATTCACTAACATTCATTCCTCGTCTAGACCACCAAAGCCCGAGCGAGCACGCTACACCTACCTCATGGCTCCGTCCCACTCCCGATATTCATGCCCGTCGCTACTCAGGCCTCCCTCAAAGGCTTGACGTATGATCAATTGAAAGATACCGGCTGCATGCTCTGCCTGAATAATACATACCATCTCGGTTTGAAGCCTGGGCAGGAGGTATTGGATCTTGTCGGTGGAGCACATAAACTGCAGGGTTGGGATAGGAATATATTGACGGATAGCGGTGGGTGAGTTTCACCTCGGAACATATTCTCTCGATCCTCGAGACGGTTTTACCTTGCCCTATAGACTCATTTCGACTAGATTTCAGATGGTCTCCTTACTGAAGTTGGCTACTATCACGGAGGAAGGCGTAAGATTTCTGAGTCCGCATGATGGCACACCGATGTATGTAAGAGTCGTCCCTTTAGTGATCTCTAACAAAGCTTATAAAGCCTGACGGAGTATTCTAGGCTACTCACACCCGAACACTCCATAGCTCTCCAAAACTCGATCGGCTCCGACATCATAATGCAACTCGACGACGTTCTCGTAACCACATCACCGGATCACGCGAGAATGCAAGAAGCCATGGAACGATCTGTACGATGGCTCGACCGCTGTATCGATGCGCACAAGTATCCCGAACGGCAAAACCTGTTTTGCATTATTCAAGGCGGTCTTGATCTAGAAATGAGACGGAAATGTTGCGAGGAAATGGTTGCACGAGATACGCCGGGAATTGCGATTGGTGGTTTGTCAGGTGGAGAGGCGAAGGATGAGTATTGTAAAGTGTTAGTAATCTCGCCTTGCAGCTTTTGCTAGCACAGGAAGAACTAACGAAGCTTTATCAGAGTTGACACTTGTACTGGACTGCTTCCAGAAAGAAAGCCAAGATATGTGATGGGAGTGGTAAGATCCTCTCCACGACCCCGGAGGAATGCTTCTAAGGTATGATTTATATAGGGATATCCCGAAGACCTTGTCGTGTCCGTCGCATTAGGCGCAGATATGTTTGACTGCGTATGGCCAACGCGGACTGCAGTATGTTTCTCGTCCCCTGTCTCCCTCCATGACCCTCTTCGTCATTCTTTTAACCAACACAAAAACAGAGATTCGGCGCCGCCATCACCCCCTACGGCGTCCTCAACCTTCGCAACAAAGCATACGCGTATGACTTCACCCCCATCCAAGATGGCTGCAAATGCACCTGCTGCCGACCCAAATCCGAGGGCGGATTAGGTATCACAAAAGCATATGTCCACCATCTAGCCGTGAAAGAAACTGTCGGCGCTCATCTGTGAGTTTTCTTCCTACAATCCTCTATCCTCATCGACATAGCAATCTAATGACAAGTGATCACTAGCCTCACGATGCATAACGTTCAATACCAACTTTCACTTATGGACTCGATCAGACAAGCTATTCTAGAAGATCGATATCCAGCATTCATTCGCAAGTTTTTTGAGAATTATTATGGGTCACGAGATAAAGCGCCGCAATGGGCTGTTGATGCTTTGAAGAGGGTGAATGTCGATCTCTTGGCGGAATAAAGTATTTATTCTTAGTGTTTCAAGGCGTGTTCTGTCGCATTGATCACTTGCTACCTAGGTCAGGAAGGTATCTTCCGGGTGCGCATATTTCGAATAGATCCCGAGATCAATATATTTAACAATTTCATAAATCCCAATGGAATATAGACTAAACTCGAACGTGACGTATCGTCTAAGGAAAATCCATTGGGTATGATCTATGTAACAAGTGTGTATATGTACCTCGCTGAACCACCACAATGAGAAAACAAGAACCCCGTCGCTCGCTTGAACCGGAAATATGATCGAACGGATAAAAGCTGTATATCATGTACACTACATACTGTCCTCACTCCACCTACTCCTGGTCTTCTTATACGCATCTCGATCCTCTAACCCCTGTGTAACATCCATACCAACCCCCATCCCGCGCTCAACCCATTGCTTACTACCCATTTCAGTAAGACGGGACAATGCACGCGCAAAAGCAAATCGTTCTTCGTCACCACTGAAGATGGATGTGGATTTCAGTGCGGCCATTGAGAGGCCGAGATCGTCCATTAGTTGGCGCATGTCTGATGGGAGGGCCTCGGGGCCGGAGGAAGAAGAGGACGCATCGTCGATTGAGGTTTTGATTTCAGCTTCGGACATGAAGAGGTTTTGGAGGGGAACTGCTGATGTGAGGACGAGTTTTGCCTGTTTGGCGTTAGTAGCTATACCGATCTGATGGTGGAGGCAAAGGAGAAGTACCTTGCTTTCGTACACAGCGTCAATAAATGTAATGAACCGTCGTGCCCAGTCACGCTCTCGAATAGTCATTCCAGGAACATCAGTCACAATGAAAGCGTCATAGTGTCGGACTAGTTCCAGGTAATCAGCTGCGCCAGAGGCACGACCGAGAAGATCCTGGAACGTGAATTTGGCTGCCCGTCCACTCGCAGAGGGCACCGGAATTTCGCGACCCCAGACTTCATGAGTTGCTGGATGTGGTGGATCATTCTGTGGATCTCCAAGATATTCGAACCATTTCTCGGCATGCTGTTCGGCTGCTTTGTCCAGCGGATGGTGGTAAACGCCAGAAGGAGGCCGTGGAATCTTGCGGTAATCTGTCTCCGAGTTCAAATTGAGAACTTCGAGCTCTTTTTTGAGCAATTTTATACATGGGATGAAGTGTTCCCTTTGAATGCCGTTCTTGTAGAGATCATCAGGATGTCGGTTCGAAGTGGTTACCATTACCACACCATGAGACATTAAAAGCTCCAAAAATCTACCCAAGTTAGTCATTAGGACATGCGCAGTCACAAAATCAAACGCCTACCTTCGCAGCACCATAGCATCTGCAATATCCGTACATTGAAACTCATCAAAGCACAAGACATTGGCAGTCTCCGCAATATCCGCCGCAACCATTGGCAGTGCATCAAACTCGCGACCCCGGGCTTTCTTGACGGCATGCAGGTCCCTATGCACTCCTTGCATGAAATTATGGAAATGTATCCGCTTCTTCCTTTTTATATTCGAAGGTATGGTGTCGTAAAACAAGTCCATGAGCATGGTCTTTCCGCAGCCAACGTCTCCGTACATGTAAAGCCCTTTCGGCAGATTCTCCGGTCGTGGGCGCGGAACGTCTGAATGAGCACCTCGCCCGAAGAGAGAGCCCCAAAATGACGATTTTGTATTTTCTTGAAGGTCATCTGGAGAAGGATGGACGATTGGCGGAGGCGTATACGACTTTAACATATCATGAAGACATTGAAGGTGGTTTATGATGTCTTATGAGCCACAGAGTTAGTCATTTCTCAACTCAGTAATTTGCCAATCAGGATAGAAGTTCAAGCATACTCCTTTGATGAGGGTCATCTCTGAGTAGATCTGCCTGGACCCTTCTCTCATACTCGTGTATGGGACCTTCTCCATCTCCAACACCTTGTTGTGATGCCGAGCCATCTTGCGCAGTCGCAAAGGACCGTATCGACCCTCCTCTAGAGGACACAGATAATCTATAGGTCTTATTCGGCGCATAAGAACCATTTGATATCGCTCGTGACGATCCGTGTCTCGATATCGTGAATGCTCGATTCACCAAATGAACTCGTCTCGAAGTCGGCCGACATGTTGCCGAAATTGTATGCGCCCGACTAGCTCTTGTTCGTGGGATTGCATGTACACATTTTGTACATGCTGCAATAGAAGTTCGATTCATTTTTCGGGTCAAGTATGCAGTTTCACCTCGTATACATAATCAGTTATCGTGTGAAAACGAGCGACTCCTCCGGTATCAGTACGGCTAACGAACGGGTCCGCGGAAGAGGTACCGGCTATCTGATTTCGCGGTGGCGGGGAGGCGCAAAACAAAAATTCGCTGTACAATGGGTGTATAACTTCGAAATTCGATCTTTGAGTGAGTGAATAGCGGCTCGCTTGGAGCGCAAGAAAGAACTATATACAAGTCTGCGCTTTTCACAGAAAGTGAAAGTGAGTGTATAGAAGAAGAGAGCTTCTGTATTTTCGTCCCGAGTTCCGACACGTGGGGGCAATAGACTATTCTTTTTGGGGAATAGGGCCATATTGTATCACGTGATATAAGGGCTTTGTTAACATCTTCAGGGTTACCCTGCGAATATTCGTCGGTGTCGCTTGCTAACTACCCACTTGACTTTATTTCTCTACTGAGAGCAAGCTGAAAAGCTCTCATCTTTGTCGGAAACCCGAATCTATAGCGGGAACCTCACACATTAGTCTAGCAAATGAGCTTGCACTTCTTGCTCCAGACTTCCCTCATTGAGTAATATCCCTCTACGCGAAGACTACAAGGACAGGTCTATCAAGATGCTCGGCAGGCTCCCCCTTAAAATTCTTGTCAGTGAATACCTCGACCAAGTATCTCCGGGAAGCGTGATTGATTTGGCATATGCTAATAAGCATTGCTTTTCTGTTATCGCCACCATCCTATACCGAATTCTGAAGTTTCCAATAAGCGACAGCGCACAGCTTGCAGATGATGTACATCATTATTCACAGCTACTGCAGATTTAAAATGGCTTTGGCAGTGTTCGACGTCAATCATCTTATACAGCAACCCAGGAGAAGCAATCGAAGAAGAGGATCGTACAGGAGACCTTACCATAAATAATCATTGTGTAGACCCGATATAAGGAATATTTGAGTACAGTGGCCGCGATGAGGTCATCCTTCAGAACTACGTGAACTATACCTGACGCGCGAAGACCCGTTGTTTCTAGCGCCTCTCAATAAAGTCCATGAGACATATCATTCATGGAACCTTTGGCTGATTTCATTAGGCAGCTATCTTCTCTAGAGTCCTTATTCTACGACAGTTACGGCCAGTTTCCGCCCTGTTTGCTTGCCACGAATCATCAGTAATAATCTCGGAACAGGCTCTATCTGACCAATTTCCATTTGTTAAAGTGGCAGGACAGGTGGTTCTAGTTATTGCAAAAGTACTTGTAGCTGTCTGTGTGATAGTGCTTTGAAATGTCTCAGCGATGGTGATGAGCAAAGTCGCTACTATTCCTTGTGCCCTAACCTGGATCAATATAATGGCTGCCATCAGGCCGAAAGAGGACCTTATTGATGATACCTGATACTGTAAACGAGTGTGAAAGTGTATTTGACCAAACAGCGAGCGATACATGTAGGTAGAAGACCTAGAACTGATGGAAGGTTTTCAATCTGGAATTGAGAAAACATCAAAGCTTAGTATCTCCTCCATATCATAAAGCAAAAACAATACAAAGGAGAAGGACAAGGAGCATGCGAGACTTTGCAAGCCGCGTAAAATCATCGCTTTTGTTGACCGAGAAAGCTATGGTGTGAAGAACATCGTCAAGGAATGTAATGTCGGCATAAAGACTACCATATGTCTGTAATTACGTTTTAGGCCGGAAAGATTATCCTCGAAAGCTTGATTGATTCATTGCTACACTTACTTAAAGGACCTGGTGGACCGGAAGGTTGACCGGATTCTCGTTCATGCCCCACCCTAGCCCTAAAAATGCTAACAAACCGATATTCGTCACCAGTCTGACCACGAAAGGTTACTAGAAGTGAATGTCAAGTATATGACTGAACACCGGGACTCGATATTAATCTACTGATTTCTACTTTAGTCTAAGATCCGGATGTAGAACCGGAACCGGGCCCGGAGGTCATTGTGTGGGTCACATGTAAGTCCTCCTTTATGGCCTTCATCATTTTGGTATTGCTGTTGGATGCATTTGATGATAAATAGCATTAAATATCCAAATGTAGAACCAATTTCTACAAATAGCCCATCCATAGCGAAAACTTTTCATAATCATTTATTTTGATCCGACTCCTGCAAGAAAATGGCATCACAAATGAAGAACTACAAGGTCCTCGCAGCAGCAAAAAAGGCTCAGCAGCAGGGCAATATTCCTCAGAATTGGCACATTCCTGTAAATATCTTCCAAGATGCTACTAACGTGATGGATGTACCACTTTCCTGCGGGCTACTGGACGAAACAGAAGCCAAAATCACCTCCGACTATGATGCAACCGCGCTTCTCGAAAAGCTCAAGGCTAGAGTCTGGTCCGTTGAGCAAGTGACTGTGGCCTTTTGCAAAAGGGCTGCCATTGCACATCAGCTAGTCAGTTCTCACAAGTGTCCATTAGAGAAGCCCTGCTGATCCCAAATTTGTGGCAGACGAACTGTCTCACTGAGATATTTTTCGACGATGCTATCGAACGAGCCAAGAAACTTGACTTAGAATACGGGCAAAAGTCACCAAATACTCTACCACCACTTTTTGGACTACCAATTTCACTCAAGGATAGCTTTCAAGTTTCTGGATATGATACGTCAACCGGAATGGGTTGCTATGTCGATGAGCCAGCAGAGAAGAACAGTGCGCTGGCCGCTATGCTAATTGACCTGGGAGCGGTTCTCTACTGCAAGACCAATCTGCCGCAAACAATCATGACTGGAGATAGTGACAACAATATCTTTGGAAGAACCTTGAATCCTCGCAACAAGTCGCTTACAGCTGGTGGAAGTACCGGCGGTGAAGGTGCACTTATTGCCCTTCGGGGCAGCATCCTGGGAGTTGGGACTGATATCGGAGGAAGCATTCGTGTCCCAGCAATCTGCAACGGGATCTATGGATTCAGGCCCAGCGCAGGCCTGATTCCTCATGGCGGTGTACGGGACGTCACCACGCCTGGGACAGATGGTATCCGTTCAACAGCTGGGCCTTTGGCAACTTCACTTCGGGATTGCTCTCTGCTCCTTAAAACGATACTGCAAGCAGATACTTGGAAGTACGATAGCACTGCAATCTCGATTCCATGGATGGATCTTCAACCTGACCGCAAGCTGCGAATCGGCGTTGCTCAAAATGAGGGCGTTTTCACGCCAACTCCGCCGGTTAGACGTGCGTTGGACCAGGCGGTCGATCTTCTCCACACCAATGTCAACATTGAAATCGTTCCGATCACCCTGCCCAACGTCGGTTCGCATTATCAGGACATCATGAGCTATTTTGCGCTATTGGGAAGTGATGTGAGCGCCCCTAAACCCTACTTGACATAATGACTATAAACTGACCAAAAGCAAAGTACTATTACGAGCAGTTTGCGCGGACAGGGGAACCAGTGATTCCCTCACTCGAAAACATAGGTCTTCTGTCGGTTCCAGGAACGGATCTTAAAGGATTTTTCGATTTGAATGTCCGCCGAGCCCAGGCCGCAGAGAACTACCTCAAGTTGTTCCGTGAAAACGAGATAGATGTAATCCTAATGCCTCCAGCAGCACATACGGCAGTTGCACTGGACCACTGGACCAAGGCGGCATATACTAGCCTATGGAACTATCTTGATTATCCGGCAATTGTGATCCCTACAGATCATGTGCGGGACACCGACTTCGCTGATGAGTTGAGCAACGTCCAATTTGGCCCCGAAGATGAGAAGCTTTACAGCCTGTGTATGTGTCCCTTCCTTCCCGATTTGATTCTCGTAGCTCAAGCTCACGTGCGCTGTCATAGATACCGGCCCGGAACAGTACAAAGACGCACCGGTTGGTGTCATGGTGGTGGGATATAGGCACAGAGATGAAGCTTTGCTGAAGGCGGCTGCTATACTAGACTCGATTTTGAATAAGGTATAGAATAGTAGTAGCTTTGGATGCGCGAGAGCTTTCACTAGCTACCGAACTGAACTCTGCCTAAAGAATCTAGCACAGGACACGGTTTATGTACTAAATCAAACCAGTAACCTGTAAAATTCGAATCCCGCTCGCGCCAGACATTACACAAAAATCTCTTAGTTGCCTTTTTCAACGTCGGGGCGTATTGATCAACGCAGTCGTCCACGAGCTTGAGCGTCTTGGAGCGTGAAGCTTTGTCTCGAACTTCAACTGCTGCGACGATGAATGGTAGTGTCACGAAGCGAATAGATCGCTTGGTAACTTTATATGCCATTTCAAGTTCCATGATTATTTCTTTGGACCATGTTGCGGCTTGTAAATCTTCTTCACCSAGTCGATATCGCAACCTGTGGCCCACTAACAGCGCTCCCAGACGGTACACCTTGGCTTGCGCAAGAAGGTGGACAACCTCAGCCGAATCAAACTGTGTTACAAGTTGATCCAACTTAGATGGCTGCCATGATTCGACAACAGATTGAATGTCATTTAGCTGCTTTTGAAGAAAAGCCAAAGCGCTCAGGTCAGTTGAATGAGCAAGTGAATTGCTAATTACGCAAAGATCGTGATAATAAGGCATAAGAGGTAAGGATAGACCAAGGTGGCGATCGACAATACCAGATGCCGGGACCTGGATTCTCAATGTGGGCTTTTGTCGATAGACCAGGCAGTTCATGGTCTCCTGGAGTACCAGAAAATTCTGCCAAGAAACTTTGTGTGTGCTAGCTACTGTAGTTTCTGTTTCCACTGACGGACTGGTCGTATCGAGACAAAAAGAGCAAATTTCTGGTACTCCTACTCCAATGGCCGAGTAGATCGAGAAAGCCAGTATACTTCCTAGAGTTTGACATAGAACAGCATCTTTCGAACGCGAGTTAGATAGAGATCGTAATGTATTCATAGCCTTTGATATATACCGAATGCTGGTATTGGCATCTGTGTCCGTTACGTTGTCAGATTGGAGCTGCCTCATCGTAATAGCACATGCAAGATAAGCATCCTTGAGCAATGGCAATGCAGCAGAAAGCTGTACGGCGAGTGAATGTTGCTGCTCAGCTTGAAAGCTCGGGCAAACGACGAAGTTATCCATGCTGTCAGCCTGGCCAAGGAGAAATTGCAACAGTTCCTTTTCTTCGGGTTTGTCCAGAAATGCGTCAATGTCATCGGTCGTAGATTGGTGGTGCTGTAACTCTCTGCGCTTGCCCGACGCATTTCTCTCATGTTGAACCCTTCTCCCGACAGGACGGACCGGCCGGATTGTTGCACAAAACAGACCTAGTCTCTCGCACCTTGCACAGTGGACGAAGGTCGTTGTGCGCTCGCATCGTTCTTTGAGCTGGTAGCATCTATCACAAGCAGTTCTCAGCTTTGGATTCCTCTTAGTTACAGATTTCTCCATACTGTTTGGAGAATTTCCGAAAGTATAGACAGTAATCCTGAGAAGATAATGTTGAGGATGGCTGACTGTTGAGACCAAACTGAGTGGGGCAATAGGGCTTTACTAATATCGCATTAGACCTTAAACGGAATAGCTCCATGTCTTGCCTCGCTGAAGAATGAGTGCCTGAGGCATCAATAGAATTTCAGGTACTCCCAAGTTCCTGAGCAATTTCATCTGGCGAGAGGATACTCCTCCACGTGAAGTATAAACTATAGGGTTCCCACAACCCCCAGCGGTTGATTTCCGGTTCCAGAAACCCCAGTTCGATCATTCGCTCGTCTCGCCAGAAAGCAAATCCAAATTTGCGGTATGGCTTAAAGGAGAAATGAAGTAGAGGAGACTTTGTCACGTCCGTAGTCATTATTGTATGGAATCTCCAACCCATCTGTGCCCGTCCAATTTCAGAGTCGATGTCAATAAGGACGTCACGGCCGGACATCCTTTCCATAGTTGGACCGGGTTTGGGTAAGCAAGGCAGTTGATATCCCCTATTGTAGACCGCTGCAGGCGGTCGATGCAAAAAGCGAGCCAATTCATCCTCGGCTTCACTTGGCTGTTCGCCCAAAGTCTCGTTGACAAAGTTGATCACGGTGAAGAGCTGTTCTTGCTCATATGAATATCTCCTCCTACTGCGCCCAGGAACATAAAAAAGTTCTAAGAAGTCAAGCATGGCCATCCCCTGAAGACGATTTTGCTCTTCCTCCGGCCAATGGGCCAATGCACCTACGTTGCAGGCGGTTTTAAGGTCAAGAAATATCTGTAATCGCCAAAGGAACCGGATAGTCGTCTGTTCTTCCAAGTATGACGCAGGCCCAGAATATTTTGGCTGGTAGGGCTGGCCCTGTAACCCATCGAATTTATGCCTAGGTATCCTCCGATTTTTGTAGATCCCCTGAACCTCAGTGTCACTCAATCGTTGCGGATTCATTGCTTTTGTCTTCTCGAGATAAAAGTCCAAACAAGCATGTGCTACTCCGTGGAGGGTATGTGCTAATTTTAGAAGATCGCGAAATACCTGTGGCGAAGTTTTGTCTGGCAGAGACTCCAGGTTGAATTCTTCAGACATGTACTTCAGCAAATGATCAATATCGAGTAGAGAGTTCGGTGACGTGCGTGTCAACAATACTATCATCATGTGGTTTCTGATACGGACGGGCAATGTTGCTGCCATGACATACTCAACAACTTCTCGGGCCATATTCATGAATATCAAATTGAGACGAGACGAGGCGTTGATGAGACCCCACAGAGATGAGATGTTTGGGCAATACTTCATGATCATGATCAAGATCTCGGTGGGGAGATGGATTAGAAGTGGAGCCCGATTCTTCTCGATCTTGAAACTGCTCATAACTTTCTCAGCCATATTGATGTAAGCCTGTTACGGCTGTGCTAAGAGTTGATAATCAAGGCCGATAATACAAGACTTATTTTGATCGGATGTTTGACCCAGATGTGTTGGACGGTGGACCCCTCTCATACGAAAGAAATGAAAATTACCGCTAGCAATTTAGCCTGGTAATAGACATGGTACTGATCAAAATGACAGGCAAGATTCATTCTGCTGTAGTTTATCAACAAGAGAGACATGTTGATCGGGAGTAATCAAGCTGAACCGAGAACATTTTCTGGAGTGGTCTGGTCAAAAATAAAGCGTACAGAACTTGCTCTCATTAGTAACAACGTGGATGCGTATAGTCAGTCACACCTACCTACAAAAGTCCATCACATTTTACCTCTTCCCTGCAAAAATCGTAATGCAAGATCAAGCGAGAGGAGGTAATAGTCAGCAGAAAGGATGACCTTCAATTACCCAAAGCATCATGAATTTCTGAGTTCTCAAGTGCTGGTGGTCCACTATGAAGTTGAAACTTCAACTCCTATCGGAGAATCTTTCATGGGGCTATCTATTAATTCGAAGCAGATCTCTTTTCGGTCACTGCAATGATTTTTAGGACAGGTGCATCCTCGACGACTTGCAATACTTATCTCTAGCAAACAATCTTCAAAGCTCTAAGTATGGGCCATCCATCCCACACGCACCCCAGGCCTTCGCCAAACAAGAAGCACTTTGAATGATCTGGAATCCCACCAAACCACTCCATACTGAGAACTCAAACCAGACTCATTAGCATGATCTCACATGTTCAACTGCGTTCGGAGTTAAATCCCCGCAACTCTAATTTGGCGTGGTTGAAAATGGCGTTAGCCCTAACTACCGGATTCGGTAATATTTCGCCGAGAGTCAAAACCGACGCATCTAACTCGTGTACCATTCACATTTCGAGAATTGACACTTCTTTTCTGCTCAATATTTGTACTTTCTCCTCATAATTTTCCGTTTTCGATGTGTACTCTCCACGGGAAATACCCCCGCGCGACTAGCCATGGTTGTCGGAGGGTTGGCCGCGCATCCGATCGAGATGGATCACACTTTATGGACCCGCATAAAGTATATAACGATAGTCACACTCATCTACCTAGACGCATCAATCACATACGCGTCCAAGTAGAAGCCGCATACACGTCGGAAGAAAGAAAACATCAAGATGAATTCCTTCTAGTCGGACATTCCCGAATCTCGGACAAGACACTTCACAGACAAATCAGTCTCACCTGCTTTGTTGCCTTTGTGCTTTTCGGATCTGGTACTTCTTTCCAGATTCCTACGCACCTGATTCCCCAATAATTACACTAAATCGCTTCGTCTGAACAGAACAAGGTGTTATGGGCGGTGTCATACCCGGCACTGCATTCACGCGCGAAATTCCCATTCTCAACACGACAAGCGGAAATGGCAACTCCACACTCGAAGTTCTGGTGGTCATAAACTACAATATCGGTTGTCGGGCTGGCTCGTTGTTCACGATGGTGATTGGTGAATGGCTGAATTGGGAATTGACTGTCGTCGGTGGTGCGACGGTTTTGGCGCTAGGGATTGTGATTCGGTGTTCTCCGTCCAGTATTGCGCAGCTTATTGTATTTCCCATACCTGCTCATTCGAATTTGGAGGGGTTGCTGATTGAGAGTCTAAGTTGGTCGTATTGTCACTGGAACAGGAAATGGAATCATCACTTCGACGATTCCGGTGTGGCATGCTGAGAAGGTGAAAGAAAATGACAGAGGGAAATTCATTACTCCTGAACTACCAACCAATGTGATACGTATATTCTCTCTTCAACTGAAATGCTAAGTAGTAACTTAGGGCGGAGGTAAGACTCAACTGAGTGGGTATATCAAGTCGACAATCATGAACTAACCATGGGCCGTGGAATAAGTGGCCGCTGGATCTGCTACGACTTCACATACGTCGACAGCAGCGCTCAATGGCGCTTCCCACTCGCACTCCAAATCTTCTTCGCAACGGCAACCATCTCCCTGATTGTGTGACTACCAGGCACAACGCGACGGCTGCTATTTCACCATCGAAACGAAGAAGCAATAAAAGTCTTATTAAAGTCTATGAAGACCCGGGATCGTGGAGCAGGAGAGGATTGAAACTGTGATTGCTATATGCATGAGCAGCAGGCGTAGGAGAAGTTTGGTGGAAGATTAGTCTCGTCAAACAGATTCCACGGGTATACATTTCGTCACGGCTAACGTGTATGTGTATGAATGAGAAGTGCCTCCCGAATGGTATTCACAACAGTGAACAACGAATCTTTTACCGAACCATGCTCGGCGTCAGTGCAATGATCATGCAGCAACTGACAGACATTGATCTGATTACGTACGCCAATTTTTCTCTAACTATATATGTAAAGCTAGATATACTGACAGTTGATCAGGTACTACGCACCATACATCTTCATCAAATCCGTCGACTTCTCTGAAAGCATTTCAACCCTCATGCCCGGCTTCCTAAGGCTATTTTACTACCTCTCCACCCTGATCCCCATCTTCCTAATCGACAAAGTCGGTCAACGCCCCTGCTCCTCACAGGTCTAGTAGGCATAGCTACGGGCATACGCGTCCTCGCAAGCACAACATCCGTAACAGCCTTCGGACCCGGTGTAACAGCCACCGTAGCCCTACTCTGGTACGACTTCTGGTTTGGCGTCGGCTGGAACCCCCGCCCTTGGTTGCTGGCAGCTGAATATGCGCCGCTGATTACCAGATCGTAATCCGCTGCTTTTGCGACTTCGGCGACGTGGTTGTTTACCTTGATCGTGGCGGAGATCGCACCGGCCAAGATCGAGAAATTGACAGACAAAAGGAAAGTCCCTCGAACACATCGATCTCCTCTTCTCGGGCTCCAAAGTGCTGCTCGATTTGCCAAAGTTGCAGCTGGAGCAGTCGCAGCAGGAAATCAGCGTTGCGCTGGCGGAACGGCCCAAGGAGTTTGTGGGCGCTGGTGATGATCATGTGAAATCTGTCTGAGCTCTAGCTTCTAGAGGTGTCCGCCTGTAGAAAAAACGTATAGATTGGCCTGTATAGTGCCAGGGGCATGTTGGTATGGTTGGCTTCATACGTTGAGAGGTTGTACTTGAACTGTTCATATAACTTTTATTGTTCATGTTTAAGGCTTGCAACTGTCTAATATTGAACAAACCATCAGAAAAAATAGAGCACATTAGCAGCCAGTCAGGAGATAGATAGGCTCAGTGCGAGACAAACGATTCTGCTGTACAATGGCAAATTACCATATGAAAGAAAGCGTTTGAACTCGACCAAAGACAAAGGCTAATAGTTACAAGCTATAACAGCAGAGAACTCAGGAAGAAAAATTAGAGTAAAGAAATATCGGACTTACTCCGGGGTATGAATTGAGAAAAGTGGAAAAAACATAACATCATATGAGACGGGAAAGGCATGAAGTCAATATAATCTCGGAAAAAACATAGCGGCGTATCGTAACCTCATTGAAAGCAAGCAAAAGAAAATGCGCCGGAACACCTGGAACAAAATGCAGAACAAAGTAGATCCATCAGAGACGGAAATAGACAATTGAAACATATAACAGACTATGCGACTGAAACGCGAAGTGTCAACTTCGAGTTTCGCTGCAAGGCCATGTCTAGATCATGATCGCTGAGCATATTGACAAAGTCGTTGGATGACTCATCCTTGTACTGGACCACCATGTCATGGCTAACCTTCAGTCGGTCGCGCAATTTATCTTGTAACTGGTGGAAGTTGACATCGCTCGGTATTCTGATAGCAATGATATCATCCTGGAAGAAGACTTTGACTTTCATGGCGTTGTTAGCAGAGTTGTTGGACGCTTGCGTAAGGGAGCTGGTCTGTCGGTTCATTGGAGGGATCTGTAAATCTGTACGCGATTGTGACGCGAAGCTGTTCTGCTGAGACAAAGATGGTTGCTGACGTTGATGGGGCGCGCGATTAGTAGGGACGCCGTTTGGTGCTGCATAGGCAGAAGCACTAATACGTGCCTGAGACGACTGCCGAGAGTCGGTCGGAGAAATATCTTGGCCAGACGATTGCTGAGATTCTCCAGAGAATCGGTATGTATCCTCCACAGCATTAGGGTCGATCTCAAAATCGCCGGGACGAGGCGCGAATAATTTGCAAACAAGCGGGCAACGAGCAATGTGCGGTGGCATCGCAAGAAGCTTCTTGATATAATCATCCAAGTTTTGTCGCCGTCCGTTAGAAATTGCATCGGTAACGTGGGTCACAGGACCAGGCATGAATGGCAGCGTCCGGGCTTTGCCATTGTGACCAGCTTCCTCCTCGAACTGAGTTAAAAGAGCGATTTGAAAATCATAAAAGTCATGATAAAAACGTGATAACTCCCAATGAGTGCCGTCCTCCATCTTCGCCTCAATAATGTACCAGTATTTGTCGTGGTCAAAGCAGTACCGGGGAATGGAGGCAGAGATAGGTGCTAGAAGTCGGTTGCTGGCAGCGGGCTGCGCTGATTTGGCTTGTTGTGCAAATCCTTGAGAGTATGCTCGGCTCTCCGATCTCGAGTGGTAGCCCTGTCCATTGGCGCCTTGAGACGGTGGATAAGAAGCCCCATTGCCATTGATCGACATCCTTTCCATATCATTCGAGACAGCTTGCATGCCTGATGCGGCCATTCCATCCAGCTTACCAAGCGTGATACTGCTGTTCTTATACTCGGCAGTCATCTTCTTCCACTCCTCGACGCGAGGCACGCCTGCCCTTTTGACAGCATCATGTGCATCCGGTACGGCCTGTCCTGTCGCCATGTCCCTGATTTCGATGAACGATACTGGTATAAGACCGGGGCCGCCCAAGCGACCGATCGGCTTTGCGACGAACCATTCGGGGTTCGATTGTGCGATCACGATAATAGCCTCGCCGGCCTTGGCTTCCAACTCGTCGGGACGTTCTGCCTTGAAATCGTATACCACCACCCCGTATACCATGGCGCCGCTTCCCTTTCCGTTAACCGACATTCTGAAGGCTGCCTGCTTTGTCGTATTTGTCGATGATTCCTGGCGTTCGTGATGAATAGGACGGTCTGAGTATCCAGAATCGTGAAGCTCCTGCTTGGGTGACTCCTTGCTGCCGCCGCTCTGGCGATCTTTTTCGTTTTTGTGCACGACTTCGAAGAACGACACGGGGACCAGGCCGCGAGCGTGGGGGACTAGGGGGTTGGCGGCTTCGTACCAGTCCGGATCGTCTTCGCGACTTATGACATGAAAGAAGTCACCTTTGCTAAAGGCCAATTCTTGGGTGTTGCCGGGGGCGGGTTCGTGGTCATAAAGCGCTTTGATGACCTAGATAAGGACAGAATGCGAGTTAATTTGGTTTGTGGTGGATGACTATGCGACGCGAGTCATACAGATAAGAATATTCCGGAGCGGGGAATATGAGATCAGATGGGATGAAACAGAAATAGCAACACGACTGGCAGAGAAAGAACAGAAGAAAGTGATGGATCAAAAAAGAGGGCAGAAAATAAACATTCACAGCCAAATGTGGCGGGGCGGCAGCACGCGAATCTTACCTTTTTAGGTGGCAGGATAGCCAGAGCGGATTTGGGGGKGATTGAGACGTGATGCGACCTTGGCTCTTTGTCTCCTTTGAGAGACCGTCTGATGGCCTAGATATCGAGTAAGATAAAAATGGTTAGCTTGAGAGTGATATAGTTTTCGTCAAAGGAGATGAAGAAGGGATGATAGTGAGCGGGGATGTGTCGGCGTTTTGAGTATGATTAGAAATTTAGTGTTGGTTAGGCAAAGTTAAGCAAAATGGATCACATAGTTGACGATAGGAGGAGACTGCGACTGGGAATAATGACAGGCTTCTAATACCTAGGCAGTAAAATTTCTAGTCGTCACTGCAGGAGAACGCGAGAGAAATACAATGAAGGTGGATTGCGACGAGGAAAACGGGCAAAAACAGGCGAGGAAAGAGCAACCAGCGTACCTTCATCGTTGCGCGTGCTCCTTTTTTTCCTTCGAGAAGGAAAGGTCGAGAACACGAATTTGGTCTAGAACTGTAATGTTTGGTTGTCGAATATGTAGAGATTAATGTACAGTGTTATGTACAGCGTCGCGTTGAGTCGAAAATTGCGATCGATTGGCGCTGAATTGGACACGATAGAGTCACTCGATTAGATAGAGAGATACAGGACGAAAGGAAAGCCGCAAAGTGGGAGAAATAGAGTTGGTATGGCGTGAGTCAAGTCAAGCGTTGGAATGAAAGTAGTGAGTGAGTAAGTAAATCGAAAAAGAGAGCATGTAAGCTGTACGCAGTGTACTACAGAGATGACAGAGATGACAGAGATGATACAGAGAAAGTAGAGAGAGAGGTTTCTGTGTGTGATGGTGTACTACTACTATTACTACTACGTACTGGCGGAAGGCACGCACTACGACACACTGCACGAGGAGGCACCTGCCGCCCGGTCACGACGCCCAAGTGAATGGTGATTCGGTGCCCTCGACGGGCCTACCACACTGTTCCTTGGGGAAGGATCGCACTCACTGGATGGACTAAATTTTAGGCGGCAACAAAGCTTCTCTACGCAGGTTCACACAGGCTGACAGACCGTCGGAAACACGGTCCCAAGGAACCAGGGCCAGCTGGAAGTGTCTGGACTTTGAGCCCTTGAAGCAGGCCCAAACTAAAATGTGCCGGCAGCAAATGACAAAGACGCAAAGACGGCTTGCCTCGTGGGGATTCAATGGATTTTAATGGGTATATCCACCTATCCACCAGGATCGCGCGGGCTGGTGGAGATTTGCGTTTCAGGCCACGAGCGCTGTACTATTACATAGTCAGTGTAGAGTACGCTCGACTGCATACTAGTAGTAGTACAGTCACTGCTTACTCCCGGCCAGGTCAGCATACATACATAGTAGTAGCATCATATGCAGATAATGCTAGACGATCATGTGACTCGTCTCATACGCGGTGGCATAATCCCAGCATGCCTCGGAATGCTACTATTATGCATGGTTTTCATGGAACGCGGGATGGCCACCCAACGGAACCCTCGCCCTCGACTTACGCCTACCGTGCGACAGGTACATTTCCCACGTACACATCATTCAGGCACACAGTATCCTGCATCTACACGAACTATGTAGTATATACGGAGTACTCCTGAGAAGAAGAGACAGAAGCAAAAGAAGAAGAAGGCGCTCAAATACGACGAAAGATCCATCATTCAAGCAAAAGCAAAAGAAAAAAGCCCTGTTACGTCGTTGGCCCACCGGAACGCCATGCTAAGGCAGCCCTGGGACCAATCAGAGTGCCCTCGTCTTCCCGCCGGTTGGGCAGCATTCTTAGTCCGCTTCCATATCACATCACACAATACACTAGAACGCTCTTTCCAGCGTACACAAGGCCGACTACACCGTCTGCATGAAGACTGAAGATTGTTGGGACTTCTCCATTTGGGCTGACTGGGTACAGACTGCAGGTACATTCGACTCAAGCAGCCACTGAATCATGCATCTTGGCCAGAACTGCATGAGAGTCATAGCTGAGCCTTTAGGGTTAAGATTTGTTCTCGAGTTTTCCGCTTATGCACGCTCTAGTTAAGTGCTGATGATCAAGTACAATTACGTATTTACTATTTGGGAGAATGCAGAGGATGTTTCTGTTTTGGGGAGGTCAGTGCTGCATTGTTGAGAATTCGTCACTTGTACAAGCATGCATGGAAAGTTCGTCACGTTACTCTACCGCCATTCGGACTTGTAGAACGCTTACTAGGAATAGCAGAGTATTTCAGAAAAATATGTATAGCTTGACGAGCCCTATAAACTATTCAATCAAAATGGCGAACTCCCCAGACGACCTTTTCCGCCAACCCATGTTAAAATTAAATGCTTATTATAAAATCCAACCAACACCGACCATATCCGCTCGCAGAACTGGAAAAAAAAGCCGCCTTGATATCTACGGTCGAACGAAATGGTTAAAATGCCTGACGGACGATAGAGAGAAATGCGTAAGGGGTATTGAAAACCGAAAGAAACCAGCAAAAGCGGACGAAGGCAATTATATCTGTCCCTTGATGTCGACAACTCTGTACGCTTGGGACTTGGCATCTTCAAACACTCGACCTGCTTTGCCTGTCAAGAGTCGCACATGCCCATCTCTCTCTTGCAGCAGCTCTCCAGAAGCATACTCAAGAACAAAGCGGGCACTCTGCTCATCAGACTCAAAGCCAAGCTCTTCGGTGATGAAACGAATCTTTACGTCGGGTTTGTATCTGCGAAGGAAGTTAGCAACGGTCACTTTTAATCGATGCGGCATAAGGGCAAGACTCACGTTTTACAAATGCAGGCCAAGGCAGCCAAGCGTTCGCGGTCGACAAACATGTCCATAAGGTATGCACCCATGTTGGGCGTGTCAAGGTAAAGCTGAAAGAAACGATGGTAGTTACCGAGAGCCAGTGCAGACCTCACATCCAACGCGTGCTTTACAGCCAGGTCCGATTTATCTGTTGGGGTTAGATCTGCCAGCGCGTCGTTGATAGCCGTCTGGTTGCGCGTATAGATAAAATAAAGTATACGATACGCCATGAATTCCATAGGATGACCACCCAGTTTTTGTGCGTATAAAGCCCGCAACTGGGTTTGACACTGATTATACTCACCAAGGTCTCCTTTCTCCAGGGCAATCCGCGCATGTATCTCATAAACATTCACCGTAAACTCGTTCCGAATATGCTGCACTGTCAAGTCTTGTCGTAGTGATTTGAACTGATCGCAAATGTATCCGTAGTTGTTCTCTTTGCGCCATTTCTTTTTCAAAAAGTCCAAGGTTTTCTCAAGAACTGGTAAAGGCCGTACCACGTCCGGATTCGGTGCCGATGTCAACCGGAAGTATTTCTTTTCTAACTCCTGGCACCGTCCAACAATAGGGCCTTGGATCGCAGTGGCGACGGGAGACTCCGATCGGGAAGAATCTTGGTAGCTCTGATGGTCCCCAAAACGGCGCTTGCGCAATTCCAGGCTAGATTTGGACTTACTTGAGGATTTGCTGGTGTAATCTACGCGTTGTCGTTTGTCAGTGGGGGTATAAGAGATTCGGTCTTCCAACTGGGTTCGGTTGTTAGCTTTCCTCCACGGTGGAGAGTCGGCCCCGTCCGTCTGCTGAAACTCGTTTGACTTTCTTTTCTTGCTTCGCTCATCTTGTGCGAGCCCAGTTTTCATTGCTGTAACACTGGCGCTGGCACTCCAAGGTGATGATATCAGTGAGTTTGTCAGCACCGCGTTGCGCTCATTCTGGATCATGACCTGCGGTAGGGGCAAAGTGTCCCAATCCACAGCATCGAGGCTCTCGCTTTTAGCCGCTTCCGTGATAACTTGCTTCAATTTCTTTTCAAGCTCTGGTCGAGGAACACTGGCAATCTGGTTTTCGGGATCGAAGCTGCGTTGAACGTACTGTCGCACGGGCAAAGGCCATTCCACACGCTTCCGGTCATCCGTGGCGGCTTGTGTAGCGGTATTGGGGGTTTGTTGTAAAGGTGTTGTAGCGCTGTTTTGCACTGAGTGAGTAGCAAGACTACGTCTGGCTTGAACAGGGGTGTAGGCTAAAGAGTTACCACGTTAGCAATCTGGAAGCTCTACCAAGTTAACAGTAAAGTTAGATGGCGGCTTACCTGTTGGCGCATATTTCATCGTAGTAGTAGTTGAAGCCGATGCCCGCCATGGCGGTACAGTTGAGCTCATGTTGCTTTAGCAAATCTAAATATGAAGATATGAAACAAAGGAAATCTGAGGGTGAATTGATTTGGATTCTACGAAGGTAAACCGAAGTCGTCGTGTAGTCTTCCAGAAGCGGTCACCGATGGAGAACGTACAGAAGAAAGCGAGAAGTGGAAAGGGAAGAAAGCAGGAAGGAGTTTTGTGCAAGTAGGTTGTGATGCGTACAAGTCGAGTGAGGCAGGAAGGAATTATGTGAAGGCAGGTCAGAAGATCCAGGATTCGCTTAGCGTGCCAAATTTGTCCAACTCATCACTTGGTCACGGGAGCGTCAAGGCATCAAGGCATCAAGGCATCAAGGCATCAAGGGTCTTGGCATACGCCACCCGCCGTGTCTGCACTGATTACTGTAGAAAGTGGAGGCTTATCGGTCCTGCCTACTCAATAAGTAGCTTCTTGGTAGCCCAGCATGGTGTTCGTTGTTGACTCCTCCTATACGTGCAGGCTCGATGTTCTTCAAGCCTTTGGATTTGACGACAGCCCTTCGTCCGTCTTTGCTCTCAGATGAGACGCTACTGTTTGTGCAAGACGCAGTGGGCTTATATGAGGGGTAGGCGACGACTACACCGGTCGTGTGCAAATCGATGCTAATATTCTTCCTGTATTTTAGGAAATTCAAGATTCCCAACTATCAAAACGGGCATGCGTATCTGACGTCTCATCGAATCTGTTACGTCGCGACCGAGAACCCCCGACAATACTCCGTTGCCATCGATTTGAAGGATGTCGACCGTGCCGAATACCAGGTACGGATTGTACTCGCTATGGTTCTGTCTGCTATTGGATGCTTATAAACTCTAGGCCGGCTTTTTAAAATCTTCTGCTAAGATTACTGTCTATCCCAAACCGCAAAAACGAATAATTGGCCAAGATGGCATCTCTTCGTCGGCTGCACGGGGCACCTCAACGAGTGTACCGTCAACACATCAGAACGTGAATGCGACATGGGTTTGTCCTATCTGTTCCTTTTCAAATCCTGTTCCTTCCAATTTCGAGCCGGCGACGGCCACTGCTTCCACGCCACTACCGCCTTGTCTCGCATGTGGCATTAAGCCGCCCCTTACGACCGTGTTGAAAGCTACAATTGCAGCTGCTACAAATAGAAGCTCTACTGGTATTACGGACTCGTTATCGATAAACAATGCACCCCTACAAGAGCAAGTGAGCGTTCCGAACGCAGACTTGCAATCAAGCACTAATGGCAATTCGTTAACCTGCCCGAGATGCACATTTATCAATCATCCTTCTTTGCTAGAGTGCGAGATCTGCGGGGCTTCACTTGTGTCGTTGAGTTCAAAAGACAGACTTGCTGCAGGTTCACGACGCGAGGAGTCTCCAGCCCCCATTTTCAATCAGTCGAGCATTACGAATACTGAGATTACCGATTATATCAAATTATCTTTCCGGAATGGCGGCGAGAAAATCTTTTATGAGAGGTTAAAGGGCTGCTTGGTTCAAAGAAAATGGTTGCTTCAAAATGCTCCTCTTATACCCCAACCATCAAATTCTCCAAACCCAGAAACAAGCTCTTCGCCTATTCCAGGCCGGTCGAACGATTCGACGCCAAAACCGTCCGCGGTCGGTATCGCAGGCTTAGAAATGCGCGGCTTCGAGGCTCGCAAAAATACTGAGTTTGTGATTGGCAATGCCTTTGAAGATTTGGAGGCATTGATGGCTTCTGCGAAGCAGATTGTTTCACTAGCGGAAACACTAGCCTCGGAGTCTGGAATAGCTGCCAATGGAGGACCATCTGAAGCAAGCGCTGTTCTTTCTCAATCAGCAGCTGCTCTAGGGATGGTCACAACAAAGGACATGCTCGGTTCCGGTGCAGAAAATCTGTATCTGTCTGAATTGGCTCGTAATTTGGCAGAGTACTTAACTGATGATCGGAAAGGCGTTTTGCGCAAAGAAGGCGGTATCGTCAGTCTCGTCGACCTTTGGGCTATATTCAACCGGGCTAGGAACGGGGTCGAGCTTGTTAGTCCATCAGATTTTGAGCAGGCAGCACGCTTGTGGGAGAAGCTCAAGCTTCCCGTCCGTCTTCGCCGCTTCAAAAGTGGACTTCTTGTGGTTCAATCGAATGAGTGGAGCGACGAGAAAGTCATTCAACAATTTGACAAGTGGCTTGAAGAACTACGAAATCAAGTCCCATCTGACGGTCTATCGTGGAATTGGGAACGATATGGTCGGGGAGTCACAGCACAAGAAACTGCACAACACTTTGGTTGGAGTGTGGGTGTGGCGGTAGAAGAACTTGAAATGGCTGAGGACAAGGGAGCCCTATGCCGCGAAGAAGGCATTGAGGGTGTGCGGTTTTGGAGGAATTTGTTCCTCGCTGAGGAGAGTGAAAGTGGGCTTGAACAGAGAATATCATCTTTAGCATTCTAAATATATAAAATAAACCAGATATTAGCTCCAAGTTTATCAACAACATTGTTGGCGACATTGGGAACCTTTGAGCACAATTTGATCAACGAGAATGTTTCGATATCATGGTACCCAACGATAGTAGCTGTTGAGTCTATATCAACTGGTAATTTTCCTTCATCGCCATTCGCAACTTTGAAACTGTACCATTTCTGGAGATGCAATGGGAGAGCTTATCGCGTTATCAGTCTGGTGGAGACAATTGGCCGATCGAGCTATCGGGGTACCCCACCCCCGATTGATCCGTCCAGGCATCCAAGCTGGTGACTCTTCCCTTCGTGCTGGAGCTGTGCTACCCATCGCTTTTCATTGATATTCGTTATATAATCATCCTCTACGGCCTCTCATTTCTCTGTATATCACCTGGTCGTTTCTGTCTGCTATCATTTCCACCAATTTCAGGGCTGTTCTGATTCATTGCAGCTCGCTCTTATCAATGCTACCGAGTTGAACTCGTTTATCAGCTCCGTGAGAGCATCGACATCGATTTTCATCAATACGCGATATAAACGAGGGGGCACCTCATTATAGAGAATTCCAAGCCCGAACTGTGCAAATCTAATCGTCGAGACATCAGCAATGAGCACACGAACTCTGACCTCGATATCCATCACCAACCCATGCCTGATCCGGAGCAGGTATCCCGTCAGGGTTGCTGAGTGTTTTATTGTGGCTTCCAGCCAAGCTAAAAATGTTAGTCCTGTTCAAGTAAGGACTTTCTGGGGTCGAAGTTGGAAGTATGCCTGGTATCACAATCACCACAACCGTGTAAACCGGAGAGAGGTTCTGCACGACCTAGCAAAAGACTATCGCGGACAATATGTACTCATCAAACGAATGGCGAATCACAGATCGGGAAAAGATCAGTTCTGGAGAGACTGGAATGATTCTTTGAGACAGTCTCATCATGATCGAGAAGAGATCCGGCGCGACTTAAAAAGGCATCGGCATTATTGGGACAGCGACATGAGTGAGCTCGTGAAGAGGATTGAGAAGGATCCGTACAATTTTCTCTTCGGCAGGAGTAATGCATATTTGCAAATGGGAAAGGGCTGGTCCTCCTTCTGTCGCTCGTTCCTGGATCCCGAAGGGTCTTTAGAGCAGAAACGGGGGCCGTCTTCGGCGCAAGAGCATCCAGTAAAGAATMCCCCAGCCGATGTTTCTTCAAAACCATTGAAGGGGAAGGGAGATGGTGATTTTGTTACAGTAAAATCATACAAGCCTTCCGACGTCAATAGTCTTCGTTACGACCCTATTAGTGGCCGAATGAAGCCGGTGGAGCAGCCAGCTACAATAGTGGCACGAGACGAAACCAAATATGGCAGCCATATTATTGATAGTCCGGTCAAAGTCGCCGGTGAAACAGATTCTGATCATATTGGAGTTCCAGGACAGCAATTTCCCAAATCCACAGACACGATACCACCGGTGCAGTTCCCTAGACACCAGGTGCACAAGGATAGCGTCTTCTACATGGCAGGTCCTACAGAAGACAGCACTGTGGCCTTGAAAGACACCTCAAGTATACCCACCAAAAAATTGCAATGTCCCAAAAATGCGCCAACCAGTCAGAAGAAGCAACTATACTATGAGCCCAATGAAATGAAAGAAGATGATGTCGACTTGCTTCGTGCAAGTGATATTCGGGCATCATACTTTGCTGGTGAGACCAAACAAGAGTTGGCAGAGAAGAAGAAACAAGCTAGGGAAGCAATGGAGAAGGAGTATACTTTGGCTACTCAGCAGAATATTGACAATGAGATACTTCAGGACCTGAGACAAAAGAAAGACGCCACGACGAATGCGCTGAGGGCCTCTCTTGACGATTTTCTCGAAGACACAAGACGTTTCATCAACAATGTTCGACTTCTCACCAACGATATACAAAATGCAAGTGATAGAGTAGAAGCAGTCACGAATACTTCTATGGACACACTGCGGATCCTTGCATTTGACCCTGTCAACTCTCAGGTAGTCTGCGCCGAAACGACATCGTCGATGCATGCGAACGAATCAATTCGTCCTGCGGCAGACGTACTGTTACATTTGAACAATCCAGCAAAGTTTCTTCCGCACTTTGCGAAAATGAAGGCAGACGGGTACGAAATTGTTTCAGGGGGTAGTGATATCCTCATATTTCGGAAGATAGTCTCCGAAGGCTCGGAGAGTACAATGACCGGATCTGCAGATATCGAACACTTCGCAATCTCAACGGAGGACGGAATTGGTTCAGCGGCCGACTCACTGGATGCCAAAGACAGCTACCCGCCACCACAGCCTTCATCGAATACAGACCGGTCAAAGTCGAGAATAGTACAGAGGCAAGAGACCGTGTTCACCGGGGGACCCCCAAATTGGTCGCCATATCATTCTCCTTCATCCTCTAGCATCGCCACAGAGGAACTCGAATACCCTCGAACCGAGACTTCAAATAAGTCATCAACAGCCTCTAAACTAGGCAAAGGTCTCCGACGCATTGTCTTGAGCGGCGTCGCAACCGCAGGAACGTTCTATGCTATTGGAGTCGTATGCGAATACTTCCTGACAGGTGGCCAGGACGGTCTGGGTCCGGAGGGATTTACTGAATTTGAAGCCGAGCGACGGCGACGTGAGTAGACTGCTACTTATGTGTTGCTACTTTTATGGGTTTGATGAGGTTGGTATTGGTGTATGATATTGCGGACAATCCCGTTTCTGAGAAATACTCTACTCAATTATATACAAACTCTATTCAAGCTTGATCAACCATGTACTTCTAATTTTCAGAAAAGACTATTGTAGACTTCATCATCTTTGAGGCATCCACCAGTATCGTTATCATTCCACCTCCAGTTACATACGGCTCAAAGAGGCAACAAATAATGGCCTCTGATTGGCCTAATTAGTATACTCTTTCCGAGTCTTGGCAAGTAACACAAAGGAAATCTTGGCAAACAGGAACAGGCCTAGCGCACTCCCCCCTTCATTTACTACGTACCACGTAGAAGTTAGAACGTTCGGCAAAAACAGCCTCAAAATCAATTTCGCATTCTTTTGCTGTTTCATGCTAAAATGTCGCAATGGGTATGTGGCTGTGTACGCACATGTGGAATTGTTTCATGTTTATATGTACGGGTCTTTCTGTGTGGAAAGGTCTAGGAATGAGATGAGACGAGACGTCTCAAGGTATGACTATGTGGCTGTACCTTCGTCTGTACCAAGGTAGAGAGGTACGTGTAAGTGGTACAAACATACTTGCTAGTGGGCTGCATCTCATGTGCAAGTTACAAACACGTATATGCAGGCACAGAGCAAGGCAATTGTTTCAACAAAGAAATGACTTCTGGATTCAACCCGGGAGATAAGCTCTATGTTCGTACCGAGATCATGCGTATTTTCTATTGTTTCAGAATGAGACTGTGTTAAGCCACATGCATCTGGATGGCTGAGACTAATCATTGATTCGAGCTAGCTGTGTCCAGATATCCGTTTCTTGGTATGTAAGTTTGTTGCTTTGTATGCCAGGTTTCTCTTTCTTTCTACGTGCATGAGGCATCTAGACTCCCGACTCTCGAGTCGTGACGGTAATGAAGGTAGATTGAGTATCACAGCTTCTCGCTAAGCTAAATAACGTGTAAGTATGTGATCTAGAGCACTGGCTCACATGATGCTACTCGTGCCTGTTGATCTTTACTTTCTCCGGAGCGTTTATGATCTATCGACTGTTCGAGCTGTGAGTCTGGGATTTTAACTCGCATCGGCCATAGCCTAGTTTTCTTGGATTGTGCAATCAAATCGACCCATTTGTGTAGATCAATTATCGGTAATTAGTATGCATGGGGAGATTGGGGACTTGTTGAATCTTGACATTGTTTGCTGAGGTGCTCCGCCGCTCCGTAGGAAACGAGTTGTGATGTTGTGTTTTTCTCCGAGCCAAGGCCATGAATCCATGTAAAATGTCAACTGTTCCGAGTCAAGACGAACTTCAATGGCTGATGACCTTGAACGAATTACGAAGTCCATATTAAGTATGGTCGGTCATTTTTCAGCCAAGTACGGATGACTAACAGTTCTACAGATCAAGAGCCTAGAAGACGTAGTGCCTGACTAGTCAGGGGCCGTGGCCGAAGTCAAGGGTCTCGGTAATTAGTTTGCTGGACTCGGCAGTAGACGTACTACTATCTGTAGCATTCTGTTCCTGAAGAAGGTGACGATTCTATCTCTGATTACGACCAGCGGCTTAGGCCATAGCTGTAATGGCGCCGGTGTAAATTAGGTTGGTATTTGGGATAATCTCTACCACATCCGTCACATACTGGCAAATTGTTAATCTGTTAGTGAGATTCAAGACTAACACAATTTGTCTGTACTCGACTACTTGGTCATAGTACAGAGTCGTGAAGAAAATAGAACTCTTTCCGACTGAAAGGAACGCAAGGAACGCACAAGTCTTCCTGTCGAAGTTGACGAACCGTCCGGGGTCTATAAAGAGACCTGCAGAAACTCGGCACTTAGAAACAAGCCATGGAACATCAAAGACACAGTTCGTACGGAGTACGTATGTACGTATATCAGATGATGGTAAGTAATAAGCACAACAACAAAGCGATGTCACGGAAATAGTCGATTCGTTCGCAGACTCTTGAAAGACTGAGAGGAATCGTCTGCACTTCAAAAAGTGCACGCACTTCTCCACCCATAATGCCACGTCCAGGCACCAAGCAGAAACACCGGTGGGGCTTGGCTGCAGCTGCAGCCCCTGCCGCCTTCCCTGAAAGGGCTTGATGTTCCAACGCAACCCATGGAAGTGCTACAGGCGCTATACTGTTTTGCGACTAGTGGCTTCCTCGGCCGTTTTTTACTAATTTATTTTTACGAATACATCCCGTATTTGACTCGTGGGCAATGGTCACGGCTACATACGGAATGGTCTCGTCGGCTCGACTTCGCTATGTACAACGTAGTATGTACCTCGATAATATCTACTACTTGTATAGGAATTATCGTCTAATGACCCAAAATGCAACCCTCCCAGTAAGTTCTATAATATTGCATGAGCGCGCGCACCCGGATGCGAGAACACACGACAATGAGGAGACTCCTCACTGTAACAAGCCACGTAATAATGCTGAGTAGCTAATACGATCACATGGTTACAAATGGCACTTCTACTCGTATCATTCCGGTTGACGTGTATCTGGAATACGTACGAGGAATCGTCCGTCTTAACAAATTTCCCGGGGATCCACTATGCCATAGCCTCTCTGACGATCCCTGTACCAGTGATGAATCTAGATTTGGGACCTTGTCTGCTTGGATTGCTTCAATGATGTCCCGATAAGGCTAGGCTGAGCTATGATTCGAGAAGTGTAAAGTTAGGATTGTACGGATTTGGATGGATTCGTACGCCACATATCAGTGCTGTCTCGAATTTCATTATACTGCTGTTCTAATACTTTAAAGAATGCGATCAGTTTGCTGATTTGTCGCGCATATATCATGTATCCCACATTATAGCATAAGAATTGGTTACTGCTACGACCATGACGCGGCGAGGGAGACTCTCCTCAGTCTGAATGGAGACAGCGCGTACGCATTTTGGAGCCAAGAATACGTCTTAGGTAAGTACAAAACAGCCGAGCTTACTCGACTTCTATTTAACTCCTCTAGTGCTTAGGGTCAATGACGGTAATATATGTAACGACTAATACGCAAACCCGTGGCTCTCATCCAGCCAACCGCCCGTGGTGGGGCAGCCGGACCGGGACCCAACATCGCACTATTTAATGATTTAATTAGATTAAGCATCTTGGCTCAGAGTGCGTGTCATTAAGTACTTCAGACACTAGAGAGAGCGAATGCTGACCCGCCCACATTTCGCCCGCTCAGCCTTCCTTCCTTTCCCCCTAACTACCTACCTAACCCAATCTAAACGACCCAGCTTACTCCTCTCTCTCTCGCTCTCGCTCAGTCATCTTCTTTCCTCTTCCTTTACTCCTCCATCCATGCATTGCTGCTCTTGACGATTTGCTGTCGTTTTGTTTTGCGGTGCCTCGCTCGCCCTGCGTCGACGCTTCTGAAAGGGACGAATTTATCGACAACAACAGCATTCGCCGCTCCCTCTGCATGTCTATCGTCGCGCATTTCTCGCATCCTCGTCTATCCTTAAAGTTCAATCTCGCACGCCACGCTTCCGTGATTTAAAACCGCTTGGTCGATAGTGACGTCCACTCTACGCTCTTTTTGACAACCTATACACTCGTTTAAAACAACTCTAGGGGAATCAATTCTATTCCCCATCCACTCGTTTTTTGATTGTGCCAAAAGATAAAAATAAACCGGTCGTTCGTTATTGGGTGGTCCTCCGAAACCCTTACATATCGTGATAATATTTGCTGTGGGTGGGTTTTTATCGTTCATTCAAATCTTGGTTAGGCAAGGAAGAACAGTGTGTTGATTGTTTGGAATCTCTAGTCATTTTCGATCGTGAATTTGATAGTTTGACACGCCATTTTTACGCTCCTTGTCGGTCTCCGTGAATACTTACGATTAACGACTGCTTCGGAATAGAATCACCTGTCCTTAAAGATGCGCTCAATCAGCCTCGTGGCTCTTGCCGCGCTCTCGTGTGCAACCGAGTCTCTCGCAGCAGATGTTCTACGCCCCAAGTACTACTTTCCCCGTGATGTCAACCGACGCACCAACACTACGTCAACTTCCACGAGCAGTGGAACTTCCGACGAAATTGTCGTCCCCATCTACGTCTACGTCGGTACTGATGGACTCACTACTACCGTGACAGGAACCCCTCAAACGAAGACTATCACCGACCCTGTCACAACGGCTAGCCCAACCTCTGTTACCGCTGGTGCAGTGACAGCTGCTGCGGACTCCACTACTGCATCATCTCCCGACTTGGTGGGTGCTTTGGGAAGCGACCTTAGCAACTTGTTGGACCCTACTACCACTGCGGCCGTTGGCTCTACAACTGGTCTTCCTACTAGCGTTGTGCAACCAACAACTTCAACTTCTGCTTCGATCACGGCCACTATTACAAGCGGTTCTTCGTCTGCCACGTCCACCAGCACTAGCTCTGATGGAAACCTCATTTCCGACCTTTTGGGCTCTAGTGGAATCCTTGGTGGATTGTCTCCTAGTTCAACCGCCTCATCGAGCGCTCCTGGTATCACGGTCGGTCTGTCCAGCATCTACTCATCCGCGGTAATCCCAACAGCTACTTCATCAGCATCAGCATCTGTATCTGCATCTGCTAGCAGCAGCAGCAGCACCTCTGAAGGTCTTTTGCCTTCATTGTTGAGCTCGCTTCTTCCCATTGTTCCAAGCAGCACCAGCGCCAGTGCCAGCACAAGTACAAGCACAAGCGCAACTGGATCTAGCTCTGCCACGATCTCTTCTCAGTCGAGCGGCTCTACTGGCCTTCCTTCTCTGTCAATTCCCATCTCGATTCCCAGTTTGACCTTGACCTCGTCCACTGCTATCATTCCTCCTGCTAGCAGCAGCCCTGCTATTCCCACGGGTACAACTTCCAGCCCATTGTCTAGCGGTGCCGTTACATCCAAGGTCCCTGTCCCGTCTACAAGCGGATCGGCTACTGCATTGGTATCATCTTCCGCTCCTTTGAGCAGTACTCCTGCTACCGTCTCTCCTTCGACTGCCGTGCCCTCTCAGACACAGACTACCGCTGAACCATCTGCCACCACTTCTAGCTCATCTTCGACAAGCGCAACTTCAACGCAGACAACTCAGTATATCCCACCACCAGTTCAGACCCCAACTGAGACCAGCACTGGAACGACCGCTTCGTCATCTTCCGGACCTACTCAGATTCCCCAGGCCATTTCCCCTCCAGGTGGTACTCCAAACACTCCTGAGAACTCTACATTGGTTCAATTCGGTTTCAACAAGGCCTTGTCATGGGAGACTGTTGCTACATCCGCCAACTGGGCCGACCAGATCTATTACTATACTCCTATTGGTGTTGCCTATGCTCTTAATGACGCCACAAGCGACGTTGTCAACTATTGGCTTGGTTCGTACGATACCAAAGCAAGCCTCGGCTACGACACGACCCTCATCAAGTTCTTCATCCCAGCCGACCAGGTTGACACTCTAAACGGTCTCCGACTCCTCCCATCGTCCAACTTGTACAAGCAGCCAAACACCCCCAATGATGCACCAACATATGACCAGGAATCGATCGTGAACTTGTTCTCGATGCTAAACACCGACATTCCTCTTGTTGCTCAACAACCTGCTGGCTCTACTCCTTCCAGCACCTCTAGTACAACTGGAAACGGTAACACGACTGGTGGCAACGATGACAGCGGATCCAACCCTGGTGATGGCAGTGCAGGTACCAGCAGCAATGTCCGCGCCAGCTCTGTCGGTATTGGTGTCGGAGCTGCCGCCGGTGCCGCTGCTTATGCTGGAGTCATGTTCTACGTTGCCCGCCGTTACAGGAAGCGCAAGCAATTGCACGCCCGTTCCCCCTCGGTCACCACTGCTTCCATGAGCGAAGTTGGCGGTGCATCCATGTTCGCTCAGGGTGCTCGCATCTCACATAACAGTGGCCGAAGCGGTCGTACTGCTATGATCAGCGCTCCTGTCATGTCCGAGAACTCCTTGGGATGGAACTAATCCGAGCCACGACGCACCAGATTAATTTGACTTTTTTTATATAACCCGCACAATCAATCTCACCCTTGTCTTTACAACCGCCTCTCTTGTATTTTTGTCCTACAACTATCGACTTCACTATCGACTACTTTTCCTTTATCTTTTTTCCTTTTCTTTTCCATCATTTCTCTTTTGAATGGAATCTCTGAACATTCAATTATTCCCCATTACGTTTTAACTTTTTCTTTTCTGATCTCAAAAACGACTTACCCTAGATTATACCTTTACATGTATATGCCTACGGGTACTCATTCCCTCTTTCCATACTTTCTGATTGAGGGCTTACTCCTTTTTTCATATGACTTTCCAGTCGAAGCTCGTGATCGGGCCTTGTTTTGAACAAGCTGATTTCGTGTCTTGCAACTCTTTGTACAGATGTATATTTGACTCTTGGTGGGTGAGCTGTGATAGAAGCTTCAATTGTGGTGGAGGTGATGTTGAGTTGGATTTAATGAATGCTTTATTTTCTAATCTTGCTGTCTTGGTTGCATAAAATTTGTAGTCTAACTTGTAACAAATCTAGTACTGTGATCTATGTGCAGGGGGGTTGGCTATGATATTACATGTGACTACGTTGAAGCTGCAAGGCAACCAACTACCTCAAACTCCCTCTGTTTACATCAAACCAAAATGTCTCTATTTTCCTTCCAACAGAACTTCTACAACACATCGCAAATGACATAGAGTCCCTCGAGACCCTGCGCGCACTATCCTGCGTAAATTCGCGTTTTTACGCCATTTTCAACCCCGTGCTGTATCAACAAGATGCTGATAAAGAACAAAGCTCTGGGTAGCATCGCCGTCACTTGGGCCGCTTAGCACGGGGAACTCGAAATACTAAGAAAGGCATTGGATCACGGTGCTGTAATACCGCCTTGTGCGCCGGAGCAGAACAACAGTTCGGGATTCTTCCAACGGAGGAAACGTGTATCCGCGAATTGGGGCATGCACGTTCGTGATGAACGGACTGATCATCCCCTGTGTACGGCTGTCAAGTATGGTCATGCAAATATTACGGAATGCTTGATTGTCAACCAAAAGTGCAAGATAATAATGTGGGATCGAGAAGGTCATCTCTTGCTGAGCGTTGCTGTGATTCATGGGCATACACATATCATCAAACTCTTGCTTGAGCTAGGATCTCCACAGGTCGATAGGAAAAATCGGATGTTTGAGAGCCCCATTCAGATTGCAGTTGTGCAGGGTAACGAGGCAGTCATCAAAGCGTTACTCAATCCTCCCAATCTGCAATGTTACTGGCCAGATCTTCCACAGATACAACAAGCATTGAAGTACGCCTTGTTCTCGGATGAAGATAAACAGGAGCGTATCATCGACCTCTTATTAGACTCAATTTCTTTTCAAGAACTCCATGCATTAGATTTTGAATTTGAAAACCCACAGGGTTACGAGTCTATTTGTCCATTATCATGGGCTGTTGAGCAAGAGGATGTCAAATACTTGAAACGCTTTTTGAATAAAGGCGCCGATCCAAACGATGATTGGAGACCATCTCAATCGCATATTTTGAAGGCCGTCAGACTCCAAAGGGCGGATATGGTGAGCCTCTTGGTCCCTGGATCAGAACAAGCACGATGTATTATGGCCCTGGCTTGGAGCGTGAAGCTGTGGTCCACTTCCTTACCCTTTGATGACGATAAACGCGGCATTCCGCGAATCCTACTAGAGAAAGGGGCGTTACCGGATTATGATTCATTCGATGAGGAAATCATACTAGGAAGATCCAAGGAGGCATACGATGGAGAGAGTTTTCCGTCAGAATTGCTGTCAATGATCACTCCGCCGCTGATCATGGCGGTTGATTACGGCCATTTCGAGTTGGTACGTTTATTACTTGAGTATGGGGCGAATATCAATGTACGATTTCATGGCACCTTGGATCATGGCCGGGGCTGGACGATGCGAACACCTCTGTCATTAGCTGCTCAACTTGGACATCAGGACATTGTGCACTTTTTACAGGATCGTGGAGCAGAAGTGCCAGCTCAGTCTGAACTTGACTGGTTAAAAGGCATAAAGACGCCCCTTTAGTCCAACCGATATAAACATATTGTAGCCAAGGTTGAAGCAAGAGTCATTGGCTATCTAAGTAGATGAAACAAACTGTAAGGCCTCGCTCCGCTCAACCACACCCTGCTGCGGAAGATTGCGTATGTGATTGACGACCCCTACAGCTGCTTATTAAAAATCTACAAAACGCGCCTTAAGATTTTTATAATAATGAGGAGTAGGCATTGATAAGATACTGTCAGTGGCTGTTACCTTTGTTGAATATGTATGTGGTCTGACTCATAAAATTGAAGTAGAGTGATTGGTACATGTGAAGGGAGGTGGCTATGCTGCTACTAGCCCTAATTACTTCTTGCTAACATCCATGCTACAAACGAACTTACCTAGGTGCCTACCTGACACTCAAAACTTTCATTTCATCTATCAAAATGTCTTTCTCGTCTCTCCCGACTGAGCTTCTACAACACATCGCATACGACATAGAATCTCTCGAAACCCTCCGCGCCTTGTCTTGCCTGAATCAGCGATTCTACGCAATTTTTGATCCTTTTCTCTACCAGCAAGATGCTTGCAACAACAGCAGTGCTCCCGGTAGTTTGGCTGTTGCATGGGCTGCCGAGCATGGAAATCTAGCTTTATTGAAGAAGGCATTGAGCTATGGCGCAGAAATATCATTATCATCACCATATCCACAAAAGAGAAGACTAAGACCGGTCCCGGAAGAGAGGACTAATATGAGAGGCGACTGGGCCCAACTTTCAGCAAAAGACCGACCTGAACATCCTCTCTGTATAGCCGTCAAAAGAGGCCATAAAGCCCTCACAGAATTCCTGGTCGTCAACCGGCGGTGTGACATCAATATGCGAAACCAGCAAGGATTTCCTTTGTTGAGTCTGGCCGTGCTTTATGGACACATACATCTCATCAAACTTTTACTTGAGCTAGGTGCCTCCTCGCAAATGACCGACGACTACTATCGGGTACCGATTTGTACGGCGGTGGTGGAAGGTTTTGAGAGGGGTATGGAATTGCTACTTGATCCAAAGTTACGTCGGGACTGTAGGCCGTCTATTGAACACATGCAACGCGCACTTGAATCTGCTTTACATGCAGACGAGGAGATTTACAGTAACAAGGACAACATCATACGCATTCTGCTGGATTCTGGTCTTCTTGATGGCGAGAGCCGGTTGGATTTTACATTCAGAGACAGGCGCAAAACAACAGAGATAAGGACTCCATTACACTGGGCTGTTGAGCAGGTCAATATCAAATACTTGCAACGCTGTCTGGAAGCAGGCGCAGATCCGAATTTCCCAAGAAATTCAGTGCCATGGAGCATTGCTTTGGTGCGAGCAGTGAAACTTAAGAATGAAGATATGGTCAAACTTCTACTGCCCAAAACGCGGCGGGTGCAACGCACTCTAGCTCTGGCATGGAGTATCAAGTTGTTTGCCCCTGAAGATGACAAGGGACGCAACATCCCACAGATCCTACTGCAGAATGGAACTCTGCCTGATTATCAGGAGGGCGACGATGCATTCTTACGAAGCGGTTCAAGGAACACGTTTGGCGAATGCACTCTTGGGGTTGAGTATCCAGAGGAGCTGACGGATGCCCCCTTAGTTCTGGCCGTTCATTCTGGAGATATTGATTTAGTGCGATTACTGGCTGAGTATGGCGCAAACGTCAACGTCAACTTTCTTGAGTTTTTGCCATCCTTCGGCGAGGTCCTTGAACCTTTGACGTTGGCGACAAAATTGGGGCATTTGGAGATTGCGCAGTTTTTGCGGGATCATGGAACTGTAGAACGGGACTATATGACCGAGATACAGGCTCATTTCGTGGGTTGGTCATATAATAGACCCGCTGAATCTTTTCTAGCTGGAGATGAAAGAGTTGCACCTATACCCGAGTAACTAGTTAAGTAACGTGAGGTACATAAGCATTAATCATTTGATACATCACGAGATGTCAACGATAACAACCACTCTTTCAACCAATTTGTCCGCCATGGTCTGAATCTCCCATTTCCACCGTCCTTCTTTCCACACTTCGATGAGCCAGTATTGCCATGATCCGTTATGGTGGTTGTACATGGTCGGTATGCGGTAGAGTTCTGTATGTTTCTGTGATTGTTGATCTTCCCATCGTAATGGAAAGGTTTTGGGTATTTGCTTCCCAGGCTGTGGGATCTGATTAATGTTATTATTATTGTTCATATTGATATTGTTGTTATTAGCAATCGTCATGGACTGTCGTAATCTCCATTCTCGTTCGGCCTGTTCACCAGCTTTCCGAGCGATAACCTCATCGTCCTCGGCAAAGTACAATTCGCATTTGTTGCATTCTGTGCAGCGAGTACCAGGATTGACGCGAAAATGTTCACAAAAATGTTTGTATCCGCTCTCTCCTTCGTCAGCTTCGGCTTCTGCGGCGTTGTTCTCGTCGTCTCTTCCCGGTGGAAAGATATTTCGCCCGGCACCATCCTGTTGACGACGAGATGACGGTCCGTTCAATGCTTTGCGGCAAATGTAGCACATAGAATAGCCGCATATACAGGTTAATTTGTTGCAACCAGATGACTTGACAAACGACAGATTGCACCGAGGACAGGTTCGTTTCACTGCCGCTGTACGTGCAGCCTCTACTGTCGTACGTAGAGATTGCTGAAGCGGTTCTTCGCATGTATGCGGATCTCGCCAGGCTTTGTGGCAGGTCATACAGCTCACTTGTCGACAGGAAGGGTTTTTGCATGTAAATCGAGGACTGCGGGTACGGAGACATAGGTTTTGTAGCGAAACACGAAAGACAGCCGCTGCCGTACGCGGATAGAATAGAAACATCACTAAAAATGGTATCAAAAGCAAGGGTATCAAATCAAGAAGTAAAATGGTCGTCAATATTATAGAAAGGAGGTTTCCGCGGCGAAAGCTCCAGGAAATGCCTCCCGATGTTCCGTTGGGAGAGGTAGATGCAGGATGAAAGACAGGATCAATTTCTGCATATGAGCAGAATGGACAACGCACGAGTTTCAAGGTCGACTTTAGCAACGCTTCTGAAGCCACCCGATCCTCGAACTTGCGATAAGTCTCTGAACCAGCCTTTTCGGAAAGAATGGCTCTCTTGACAAGTATTGAGTCCAAGTGCCCCTCGCATACTCCATGGCTTACAGGAGCAACACACTTGAGCGTCGATCTTTCTGGGTCCACAGAATTATCCCATCCCTGGCCAAAGACAGCTTCGTGAAGTGTCCGGCGTATGCAATTGAAACAAATCATATGGCCTTGATCCGATGAGCAGGCAGACACTTGCTCAAATGTCACATCGTCCAAACAGCACTGACACTCGTACAGCGCGTTCTCAGCTATGGCATCTTTCTCATTGATCTCAGACGCAAAAATGTAATCTTGGTATTCCTGGCTCTCCTTTTGGTCGCGAAGCAGCGGAACAATGAACGTCTCCTGTATTTCTTGGTCGAGTTCGTCTGAACCAGTCTTTTGTCTGAGTCGAGGTATTAATAGGGTTGCACCATCACCATCTCTATTCCGTTCCCATATTATCAGAGGATTCTCATCCTTGTTGTTATCCTTCTTACGCCGGAAAGGGTTCAAATTGCTAATTGTCGCCCGCCAACCTTTCCTAGATAACTCTTTGAGCGTCGGTCTCGCACGAGTATATGAAAAGTTGACCTCCGCTAGTACACCATCAATCGTACTCCGACTCAGCCCACTAAACTCTTTACACAGAGCCGCCTTGACGGTATTACGGTACGTCTCACTTCGAAACAATTCCTCCGGCGGCACCAGCGCATCGGAATCTGCGGACGAAAGATGTCCCACGATATTATTTCTGTCACCGTTCCCATCATTTGGTATATTCCACCGTCCCTGCACCCATTGCTTCTTATGTCTCAGCAACTGCTCAACACAGACATGAAGTCGACTCTTGCCATCGAACCGCGTCAACAGTTCGCGAAATACTTCAACGCGGACGTCAGGAAATAGCGCTGCAAGTATGACTAATGAGCGATTCCTGTCTTCAAGATCTGCGCGACGTTCTTCGTTCTCAAAAAGAGAAATGGCTTGTGCTTCAGCTTCGAGGGCGCGGGCTCGGGAGGTACTGCCGAACGGGTTATTGCGTAAAGCTTCATTGATTGTGGCTGATTTGGGAGTATTTGGGCGGGAACTATTTGTTCTTGCCGTCGTTATATCTGTTGGATTCAGAGAATTTGCTGCTCCCAGACCGTTACTTCCTGTCGTTGACGCTGCATCTTTGACATTCGGCGACCCTCTTCTGTCGTTACGTAGTGGCGACGTAAATCTCGGAACCGAGGGCGACATGTCTCGTTCAAATGGGTTTGTGCATGGTCATGTATAGATAAAGAGGAGACAAAGAAGATGTCAACATCAAGATCAGACGAAAGGACAGCGTTGGGAGTGAGAGGGTGAGACAAACAGTGAGGAGTCGAGTGGAGGATTCTTTGGGGAATGTGAATTGCGGAGCCTAGGAATGGGGCCTTGTTGGGCCATGCAAGATCCGTTATCGATGAGATGGGCCTATAGGAGTGTTTGTTTCAATGTTGGCGGAGATGCACTATACTTTTTAAGGACTAGTATATATACAGTCGCCCGTCAAGCATCTGATCTGATCAATTTAGTCTCATGATAATATCAGTATCAGAATTCTATTATCATCATTCTTATAGATGTCTAAACTAAGCAAACCGAACTCCATGTCAAACATCAGAGGTATAGGTCAATAAATGCTTCAATGAAATAGATCCACTTGATCTGAATTATTCCCATTGAAGCCGAAAGAAAATAAATCATCGAGTCAACAGAAAATGGTATCAAACTCGATATCAACAAAGTATCCGTATATCAAAAGCCCATACCATCTAGAAACGCCAAGAGTAGAGTTGGATCGTAGGTATACCAATAATAAAGCCCAAGAATCTGAAACGAGAGCAAGCGTAGTGTAAAAGGTATATCAAATGTACAGATTATATCGTAAAATCGTTGTCAAAAAAAAGACTTCTCCTTCTCTTCAGCTCAAAGAGCACGACTTGAAGAGATATGCTGTCGCTCGTCGTCTAGCTGCAGTTTCTCCATCAGCGCAGCTCTCATCCTCACATTCACGACTCCTCCAACACCATAGGCAGGCACAATCTTGCCCATACGTGCAAAGGAGCTGACAATATAATCTCGTCGAATACGGAGAAGTCGTTCTCGCCAGCCCAGACCGCCGGGTGGTTGACGATTATACAGATCCAAGCCCAGTAAATGCATCGGTGTACTGACGAATTGCATTAGCGCCGGACACGAGAATTGCGCAACCGCAGCTTTCATGCCGGGCGTCGAGGCGATCCAATCTGGCACTGAGGGCGCGATCAAGGGGGGAATATTGAAGGATGCAAAAATTGTCACGCTATCTCTCAAGCAGAATAATGCATATGAAACTTTGGGTATTCTCGGGGCCTGACTTGCGATTTTCGCAGCGGTTGCGGCGGCGGCGGCGGCAGATGATGCCGAAGTACCAGTGGCGGCAACAGTAACGGCCGGCGCAGAAGGATGACACTGAGCGGATGGATTGCTAGACGGTCCAAACAATCTGGCAAATCGAGCATCTTTATAAACGCAAATAGACATATTGACGATCGTGGTAGTGAGGAACTTCTCCATACCAGGGGTCACGGTTTCAAACGGCTGGTTGCGCAGTGTCGATGTGACGGTATCGATTGCATTGGCTGTCAAATATGTACCGCCGTATAGAGTATATATAAGAATAAATGGGGTCGAGAGGAAGAAGCCGGCCGGTTTCCTCAACATGTCGCGGAGACATGTGGTCAACGTGTGTCGAATCGATATACCTTTGGATGCTTTTTCGATGATTGCACTGTTGTAAGTCGATGTCAGTGTGCTTCCTTTTTGTGTATTTTGTATGGTACCCACCGATCAATAATGGTTATAATAGGACAGATAAGAGCTCCCGCTACAGCAGCACTTGCAGCATCTGCCGCAAACCTCAGTCCTAAACTGCGCGTATTCCATTGCTTATCCGATTTCGTCATTGGGATCGGTATAGCTGGGACAGCAGCCCGGGCCGTGTCTCGGGACATCGTGACGGCTAATTGAGTCGGAAGGAAGAAAGGGGGATGGTGAGAGTCGGTGAGGATGATGTGAGCGAATTTGTGATTTCGAGTGTCATGGATAATTCTTCTGATAATTTTCCGCGATGAAAAGATGGATGTGATACAGAATGTACAATGAATCAAGTCAATAACCGAGTAATAATTAACTCAAATCGCGCATCAAAACAGATTCATAAAAGATAAGACAACAAAGGAGTAGAATTCAACGAAAATAATCAAAAACACGATCGGATCTCGAAAGAACTCATCTTAATCAGATGATTATGATTCGTGTAACATTCACGAGTAGAGAAGAGATACGATAGAAGTCGGTCAGCCCATGCACAGAGAGTAAATGGATGAGATAACTAACCGGCCCATTCGCCGAGTCTTCCGATGTCGACAGCCGTAGCTAAGCCTAATCAGGCCATAGTGGGGCCGGAGAATGGAGACTTCTCCGACTTTACAGTTTGGGGGGAGCGATGTCGCTCACTCATTGTTGACTCTTTACAAAGCAAGTCAGGAACAAGAAGTTCATTCGAGACAGGGTGAAAGGCAACCTTGGAACAATGGGGATTGAGTAGGTCATGTTTTTCAAGATGATGCCGCCACTGACGAACGGATTGTACGCTAAACTAGATCCCATGTAAAGGCAACTAAGTAAGCATGTCATACGCACGAACGGGAATGCGCCCATATAGGATCTCGAGAAGGTGGCTTCCCAATACATACCCGGACATATTTGGATAAAGGGGAACCCATGAAATTGAATGGAGCGATGAGCTTTCAGCCTGGGTCGCATCTATAAAGGCTAAGCCGCTGAGGGAGGAAGATACCTTTTATGCTAGATTAAAAGCCGGCGATTTGTCGATGATAACGTCGTGCTCTCATGGCGAATCGAAGCATAATAGCACTGATGAAGAGCGAACGATATATATGCACTTCACAATCAAAGGACATCAGACAGTCTCTAAAGACTGAAACTGGATCTAGCCAGCCAAACGATAAAATAGAGGTAAAGCACAGACGTTCATTTGCCATCAATCTGGAACAATTGTAGTTGTATTTCTTTTCTTTTTCAATTAGTTAGACAGTTATATAATTGAGATATAAAAAGTTTTTTCATTCTCATCCCCATTCGCATCTTCTGATTCGTCATGATTCTCCAGGCCATCATATCACCCAAATCCATTCAGATCTCATTTTGACTTTCTGTATTTCATACCAATCATTCCCTCATATCCCCTTTTCACAAACGATATATTAATATCCAACGGGCCCTGTTCTTCTTCCTCGGATTTATGCGCGCTTGCCGTTGATCTCGATCAATTTCACCTGGCTATATGTACAAGTCAGCAAATACAGACTTTAACTCAAGTTCAAGTGGGAAAATTCAACATACAAAATCAAGTCGGAATTGGCAGGAATAACACCTGGGAAGCCCCTATTGCATCAAAAATATTACGTATTAGCAAAGTGATCCGTTCCAGTTGGCTCCTGTCTCTGATGCGCGCGTGTTCTCGACATCGGGTCATGCATGTGACTACTACACAATGCGGGAGTGGCTGTGCTGGTGCTGATTATGCGCATGGATAATATAAAAAGTATATATCCCATGCCTAGCCACACAAAGCTGCAGGAAGAGGGGGAAATATCGGAGAAGTGCGGGGAATTATCGGTTGGGATCGATCACAAAAGGGAAAATCGGAAAATGGCTGCCCAAGATGATAGAACGTACCGGTCGCCGTAGGCGTAGGTCCTGCAGTCACATCGAAACAAGTCAGCAAGTGCCAAACACTAGCAGATGCATAAAAAGAGTGATTGGACAGGAGAAATAAATTGGAATAGAAATGCGATAAGCATTTTCTTTTTTCGGCTATTCAATGATGCGAGGAGAAAATAACGACTTACGAGTCAATGGTAAGAATAGCCTCTTCACCGAGAGACATGGATAATACACCCTCGTCCCAACCTGATGACAAAAGATCAGCAACCCCCTTCGCCTTGTCGCCATCGACGTAGTAGGTAACTCACCCTTGATGACCCGACCTCTGCCGATAGGAGTAGCCAATGGACCGCGGCCTTTGGAGGAGTCGAATCTATGACGCCAGAGTCAGATATGCACACCTTTGCTTTTGATATGGATGGGAAATAAACGTACTCTTTTCCCTTCTCGTGGTCTGGGTTGCTGGGGTCTCTGAGCCAGCCGGTGTAATCGATCTTGACATTGGCGCCGACAGCGGGCATGTCAGTGCCGTTACCGGGGGAGAGGACAGTCTTTTGCCAGCTCATATTGATGTAGTATATGCGTAAATGTAGAATGGGTAGATTTTGGTGATTGGAATATGAAAAGTGTAACAAAAGAGAGAAAACGAAAGAAAGAGAGGTGGTGTACTTTAAGGCTGGATGAAATCGTGGTGGGGTTGAAACTCTAAAAGATCCATAATGATCCATATCGTCCTCGACTAAGATCAACATCTCTCGACCAACAGGCTAAGTTATTACTTCGACTACATACATCGACGGACTCCGTGGTGGCGTTTTCCGTGCAACATTCGATAGATGCTCTTGTATCATGAAAGCTTATCTGAGAATGTCATTGCTTGTTACACAGGCGGTGACTCGATATTCACAGACTCCAGAGAGCTCCATACAGACAGACCAACAGAAACAATACCCAGGAAACTGCAAAGCCCCATTCTGAGATATATGATCCTATCATTTGCGCAAAATGAGACCATTCCGTTGAGGGATTTGCATTATTGAACACAACAACTTGGCACGTTTTACATTACTATGAGTCCACAAGCGGTCTGACATGTTCTATCTCTTCAACTCAACATTTTATAGAGAACCTGTGGGACTTGTCTAGAAGTCTCGAATCCGTTTCGTACGGCAGTGATATGCATCATTATCTATTGCATACAACGGTGATCCCAGATCAACAGAGAGAAAATTGGTTCAGGTCAGCCCGTCCTGAGTCCAAATTAAAGGTGAACGTTCCATATCAGCAACTCTCCTACCGGCACATTCTGTCAGCCAATGACTACCCAACACAGCCCCTTGCAATCCGAGAAAACCGGTCCAAGGGTTGGTTCTTCCCTGTGTGATTTTTGTCATCTCTTTGACAGTATTGGTCAGTGGTAAATAAATAAATTGTCCTAATTTAGTTATGCATCCGTTGGTTTGTGACTTGGGTAGTCTGGTTCGAAATCTGAGTGCCTGATGGTATACCCTAGGGCTTACGGAGTACTTCTACTATCTCCTCGGAAAAATCTTGAGCGTGGTGCTCTTTGATTTAGCTTGTAGCTAGTTAGTAGTGCGGAGAGTCTGTATTCGCCCACGGGAGTGTAAGAAACCAMCCCCGCCATGAAGGATCATCATGAAGCGGGGAAAGGTAGTCATTTTCCTATGGGTACGTACATAACTACACAAAGTCTTCGCTCAAATCCGACTGTCTGGATATTTTCTGAAATGGTCTAAAGAAAAAAAAAAAAGAAAACAAGAAGATATACAAGGTCCAATCAGAATTTATCCATGCACGGGCTTGTCACCTACTACGTAACCTCTAAGTAGAAAGACTTCCAAAATTCAGTTAGTGACTTGACCAATCAACTACGCAATCCTTAAACCTTCGTGTGATTCTTCAGGCTGTTTGTATCCTACACGTCCCCTTCTCTGGCGCTGTAGCCGCCTTAAGAGGGTTGTATATCCATGTGCGACATGGGTACAGATAGTGGAACGTGACACATCGAATGCAGAGATAGCCGCTTGCAGAGCCCTAAAAAATATTTATTATTCTATCAATTCACAGTCGTTACTCAAAGGGCTCAGATCCCGTTTGTGCAATTCAGATCCGGCTTGTTGCAAGTCATGTACACCACGAGTCACGTTTCCATCGGACTTATTTTGCTCTATGATTCTTGGTAGAAGGCTTTTTGCTTGAGTTCGCCCACGCGGACAGAGCGGATCCTCGTCGACGGGAAACGAGCATCAAATGTTGCGCCTTCGTCAGAACTATTAAGGTAATGCAAGACTGTTATGCCGGTCTGAGTCACAAAGTCGAGTACTTGTCGATAGCCGAAGCCGACTTGATCAATGCCATGGCTGTCATCGGACATACAGAAACGGCCACCCATTGATAGGAACTCCTATTCCAATGATTAGTTGTTGTGCAATTCATATGTGTTGTGATCGAAGCTCACCCTGCATATTTCTGCCTTGGGATACGGCTCCGTCATACCCTTCCTCAACGCCGCCGAATTCAGCTCCAACAGACCTCCATACTCAGCCACAAAACGAAGATTCCGCTGAATCTTCTCCCAAACTTTTGGGTACTTGGCGAAACTTGCATTCGGCTCGTTACTTTTCAATCGAATCAAATCAAAATGACCAACAACCGGGGGTTTCAGCTTTTGCAACATGTCTAGTTGACTATCATAGTAATCCTCGAATAGTCGCTCATCAGTGCCACCTGCTATTTCTCGTGCTTGTTGGTACGTGGCAGCATCATAGTCGATTGGGATGGTGTGTACGTGATGCACAGAGCCAACAAAGAGCTCGAAAGGTAGGCGGGACAATGATGTCTCAATCAACCTCAAAGACTCGGGCCGAATCCAGTCGATCTCGAAGCCAATCAGGACTTTAATTTGAGATGCATATTTCTCTCGTAACCTTGATGCTTCGGCGAAGAAAGCTGCTTCATTTTCAATGAGCCAATCCTCTGTTGTCAACCCATCTACTTTCTATGCAGAATTAGCCAAATTTCAAACAAGAGAGAAGCAGTGTATTATACCTCCTCGGGATAAAAGTCTTCTTTGCCGCGGGGCATATGCTCTGTTAAACAAAAGACTTCCATTTTTTGTGTAATGGCTGTCTGGATGACTTCTTCTAACTGATTCTTTGCATGGCCGGGACAGAATTGCCCGGAATGGCTGTGGTGTGAGAACGGCATGTCTATTAAATCAGGGCGACAGGCCGGCAATATGCTTCGCAATGAGATACAAAGGCGAGTGCTTCTCAAATCTGAGGTATTGATGCTTGTCCTGTCAGAGTCAAAGATTTCACGTGCATGCGGGGCAGATTTCTTACCTTGATAATAATATTCAGTTGCAATGATAGTTTTCCGAAGTCCTTTGACCGTGATTCGATAGTTCAGTCAGGATAATAATAATTGCCAGACCCGTGGTTGAAGATCTGGGGAAGTGCTCTCATAAATTGGAGAACAAAATTCCCCAGAGGCATGAAGTTTGTCCAGTAAGCGCGGCCGGACCCGCCATGTGCCATACTATCGCGATATGTACCTGCCGGATATGCCAGCCACAACGGACATGAAGAAAGCAAGCATTAGACGGAATATAGGAAGTCGGAATTTCCTTGTCCATAAGTCATATCAACCATCCGCAGCAAGTACCGTAGCAATCACGTAGTCACCATCATGCGAAATAGACAACTTCCCAAGCCGGTTCTGAGCTCCATTCAGATAGACAATTTCTGGTCTACTACTTCCGGCAGAAGACGCCGGAGCGGCTCTGATAAGCACATCTTTCCAGCTGATAGAAGTTGCGCCCCCTGGCGCCGCTTTGCGTGCTGCTTCTTTCGCCGCGAAACGTCCAGCTAGCCAGCGTGCCATGTCAGGTGTGATCTCTCTCAAGCTGGTACTGGCTTCTTGGTGGAAAGGGTCGTTTTCATGCAAGCGGAATCTGGTATGAAAATCTTGTAGTTCCTGTGGGCAGAGTATGCGGCGAGTGAATTTGTGTAGGTATGTTTCATTGCTTCTTGTGCCGCGTTGGGTTAATAGGCGATATATGCGTGGTAAGTGAACTACATCGGTGCCGATATTGAGCGCGTATGGAAAGGGTATTGGCCTCATGGTTGAGGATGCAAGAGGAGAATCTAATTGTGAAGTCTTGGTAGTTGGTGAAGGGATGAGAGAGTTAAATTACGGTCGAAATTTAAGAAGCGGATAGCATCAACAAGTGCTCGAACCAATCATGAGTCTTTACGCCTTTTCTAAGGCTATTCGCAAAATTATCAGTGCAATTGCGTTAGAAGGTCCTGAGAATGAGACTCCTCAATAGTGACTACACAGAGATGAGATTCGCCATTTGAAAAGCACGTTGTGTGACTCAATGGTTGTGCTGTAGCGGCCCGATTCCACGTGTTTGATCAAAGTAAAGGAAATGAACAGTTCATTCTATGTTTGACAATGATGATATAAAGTTGATGACGATGTAGATTTTATATGTACAATGCCCTCGGTGATTTGTGGTAAAAAATAATCCCAGGACCGCTAAACATTGGGAAGCTTTTCACAGCATTGCTCCCCTCAAGACCAATCGCTTCGGCGATCACGCTAATGATGATGCTCGGCTTCTGCTGCATGATAAAATCGGCATCGCAATTATAATACATTCGTCATGGATAAGGAAGGGTTTAGTGGCTGGCTTTTTGTTCGCCTTCGACGCTCTTGAGGAAGTCCCTATACGGAGAAAACGGATCAGTATCTATATTTCCGACCATTGAACAGAATTTCAAAGAGATCGACAACAAGTAGCTCAGATATATCTCAGACGCAAGAGAAAGAAGAAGACGTACTGGATGAATTTTTCCTCGTCCTTAGATCCGGCGTTGATGGGAGGTGTTTGCACCTGCTTCTTGCTGCCACCGCTGGAAGCAAGGTAGATACCGCCAAAGAGACCACCGAGAATGGTCATGGCAAGCTAATACAACAGCACACGTCAGTCAATTTCGAGAATCTCATCATCATCGTCCACAGCTGAAATGTATTCTTGACGTAACCAAAAGGGATGTCGCGGCGGAAGGACAAGAACGTACGTGGTGGGAGCCGATCTTGCGGCCTGCAATGTTGTAGTAGTTAACCATTGTGAATGAGTAGTTCGGTTGGGTGTTCTCAAACAATTGGCAGTGGTGTATCGACGCTGGAAGTCTCAAGGCGAAGTGTCGCATATCAGAGATGCCGCTGATGTTTCCTCTGAAGGTTATGTGCTTGGCGCGCTATTCCAAATGCAGCACTAGTGTCAACTGATAGTCACGTGATATGAACCCGACAACTTCCGCAGCCACGATCGGATGCTCCGAGGTTGATACAGAGGAGCTAGTCCAAGATAGGCTAGCTCTTCTGTGAGGTCATTGCTGGAGGGATCGAGAATGCGGAGAGTCAAGACACAACCCTTGGTTGGAAGGAAGCGGAGTACTCTAATCGAAGAACGGTCTTGGTGTTCATTCATAAGGATCATATACTTGCACGGATTTCAGACATTTCAGAATTGGAACGCTTCCGAAGTACGCCGCGATAGCTCCATGCTGGGGCTCAGAATCCAGGCAGCTGCTACAATTCCCGTACTCAACACCCGATATTCCTCACGCCCGATAAAATCTCACATTCACTCACCGTCATATTCTTTTCTAAAAACTGTGAAACATTCGTTATACACTTAAATATCGATTGCCATATATTTCAAGTTGATCATCATGTTTTGGGGAAAAGACAAAAGCGACGGTGACAAGGACGAGGTCCCCCGCGTCCGTGAAGAGGCACGTCCGGAATCTCTGAAAAGCCAGATTCCGCGCCAAAAGCTTTCTCGCGATCTTCAAAAACTCGTCGACCGGGAAGATGACTACTATGATGAACTATACGCCCCATAGTAAGTGCTTCTTCTCGCGGTCGAAGCCTCGAGTGTCCGGCGCATTTTCACTTCTAAAGAGAAACAACTGACAAAAGATGAAGTTCTATCGACTCTACAAACACAAAATACCGATATGCAGCCTATGTAAATCGAATTAGGACTATTTTACTTTCCGCCCATCGCTACGTTGCATACACTTCAGACGTCGGCGAATCGTTTCGTCCCGTTGCTCACCCATATCTTGTTCGAAGCGCCTATGCTATTTCATGGACATATATCCTCGGTGACGTCGGCCACGAAGGATACAAAGCTTATTTGCGTAATCGGCGAGCAGTGATCCCGCCCGGGGAGGCATACAAGGACGCGACAGACCTGAAAGCAAACCATGTTGTCCTGGGTATGGCTACTGGAAATGTCGCTGGTCCTTTATCAACAGGACCGCGCAACGAATCGGAGGGTGGTGATAAGCTGGACCCTTTGGTTCCATGGTCGACGACTCATATCCCATTGATCGATGATTACCGGATGGTCATGGCGAAACGTGCTGTGTTTCAGAGCATTGCAAGTATGGGATTACCTGCATTTACTATCCACTCTGTTGTGCGATACTCGGGTCGTGCTTTGAAGAACTCCTCAAGCACACTTATTCGCACCTGGGGTCCAATTGGCGTAAGTCATCCTGACATATCTGATGAAGCACTGAGCTAATCTTCCGAAACAGCTAGGTCTAAGTGTCGTTCCCATGTTACCATATCTCTTCGACGAGCCTGTTGAGCATGCCGTTGAGTGGTCATTTGCTACATTATGCCGTGCTATCGAAGGTCCACAAGCTGTCACGCCACCACCTCCCTCGCGAGAATTACCAGCAGATCAGACCACACCGCTGAGTAAGGTCCTTGCTCTGCAAGATCAAAAGAAACGCCACGAAAGTGGAAGAAGCGATCTTTCCTGGGAAGATCACAAAGCCGATCGACAGCATGAAAGGGTAGAGCGAAAACCGAACGGCGGAATAAGCAGTTGGCTCGGATTTGGCAAGAAAGAGAAAGATGAGTAAATAAGTCGGCTATGGGTTGACGAAGCGGGTCATTTACATATAATCAGCGTTTTCATATATCTCCTGTCCGGAAATATCCTCTCACACATTTTCCTTCATGTTGTACATATTTATAATATCACTCTTTGCGGTGTCTTTTTTGTACGATTCAGATGCTATCTATCAATTATCTTGCCATATAAATGAATATCATAATACATACAAGAATCATGAATCTCACTCTTGCTCATCTGGATTAGACATGTAGATCACACAAACTGCAAACCCGCTAAACAAACGCCATCCCAACTCCGACAAACACAGAAATGCACTTTTCATCATCACAGAGTCAAAGAGACAGATCAAGCCCCGAACTTCCGAGTCCTCCGCTCATTTGCTCTCTCCTTCCTCTCATTTCTTTTGATTCTTTCCTTCCTCTCCGCCCTTCCGGCAGTACGCACATTCATCTTTCCTTCAGCCTCCTGCTTCCAATCCTTATCCGGCACCTCAACAGCCCAATCATTTTCACCAGACTTGTTTGCGCCCTTGTAGCCCCATCGAGGGACCCATTCACCACTCGCTTCGTCATAGACGAGTTTCTTGCGTCGCTCCTTTTCGGCCATGGCGGCGCCCGGTTTGCTGCTGTATTTGCCGATTCCTTTCTTACGGGCGAAGAGATCCCATTTTGTGGGTTCTTTGGGTTTGGGTCTTTCAAGTCATGTTAGCCTTTGTTATGGAGAAGGGGGAAGGAAGATGCGCACAGAGGCTTGAATCGTGGAAGCAGTGTGTTAGGAGGAGGGAGAGTCATTAGAACGCCGTCCTTTGCGTTTGACGTTACGGGGCATGTAGTCTGCAACATTTGTCAGTTAGTCCAATTTTCGCTGAAGCACGAGGCAAAACATACGAGAAGTTGGTTGAGTAGTGATTGCGCACCATCTCGTGCTACTGCTTTCAAAGTCTCATTGACATTATCCGACCTGGGGATCACGAGAGGATTGGGGTCTTGTGCGAGAAGGTGGCCGAGGTCGAATGTATATGGATTCTCTTTTTGGACGACAATGGGCCTGGAAAGTGTCAGTCAGTAAACACGAAGAGAATAGAAAACTGKGACAACGCACAGCTTGGCATTCTTCGGTTTGACAGTGTCCACCTCCATCATTTCAGTGGTAGTAGCCATGATCGAGTGCTCAAATCAATCTGCGTAGTATGCTGGTTCGTAATGATTTGATTTTTTTGTCTGGATAGATAAGTCGAGCTTATCAGAAAAAAAGCGGGTAATTCCAGAGCCGCTTTACTAGAATAAAAGCGGCATGGTCTATTCCCGTTTAGGTTTTCTTCTGCTTGGCACTTCCGTCCTCTCAAGTTTCCGAGATCAATAAATCCAAATCATCAAGTCCATCTTCCGCATACCTTGTGCAGTGCCCATTGACCCTCCTTATCCACGGGAGGTCATAATAGCCAGCACAATGGTTTCCCAATTATGCTGGGGCTGCCTTTCGACAACGGGGCTTCGCCAAACATCGCGAGCCCTGTTGCATCCAGCTCCTGCTGCTCCCCAGCATTATCGTCAATTGACCGCCAGAACGACCACTTCCCTCTTCCACACGAGCGCAACTCGATATGCAAACCCGCTACAGAAAAAATCCAAAAGCATGGAAGGCGCACCGAAATTTCGTGAATCCAAGTCCGCGCGTATGCGAAAGCCGAAAAAGGCGACGGTAGACCGCGGTCGTCCACCAGCCATCGGAGAACGGAAAGCGCTCAGAAAGAGGATTGTTTTGAGTAATACCAATGCCTTAGAGGTTCCTGGTATGCAGGAATTCTCAGAGGAGACGATGGTTGATACTCGAATTCGCGGGTCGGTGCTTGGGTTACCCGTGCCTATGATTGATCAGTTGAGAGCTCTGCAGGCATTTAAGCCTTCTCAGGGCTGGTCACTTTTCCGTCGTCCGGGTGTTGTTTTGAGACGTGAGACGTTGGAGATGGGTCGGATTTTTGAGGGGATCTCTACCGAGGGTCCGGATCAGGGGAAAGTCGTGAAAAAGGTTCTTACGGGAAAAAGAGCATGTGGAAAGAGTGTTCATTTGCTGCAGGCAATGGCTATGGGACTTTTGAAGAAATGGGTTGTCATTTCTATTCCTGATCGTAAGTTATTCCAACTGTGGTATACTGTCTATTCTTATACTGACACATCATAGCCCAAGAATTGGTCATTGCTCAAACCACGTACGCACCCCTCCCCGACACGAATCCAGTGCAATACGTCCAAGAAAAAGCGACATCGGAGCTCCTCCAGCGCACCGTTCTCGCCAACGAAGAAGTTTTGTCAAAGTTGCACGTATCCATGGAACACCCCGAGCTCAAGTCACTCGTCAAACCAAAAACGACACTCGCCGAACTCGCTCGCCTGGGTGTCCAGGACGTCACAATCGCCTGGCCCGTATGGCAAGCCTTCTGGGCCGAAATCAACGCAACTGCTCCAAAAACTGCACAGAAAGCAGACGACAAGGCACAATCGACATTCCAAAATCGTCCCCCTCTCCTCGTCACAGTCGACGGTCTAGGTCACTGGATGCAAGAGTCTAAGTACCGCAACGCAGACTTCAAGCCCATCCACGCCCACGACCTCGCCCTTGTCCAGCACTTTGTGTCTTTACTGACACCGCAATCCTCCAATAAGCCCACAATGCCCAACGGCGGAGTTGTGCTTTTTGCAACTTCAGGCTCAAACAGTCCCGCTGTACCAACTCTCGACATAGCACTAGCCCAACTCAAAGCCCGTCAACAAGGCGTCGCGGAATCATCAGCTGAGTTTCCACAACCAGATCCATATGCGGAGACCGACAATAGGGTTTTGGACCTTTTCAAGCAGGCCGCTAGTAAATCCTCGTCGTCGCCGCTCGAGTTACAGACTCTAGGTGGTCTGAGTCGCGAAGAAGCGCGCGGCTACATGGAATACTTCGCGCGAAGTGGCATTTTGCAGGAGAAGATTACCGAGGAATGGGTCAGTGAGAAATGGAGTATTGCTGGTGGTGGAATTATTGGTGAGATGGAGAAGTTGGGCAAGAGACTGAGGACTGTTCTATAAGGACTAGCTTTACATTGTTTTATTAGTCTTTCAATTGTATTATTATGATAGCTTTTTTGTTCATTGGGCATATTGTATGATGAAAATATTGATCTTTCAAATCGGTTCTGTCTCTCGGTTTCAACAGTGTCTGTGATTTAGCGTTCCTAGGTATTGAGTCGTAGGTCAAACGCTGGCCAGAAGCCAGAAACTATATTATCAATATAATCCAAGCTTGGACTTTATTATCACAACTTGCTTCTTGAGCATGGACGATGCGGTCGACATTGACGGCACCTTCATAAAGTTTGTTTGGTATATTGTCCAACGCTGTCAACCCTTGGATGATATAGAACAGGGTGACTTCGTCTATTTTGGTCTTGTCCTTGAATTTCGCTGGACTGTTTCTAGCGAGCAGATCATTGACGTCGTGTCTTCAAGAAGCCACAACGATATATCATCGTTCTAAGTATTCTCCGGTCTCTGCGCTGTTACAAACCGCACAGACATGGTCAACCCTTCAGACGTCATCAACTCTTGCTTCACCTTCTCGCACAGATCTCGCACGTCATCCACTTTCCAATGCCCAGTAGCAGTCAACGGTCTGAGACTTCTCGCCTCAAGGCTTTCCAGACACGCAATAAGAACCATCTTGCCCAACGTTCTCTGCCGGTCATCCTGCGGCCATGCCCCGACTGGCACATTCATATCCTGAACACCAACATCCACGAACCCTATCGACGTCAGCAACGAACGATTCAAATGATCACGGCCGCGTGGATAACCCAAAGAATCGGCGGCATTCCGCATGGCAGAGACGTAGATGTTATGATAAGAGTCTGGATTCGAATTGGCCCATGTCACGATATCTGCCGCCGGGTCGCTCTCAACTACTTCAATGTATCCGCCGGGCTTCAGATGTTTGAAGGCTTGCTCGTACACGCCTCGCCAATCTCTGAATGCGCCGGAAAGACCTCGAAAATGGATAAAGTCAAATGGTGCGTGGTACGTCCAGTCGTCCTCAGCATCGTCAAGCTGGAAGTGAACGCTCGGAAGACCGATGATGGCTGGACCTCCGTCAAAGATGCTGATGTCTGTCGCGATGATCTCTGCATTCGGATACCGTTGCCCCATTTCAACAGCCCAGTCCCCCGGGCCCGTACCAACGTCTAACACACGACTTGGACCTTCCGGTGGCAGGGGGACTGTGGTCAATTCTCCATCTAGCAAGATTAGAAATGCTTGATGGACGATACTCAGGCGGGTCTGCTCGGGCTCGTCGTTCGGCATGAAGTACATTTCATTACAGTATCTTCGGCCGTTTTCGTGAATGGGTTCGAGGGCTATGCCTGAGGAGCTTGCTCTGTTATTTGCTGTATTAGCCGTCGTTTGTTTGCAATGGCGTTAAGTATATGCCCACATTGAGTCTGCGCCATCACTTCCTTCGAGCTCATTCTCGCTTTCGACTTGCTCGGCGAGGGGATCAAGGTTGGACTGTACCATAGCCAGGTTCAGAGTATACGTTTCGCAGGTTCCACAGTTTTCACGGGTGATGGTCGAGATTCAATGCAGCTACACAGTCAATTGCCCAGGTAGTTTATGTCTGACGATAGATGTAGCCAAGTTTTCCATTGATCTTTTCAAGGAGGTTGTATATAGTGGAATGAGCAAATAGAGAGTGTGTACAGTGTGAAGAAGAGTAGAAGTTGAGGTAAAAAAGGATTGTCCCGGACGGTTTTGAAACCAGCAAGAAAGAACAGTCCCAACAGGGAAGGAGCGACTCACGTCGATGTAGCACGACCAATAGGAACATAAATGGTGTATTATGCAGTATAACTAAGGTTCCATAGCATGTAAGTCTAGCCTAAGTGATTAATTTCATTTATTTTTCAGGCTTACTGACCAAGTGGGTAAACGGCGAACACCAACTCGTGCGAGCCAACAGCATGGTTGGTGGCTCGCGTTGGCTCGTACAACGTAAATCGACCTGATGTAGTATTGAGTTTTGAGTATGATGGCTGTATATGAGCCTTTACAGTACAATAACAGCATGAGAGAGTGTGTGCTGTATGAGTTCTTCTGGACGCACAGAGGCAGTACCGACACAGTGGAAGCGGCAGCGGGAGAACGGGGGGGCCTGAGCCAGAGCCCCGGCGCTGAGCTTAATTCTCCCCGAAGCCTACGCCCGAAAAAGCAGCACTCCGGCCAGTTCCACAGCCGGCTCCTATTCAGCAAGTTACAAACCTTGTGCAACTGATTCGGAATCTTTCAAAATCTGATTTTCGGATTCGGTGCATATACGTGCATGGCATTGCATGCGCGAGTTGCACAGGCAAAATCTTTTAGTCAGCTTCAGAGTTCGTAACTTAGTTACAGTGTACGCCCCGAAGAAACAAAATTTTGCCAAAAAATTGAGAACAGAACTGACTCCGGGAAATTCGGGAACAAAGCGCATGCAGCAAATGCTAGTGCTGTTACACTGCAGATACCAGACACTAGAGCTGATACATTAGACGTGGCCCTATACGTTGGAATTCGGTACCCGAGGGAACGGTTCGAATGATGTGGACACCCTTAATTTCGAATAGTGCTATACAAGCAGTCCTAAGCTCTTAACAAGTGTTATATGTCTTGTACTACGTACGTACGCACTTACTACACGGAGAGGGTGAGCCGTTAGGAGCATAAGAGGATAACGGTTGAATAACTAGCGCTCTAATCACTCTATTCCTAGATTAAGGGGTCCGAACTGTCGGGACAAGTACCACAGTTACCATTGTACCGGATGCTTGGGACACTATCCATCTTCATGACAAGTCGATGGATTTATAACGAACGTTTCATGATCCTGTGACAATACTAGTCTTTAGGGTTAGGGCCTGAGGCCAATACACGACTGTCTGCAATGAGTTGTTCGAGCAAGATACAAGTGACAGGAATGGAGTGGCCGCTTAGCAACTATCCTCTTGATCAACATACTTATTTTATGAAGAGGAGCATTGTAAAGAAATGCGTAATAATGATTTATGATGGTATGGTTCAATGAATATGCATATTCACTACTGAGACCCAATTCGGACACGTCCCCATATAAGCATCTAATCATCCTCCTCCTTTGGATCAAAAATCTCACCCGCAGGAGTCTTCTCCAACTTCACCCCGTCCTCCGTTACAATCGGCAATGCCGGCACAACAACCACAAATATCCTCGCTACGGTCTTCCCACGGTTGACCCAAGCATGGTTGACGCCCCTCATAACAATAACATCATGCTCCTTGAGGGTCTTTTCCGCTCCTCCATCGGTGATGAGCGTGACCGAACCACTGAGCACAACGCCGTAATCCAGACTGAGTGTGCGATGCATCCAGCCTCCTTCCTGGTTGGGAGGGAGGTCAATTAGGCGTGCTGAAGGACCTTTAGTGTCCGCCAAGGGCACGAGGGTTTTGTGTGGTTCCTTGTCTAGTGGACGTTGATTGTCGACGGGGAAGCCACGGGAGCGGTGGATTTGGATAACGCCGAATGCTGATTTTTCGGTTGGAATTGAGAAGTCCGGTGCGGTTGTGGGATCGTAGGGAGAGAGGAGATCATCGGAGGCGAAGTAGCCGTTGCCTTTAGGGTCGCTCGCGGTGAGCACGCGGCGGATGGGGGTTGATAATGTAGTCATTTTGTGATAGTTGTTTTGGATTTGAGCAGATAATTTGAACTCTGAATGAGAATCTTGGAGGATTTGTTTGATTGACCGTGGATGAACCAAAAAAAGGTACTCAGAGGACAAGTCACACCTTAAATACTTTTTGACACCATCGAAGCAACGCAATTGATTTGTAATGGACAGACTCGTGGCAACGAACCGATCACAATAGAATCCGTATAGTCCTAACAAGGTATACTGTCTACAGTACGAGCGCTCATGAATGCTTAGAAATCGATGTGCTTGTTGTCATTTTCCAGGTCGATATGCATCTATCGTCGAATTATTCTCCATTCGGGGTTATGATTGGTCAATCAAGACGGTTAAACTCGTGGAGACGTGCAGGGGTCGGGCTGCCAATCAGACTAATGTATGCCACATGATTGGTTTGAATCAATTACTAATCGGCAGATTCCAGCATGAAGCTCCACTCGATGGATCTGGAGCTAACTTGATCCAGTCTAGCCAGGACTACGAAGTATTTTCATCATATTTCTTCAAATGTCTTTTAAGATTCACCTTGCTTCAACATCCATGACAAATCAAGGCTGATGAAGTCACGGACAGTCGATGAGTAAGAATAAGTTCCTACTGTAGAGTTTTCGCAAGGATCGGCCGGAGGAATTACTCATACACACTTGAGAATGAGGAAGGCTGCCACTGCTGACCTTGAATTTATACCCAATTTCTAAAGCTATCAAAAAAAAACCAGATCATATCAATAGCTAGCTAAAAACTCCTATCTATAGTTACAAAGAAATCTTAGTCAAAAAGAAACAAACCTATGTCAAGAGATATGTAGGCCGCTCTTGTTTTCTCGAGGTGCTGCTGTCCAATCCATATTTAATATCAGAATGGTGTGTACAGACCTATGCACCCTGGATAGTTGATTCCAAATCATCGGTTCCCCCTGCAACCTCGATTACTGTTTTCAGTTTCTTTCTCAACCCCATATTCTCACTTAACAGCTGCTTTCGCTCAGTCTGCAACCGAGATATTTGACTGTCTTTATCCGTGTCCACGGACTCGTATTGTTTTAGCTTCTTTTCCAAGTCCAGGTTTCTCGTCTCATAGCCTTTGTTTTGGGTCAAAAGCCATTTGATCCATCGATTGGTCTTTGCTGTTTGTTGAGCAATTTCCTTTTCGATATATTCTGCTGAGAATAGACCCTGCTTTGGTGCGAGTTCGCCCACTTGATCCTGGGTCTCTGATTGTCTGGTACTGCTGTGGTCAACAGGAGCGACTACTACTGTCCGATTCTGCGCCTGTCCCTCCCTGGATTCCTCAGGCGGAGGAGGGGGTGGAGAGGGAGGTGGTATTGATGGTGGGGGCGGTGGAGGAGTGCTGAGAGGCAACCCATGATCTTCGTTGTCATCTTCGACTGCTCCTCGATCAGGGCTGCGATTGGCATGCTCTGAAAAAAGCACAATGTGACCCTTTCTAGGTCGAGGGGACAGCTCCAAGGGGGGTTCATCCAAGCTCTGCCGGCGCTCGCTTGATTCCGATTGTATGGTGGCCGAATCTTGTGGCCGCTGAGACTTGCTAGAAGCCACCTGAGACCTCGTGGAATAGCTTAATTTGACTCGCTACAATCCAAAGCAGATGAGGTCAGTGACTGGTCCGAACCTTTTCTTTCCTCGCGCCGGATCAAACGAAATATCATACCTTGTTGGGAGTCCGCTCCCCAGAAAAATAGATGTCTTCAATACGCTCCTCTGAGTCAGAGTGTTCTTCGTCTTCAGTTTCAACCGTAGCCACCCGCTCAGGAGACTTTGAAGATGTTCCTATCGTTGTCGTAGACGCCGCAGTCGGAGTAACATTATCTCGCTATCATTGACAGATCTCCAGTCAGTTATATGCACTTCAGATGAATGTGTATGAGGGGTTACCTTACGTTCGCTCTTGCTTTTTCTTCATCTCGAGTCTTTCTTTCATGGGTCTGTTGTCGATGATGAACAAATAGACGATATAGATAAATACTTGTGGACTAACATTGATAACTTTTCTCAGTGCTCGTGGGTCTCGGTCGGGATAGTATATCTGTTAAGCTTGTAAGTACTTTGCTACGAAGTACGAAGTGTATGCAAGACGGACATTTGCAAGTTTCGTGTAGGACATGTCGGGGTTTTGCTGACGAAGGGCAATCAATCGCTCCTTTTCGCTTGGTTTCCACCGATTATAAGGACGTCGTTGTGGCATGGGGTATCAGGGAATTGCCAGCCACTGAGATAATGGGAAATTTTTTATCTTTCAATGATACTCGCGGGCACGAGACTATTTATAGGAGAGTACTTGCTTCCTCCTGCGCCAGAAAAAAATTATGCTGGGTGAGTACTTTTAGTCACTTGTCCTGTGCTAGCCTTGTCTACTAGTTTAGGTATGAAGACAACGTGCTAGCACATTTCGGTTTAGATAAGATGAGAAACGAAAAAATGGGACAAAATGGAACAAAATGAAGAGAAAGCGCGGATCTGTAGCTAGTGTTTCTTAGCATTCATCCAACTCATACAGCGACAAGGATTAGAAAATTTCAAATCCATAATTGCATTTTTGGCCTTCTCCCCCTCTTCAAAAGACGCAAATAGCTCCTTGTAGAAATTTACTAGGCAGGAATGACTCATGCAGCATAGGCTAAGATGCTGCGCCGCATGCAATGCCATGTTTGTTGTCCAGCGACGCTGAAACAGACGTCTCCTGCTGTCGAGATTTATGCGATGGCTGAAAGCGAGTAATCTTCAAGGCGACACGCTATTTATTCGTCCACGCTTTTTACATCGCATTCTGTTGAATCAAATCCTGTCGCAAGCAGAATCACTGCACGGTACGTAAACGAGAAGTCGTTATTACTATCTAGTCATTAGTAAAAGTAGGCTGTTAGCTCAGGGTCCACGACATGGTTTATCGTCCAAGAGATGTACTAAGTCACTACGCCACATATCAGGGTCAATTCAACCTTAGCGCTCTACACCAAGTTGGTAACTTAAAAGTCCGTCCCCCTACAGATTAGATAGATCATATTTTGTAACAACTTGGCTGGGGGATAACATGAATTCTTGGCCTGATTGGCTTTGTGAAGCCACTAATTTGACTAGTCTGTTTAGTGCAAATGATGCAACGTGCTACTGCACGATTTAGACTCAAACGGATTGTTTTGTCTTAAGAGAATGTAAGGCAGATTCAGCTATCAGCAGTACGTACTCGCAGCACTGTGTCAAGTATTGTGCTTTTGCTCTGCAACGTAAGGCCAACAAGGTTAATTAGGGTTGCCGTCATATCCTGGGCTGCTGAAAGCCACAGATGTGGTCGTCTTTCTGGCCACCCCTGCATACATAGTACATAAAAGCCACGTTAACGAGGATAGGGGACCGTTTATGGAAAAATAGCAAGGCCTCGATCCATGATAGTCGTGTCGTAATCGCATGTTGATTGATATGTCAGCCGGCTATTGCTTGACAAGACATTCACGTAACTTCTCGAAGCTGATACAATGCCGAAATCAATACATAGTTAAGCAATAACCTCATAGTTAATTACTCATCAAATAAAATAAAAAGACGAGGATCTCTCAGAATCCTTTCGATGTTGTACCTTAACAGTAAACAGTGGTGAATAGCATATCGAAACCAGCCAATCAGCGAGCTAGTTCAAGGACCGCATCTTATTTTTCTCTTCCATCTTCCAATCATCTTGAAAAGGCAGCTTGAACATAACCCACGAGACCTAGTCAGATACGCATCAGGGAACGAAATAATCAAAGAATCATATCAGAAAGCACAGCCACCGATAAACATTTGCACAAAAATTTGAAGAAAGTCAATATACCCCATACGCTTACGCACTTCAAGCGCAACATCGACTAAAAGGCGAATGGACGACGAAAAAATGCTGACTCAAATCTACAAATCTCCAAACCGATTCCTCTTCATCGCCTCCATCGGCAATCCAGCACCATACACCGAAACGCGCCACAGCGCAGGGCATCTATTACTCGACGTTCTTCAGCCACACTTACACTCACGTATCGGCCTATCAACACCAGGAAACAGCAACAACAAGACCCTCTCCAAATCAATATTCTACTCAACATGGAAATCACCATCATTAATGAACATCTCCGGACCACCTGTGCTCCGCCAACTGAAGAGTTGGCTCGCAGACCGCAGGAAATATTTCGATTCTTTGGTCAATCATAATACTGCACTATCTTCAGAACAAAGTAGTAACGTGCAGTTACTCAAATCAGCGTCATTGGAATCCATCACAATCGATACTCGCGGTCTGACGCAGAGGTTCAGACCAACCCTCGTCATTCTGCATGACGAACTAGAGGCCAAACCAGGACAGATCAAAATTCGGCGCGGGGGTCCTCAGCAGGCTAGTCTTAGGGGCCATAAGGGGTTGATTAGTATCATGGAGAGTCTGAGGGGTGCTGGTCTTCTTTCGCCTTCTACAGCAACCACAGGCGCAAAGTCGGCGACGTCTATGGCCATTTTGAGAATTGGAATTGGGATTGGTAGGCCTACGAGCCGTGAACGGAATGCTGTGGCGGATTATGTCTTGTCGAAGATGGGGTCTCAAGAAATGCAGGCTTTGAGGGAGGCGGTGCCAGAGGTTGTGGAGGTGTTGGTGCAAGAGATGTATAGGCGGGATGAGGATGAGATATGATTTCTGACCCGGGTAGGTGGTGGTATTATACTCAAGCGTTCATGTATGTTATTTAGCGTGTGTATCTGTATATTTGTATATTAGTATAGATGATTCCCAGGATATGCATTTAACCTAATTACCCGTACTAAGTATCATAAGCCACTTCACATAAATCATATGGACAGAAAATTATAGACCATTTTTTCCCATTGGCGCAGCACGCAGCACGCAGCACGCAACCAAAATCAAACAGTGCCGGCAATGCTCAAATCCCGAATCTCCTGCAACACCTGCTCAACCCGATTATCCAAATCACCATTCGCATACTGATCTCTCGTGTCCGCATCAAGATACTGCTGCACCTGCGCCATACGCGAATACGCCTCCGCACAAAAGCGCAGTTGAATCTTGACCAGCGCCTCAAAACTGGGATCTAAGTAAGGCACGCGCAAGTCGATCAACTGCGGCAACTCTGTGAATAATTGTTCATTGAGTTGCTCATAGGCCTGTTTTGCCAATTCCGTTTCGCGTTCGGCGCGGGGCAACTTTGTGGCGTCCTTGTCCGGTTTTTCGACTAGTTTCTTGACCTTGGCGCGCATGGAGTCGTAGTCGAGGAGTTTGTTGTTGCGCTTCTTGATGCATTCGTTGATGTCGGGGAAGTAAGCGCAGAAACGGGAGATGGGTTCTAGGACGGTTGTTCTATTTCAATCAGCATCTCTATTTCCTCCGGGATTGTAATTCTCGGGATTGAACGCACCGATATGGTCCGTCCAAAGCTTTGATAGTCTCCGCATCCAGGTCCTCGACAGCCTGCTTATAGCTTCGACTCACGCCGTCTCTTGTTCCGGCGTCTCCGTAGAAAGCGTCGATCGTTTCTGCGATGCGCATTTGTGACGCAGTCATTGCTTCGCCCATTAGTCCTGATCCCACCATTTCTGGAACAAAGAATAAATACCTCGTAACGAATCAAGATACCCCTTTGCCTCTTTCTGCAAGCGATTGACAGCCGTCTCCATCGTTCGATACCGTCTACACAATTCCGTCAGATTTCCGCCACAAACGCCACCAGTCAACTCAAGAATCAATAATGTAATCACCTCTCTTCGATTTCATAATCACGATCATTCGTTTTCTCGACATGGCCTATTCGAATGAACAATCATCAATCAGTAACAGGAACTTCAAGGTCCAATGGCGGGGTTCAACGAACCAGTCTTCATCATAACCTGCGTCGTAGCGCGGTTGACATTTTTCTTGAATCCTGTTCACGACTACACGTTTAGCAACGTTCTAGCTGGTTCTTCCTAGAATTCCGGTTTGTCCGAGGAGAACGAAGCACGCGAGAATTGACTGACCTGACCACGACATGACGGCGGATGCGGCGGCGGAAACCGATTCTTAACGTAATGGCAGAGCAGACGATACCGCAATATTAACGTAGTAAGCAAAATGGAATCGATAATTCGTGAACGCAACGAGAAGCGAAAGGAGTGTAGAGCTTTGTATGTTGGTCCAGGCAAACAAGTTGGTGGTTAAGTGTCTACGTAGTGGATCGTGGCTGCCCTACTGCCTTAAGGCTTAGGCTGTTGAAGGTGACGATTGGGGCCCTGCTTCCGTGGCGCAGTCGACGTATGCGTATTGTAATTTATACGATTATTACCGACGATCCGGGATAGTCTACGTCATATGTCCCCCGAAACATATCCTGGACATTCAAGTGTAGACTCATAAATCGGTATTTGTTAAGTGGTCATGGAACTGGTAAAAATACAGGATGACATGTCAAACAGGACATATGCGTGGTAATCAAATGCAATGCAACCGCTTTGTCAAACGCCATCGTCAGGTTATCTGTCTGTCATAACTGGTCGTAGTATGTATAGTGTGAAAAGGCAGGGGGAGTATCAAAACTATAAACAAGAAGCAAGTAGAAAACATTGAGTATCATCCATCGCTAATAGAATCAAGTCAGTAGAAACCGAAACTATGCACGTGTCCTATATAGATAGGACTAGAATGAAAAAATAGGAAAGATGAAAGAAGAAAAGAAATCGATGATCGGTACGCCTAAAGTAAAATACACAAACGAGAACCAGAAGCAAAAGGTTCAAATAATGGGTCATAAAGTGATGCGTGCTTGCAAGTGAAAAGACCTCCAGTCTAGTGTCTGGGTTTGTCTTGGGATCCAGAGCCCTCGATATATCACAAATACTGGCCTCCCACCAAGGATAAAGTCAAATGGTATGATAGGATATGATAGAAAGGAAAAGTCAATGATACTAGTGAGGTCATGATTGCTGTCGTGATAATGCATTAAATTTTTTTTCGTGTGTCAAATGAAGAAGGTATCAGTAGCCTTCTTCGCCTGCCTTACACAGCTTGATCTCACGAACCCATTCCGACTTGAGTACCTGCGATGCGGTTATTCGTCGACCGGGGTTGGGGTCAAGTATGGAGTAGATGACGTTGCGACAGCGGGCCTAATAGAACGTTAGCTGGGTCAAGAGCAGAATGGGCGGAGAATACATACTCGGTGCAAGGTTTCAATCGGCGCGTAGCCATCCTCATCCCGACGACCCTCGAGATAGCGCTCGTAAAATTCATCCTCGTCCTTGCGCGCAACACGCCATAAATGACGGCCTGTTCTCATGGCCATATAAATGACTCCAGTGGCCCAAAGATCGACGGCCCGAGGATCAAACTCTTTATCGGTATACTCTTCAGGCGCGATATAAGGGGCAGACCCACAGAGGCCAGCAGTCATGTGCGCTTGTGTCTCCCAGGCCATCCGGAAGCATTCACCATTACCAAAGTCTGTAATTTTCAAAGCTCCATGAGTGGTGAGGAGAAGGTTCTCAGGTTTCAGGTCACGGTGCGCAACGCCCATCTCGTGCATATATTCAACACCACGCATCAACTGTTTGAAGAAACAGTCTGCCTCAGTAACTTCGAGTTTTCCTGCTGCTAGTACCAAAGTGTAGAGATCGCCGCCCGCACAATACTCCATTACTTCACAGTAATCTCCTTTCGCGTCTTGCAATAGGTCCAGCGTGTGTATTACATTCGGATGGCGCAGAGAAGATGAGATGCAAAATTCCGACGTGAGTCGTTTTTGATATTTCTTGGACGTTTCTTGTGGCCGGCGTCGAAACTCTTTGACAGCGTACAGCTGCTCCATCTTGGAATCTTTCGGGTCGACTTTGTGGGAAATGCGAACGATGCCGAAAGCCCCCCGACCAACAATCTCCTGGCATTTTCCGTATTTGTCGACCAAGGTAGCCGTAGCGTTCGGCCCGCCCTTTTTGTCTTGTGCAAGTTTGTCGCGTTCATTCTTCAACTGGTCTATCCAGCTAGACACCAAGGATAATTGCTGTTGATCGTCGGCATGATCTTCTTTCTTCTTGCCACCTCCCAACATATCTCGGAGGAGGCCAGTCAACTTCTCTTGTCGTTTCGTTCCCTTGAGATGATGTAAATGCGTTCCTTCGGGCAAAATCTCAAAGCGCTTGTGGACAGGCAAATCTTTCTCTTTCGAGTTCTTCGTTTTCACGGATCCATCAGCAGGCTTCTCGCTCTGTGACGTCTGCTGCGTAGGCTGGGCCTGAGGAACCGACCGCATATTTCCATTCGTAGACGGCTTTGCGCTATCGGAGCTCGAGTCTGAACCAGCATCCTTATGGGCCTCGGTTTCCGATCGTGGGTTCACCGTCTTCCGCTCGCTGAACATGCGGGTTATGCGATGAGCCATGGATGGTCTTGCTGTCTTGGTTTGTTGTGGTGTCGGAAAAGCTTCACCTGATGACGGTGCGGACAGTCGCATGTCGTCCAAAGCGCGGGTTACCTGATTGTCACCATCGTTGCGATCTGTAGAGGCGATGGAGGGGGCAGCTGAAGAAACCGTCGAAGAGGGAGCTGGAGAAACGGCTGGGGGAGTCATGTGAGTGCCGGTGATGTCGCGCACAACGGCGCCTTCCACGCGGTTGTAGAAGGATGACAAATTAGGGTTTCTAGAGCAAAGCGAAGACGAAGTTGCCACCGTTGCGACGAGAACAAAAGAAAGGAAAAGAAAAACGGAGGACTAAATGTCGTATCTGAGCCAGAAAAAAATATATATTGTAGACTGGTTGTCGAATCAAAATGGATTGAAGATAGATGACCTGATGACTGCAGCGGCGAGCGGCGAGTATCCGTAGGGCGGTGGGTGGGTAGGCACGGAAGGAAAAAAGGTGACGAAACCGAGGAGATTCCGCGCGCGCAACGCTGAATGATCGGAATGCTTTAACTGATTGCTTCAATTGATACGTACGTAGTCTGTCTTTGCTGTGGGCGGAAAAGTACTTGTTGATTTTTTCCGAAGGGAGACAGTCAACCGGACAAAGAGAGAAGTGGTTGGGTTTTGAATTTGTCTCGTTCGTGCAGAGCGCAAGATTTTGTCTGTGGTGTGGGTATGGGTAGACCTCCGCGAGGGCAAGGACCTCGGGATAGTTATAGGCAGACACACGACACACAGATCAAAGCAGAACAGAACCCACCAGAAAGACAAGTATAAAGAGGATAAGAGGGAAGAAAGAATAAGAAGGAAGATAAAGAGTGAGTGAGAGTCGTAATAAGAGGCTGGCCCAGGGAAGACCGAGAATGCAAAATTGGAGTGAGACGAAATACGGTAGGACCAGGTAATTAAGCAATGTTACTCTACCAGCAAAGAGAGGGAAGACATAACCGGGGAAGAGTGCTCATGGAAGAGGAGAAAAATATGGAGTATAAAAAGAATTTCTTTCTTAGGGATTAAATGGAACAGCCTATGGCGACAGGTCAGAGAGCAGACACACAGCGTCTCTCGTAATTCGCAAATGGGATCATTTTATTTGGCTCATAGTAGTCGTCGGTTGTGGGAACCTTCTGTATTTTTCTATTGCCTTACCTTACTAAATCATAACAAATATGGTTTGCCCCAGGCAAACGGACGTGGTTCTGTATGGAGGTGGGAAATTGGAAAAAAGACACGCGGTGGAAAGTGAGGCAGTTAGGTAACGGTACATACGCTAGTTGACTAACGGTGGACAGAACAAGTGGCTAAAATACAGCGCTTTCGGCTCGGCGACGGGGCCGTCATCGCGTAATTACCGCGGTGTGACGGTGCGTCCACGAAAAAGGCAGGGAACTTACTTGAATAGGAAGTTTGAAGACTGCCGAGTCGGTAAAGTTACATACAGCCCGTGGGTGATTGATATGAAGGACCTAGCCTGATTTGGCAGTTGTGCCACAATCTTGGCAGGTGGTACTTTACCGGAGTCATGTAACAGTGTACATCGGTAACATCGGTAATATACTTAGTGATCGGTGGTAACAATGGTAACAATGGAAAGGCGTAAACTATAAACCACTCTATCGGACAAACTCGCAGTCGGACGCTGACAATTCATTGATCTATTGACGATTGTCCATCATTGTGGCTTTACAATGCCATCCTGATTGACAGTTGTACATTGTCCAACAATACTATCATTCGGTAACCTTGACGGAACTATGTCGGATAAGGTCCGATGTACTGCCATTGGTAAGAAACGGTTGCTAGCCGACCTCACTCGAATCGCACCGTATCGACAGATTACAGATGCTTATCAATCAGCATCATCTTCATCTCTGTGCTTTACTGATACGAGATATGGATGGAGTTGTCCTGCAAGTGACGTCGCAATTGAAGCAAACAGAAGTACGAGAGATATAATTTCAATCAATCAGCATTACACCTCTGGATTGAGGCTGTGCATATCATGACCTCATTCCATTCGATCGTTAACTACATAGTAGTAACCCCCAAGCTAGTACTTTGGGTACTTCAGGTTGATATCGGACCGCTTCAGTGACACAGCATGTACTAAGAAGAAGACCATTCTTTAGCTGCATCTGCATGTCCTGCATATAACCTCAACTAACGTTAGTAGCATGGGTACAATTGTAGCTGATATCAAGTTAGCTTTGGAAACTGCCCTAATTTGTCGAGGGTGATTTGCTATTGGCTGGGTTGATGGTCTCATTTGATAGCTGCTATTGCTGCTTGCATTGCTTCTAAGCCGTGCGCTTTTAAATCTGCCCGTGGCTTTTGTTCTAGCTTCTTCTGTGCCTCTGACCTCTGGTATTGGTCCACTAACTGGGTGGGATAGTATACGAACAGTATGATGTCTCTCGCATAAAGAATTTGGACGAGGAATGCCGATTTTCATTATTCTTTGTGTAATTGAAAGAACATAAATATGCCGCGGAATACCTCCACCATGCATTGATAGAAACACCGTTGTTATCGACTTATCAGCAGGGGTGGAGAGACAGCTAGGGCGGCCACATTAGCCTGCTCTTGACCGACAATTCATAGACACCATCAAACAACCAACCTCGATGCGGTCAAGCCGCATCACATCCCTCAATCCCCATCTACAAGAACATGTAACCCCGCCTTCAGCTTGCTCCCTCGTAGTTGGTATCTATATCCAAAGCCCATACATACATACTATGAGACATTTAATCTCAACCACTCATTTCCCGTCTCGTTTCTTTTTGGACATATATATACCCGCTTCGGCTTTCCTTCATGGTTACTTTTTCCCGTTCCACGACGCTTGCATGAGGATGTGTTTACTTGACCACGCCAAGCGATAATTGCCTAGGTATTATCTGAACATAGGAACTCAATTCTTGGCCTTCCTCTTCTGGTCAGTTTGGATGAGTCAAGCGAATACGTTATATATTCGTCCCAGTAGCAGATTGCTTTGACTCGGGAATTGTAGGCTGTAGGATCACTGGGGGGGTTTGGTTGTAGATTGCGGGGTTGAACGTGTTATTCCATCATCTTTTAGCTATGTAGCGTATTGGTGCTAGTGGGGAAAGTATGTATCATCTCTAAGACGCTTGATCGTTAGGTGACTTGTGGATGAACTTAAAATGAGTAATATAGGTGCGCAATAGAGTTGATCAGATTGGATTATGATGACATCCGCTATCTGGATGTGATGGATGAACGATATCTAAGTACATGTGAGTGCAATGATTACCTACAAAGTGGCTAGCTATAATCTAATGACCTTAGGTAGCAATCCTGTTAGGTGTTCGGAATCAAGAGCTCGCGTATAGTCTGAATCATGTGCTGCGTGACCCTATGTAGTAGTCGGGTATATATCCGACATTTCCCAATCAAATACGTTCCTTTGATGCTACTCCATACTTCAAGCCAATCTAAACCTTGAACGTATCATGCGTGATTTCATATCAACTTTATCATACCATGATCATCTCATGATCATCTCAGATTCATCACATGTCCATAAGAAGTGAAACCCAGCGCCAGATAACATGACCTAATAGAAACTCTCCACAATACTCTCTTTATTTGCATTACCCATACCCAATCCCTTAGGTCCCGTCTCACCGAGTCGGAACACACTCTCCATAACACTGAGTTCTGTCGCTGTGGTATCCAGACCCGTCACTGCAAGCCAGTCGTTCACCACCATACCAGCGCCGACGACGGGGCTACCGCGGTTCACACTGCCGGCCACGAGAGGTACTTGGAGGAGAGAGGAGAGTTCGTCTTGGTCGCGAATTGAGGTTTTGGGGTGCACGATGCCGCCTTGGTTGGAGAGGGCCATGTATGAGCCTGTGAGAACGTTGTCTGCAACGGTTTGTCGGAATACCTCGACACCAAGGACGTCGGCGATTCTGTTCAATTATCAGTATCCGACAGTTTCCAAGGAGCCAAGAAGTGCTTACATCTCCTCTGTTTCCCGCTCAAGATCAGGATGTATAAGCGCAACATGATCGTTGCAGCAAATCACGTTTCCTAACGCAGACAGCCTTTCTTCCACTCGCTGTATTTTTACTGAATCTGGGATCGAGTTTCGCAAATGTTGCAGTTCTTGATCTGTTGTGGATGTGGGCACGAGAAGACCTTTGCGGTTTCTGAAAGTCCAGTAAGTCATTGTACTTTCTGCAACTTTATCACAGCTTTTATGGAACGTACCCTGCGGTCAATCGACCAATTATGCGAGTGCCACCAATCGAGGCATGACAAATGGGAATTACGTCTTGTAATTCAGCTTCGAAGACACTGTACCCCGCAATCGACCAGTCAGCCCATAGTCATTCTCGACCAACAGACGAAGAAATACCTGTAGAAGTTCTCCGATCCTCCGATAGCAACAACCGCATACGAGTTCGTCAAAGTTGCAAATACACCGACCCTAACAAGAAAAAAAAAGTATGAGCATGTGAAGATTTTCTTTTCGTACATAATGCAGACGAAACTTACTCGTTGGAGTTCTCGAATTGAGCGCGAACTGCCATTTTGTCTAAACTATGTATTTCTGTCCCTGTAGTGGAAGAAAGTATTTCGACTGATTCGAGGGACGAGCGTATCTCGAAAGCTGATAACAATTTGCTGTGTGCTTTTCTCTTTTTGCGCTCGGTTACGAACGGACGGAGGTAGGTTGAAGGTCGCGGATGAGATGAGAAAAAGGCAGATGAGACGAACAGTGCTTGCTGTAAGAAACAAGAAGCTTGGATCGGTGACTTCTTGCTCTAAACCTTTATACGAAAAAGGACGCCGTTGCTCTGAAGTTTGAAGCAATTCCTTTCTCTTTTCTCTTTTGGTGGCGGTCACTTTTTGAGCCCTGCCCCGCAGTGGTAGAATACACTAAACTGAAACGGGACAGAAGACTCATTTCGACTCACGTGCAGTGCCTCAGGCGCCAAATGACTCAGCGCGACTCATTTCTATGAGCTTCACAGTATTCAAGCTATTCATGATAGGTGATCTTCAGTGGCTGTGTAGATTGCTCATAGCAAGTGCAATATGACTGCTGTTCTTTCAACTACCTATTCTAAGCCGTAAGAAATGAACTCGGATATCACATTGTAGAAAAAATGCCGAAGCCCCTCCTTAGGACCAAAATATTCATTAAAATTAATGACCACTGATATAGAAGCAAGACTCAAATGGATGGAATTTCTAAGCCCTGTTCAGTGTACCGGAATCCCTCGAGTAGATAGTCTCGTACGCTGTAGAATCTTAGCCACTATACACCTTCTCACGATTATACATGGCCGCGAAAGCTGTCTCCATGATGATGCAGGCAGTACGTGAGTTGTTGGCCCAGGCCGCTTTCTGGGGAAGGAGAAATAATGCCTCCTCACTTATTCGTACCGTGGACCCTTTTGTAGTGAAAATTCCTCAATAAGTATCACTTTCTTTTTTATCACATTGGAGCAATCATATCCATTTCTAACACTCATATTACGAGACTCTCGGGGGGTTTCTCGGTATATTAAATCATCGTCGCCTCTTTTTAAAGCAGGCTCTAGTGCAGCTATACCTAGATAGTAAAGAGGGTTGGATAGCTCTACAGTTCCATAGATTGGTAAGTTATTACTGTTTTCTGTCTGAAGAATCTTCTTTCTAAAACTTTATCAACTTACCATAGTCCACGCTAGAACCTGACAAGCTAGGAGTTAATAGAGTCTATTTACTACTCGCGAGGTCACTGCTTGATATCCAATCCTGTGAACGAACATTCCCTATCCTATCGTCTTGATAGGTGATTATCTGATTGGGTATTCCTACCAGTCCTAAGGACCAAAAATATTCATTAAATTCAATAAACAATGATGATATAGAAGCAAAAATCAGATGAATAAAATCCCTATTGTACAACCCCAATGCTTTGGTGTGATGCTGAAAGGCCGGAACGCTGTATTTCATCGTCCAGGCCGTCGCGAGGATGATGTTGAGACGGTGGTGGCGGTGTCGATGACTTTCGTCGCTTCATAGGCGATGGATGTCCATTCTGGACCTCTGCTTCATCGGTGGTGTCTCTTTTCCGTTTAACTGTCGGCTCGTCGCCATCATCCTCGGACGCATTGAGATCGCCGTTCAGATCGTTTGGTGAGCCCGAGTCTCCTCGCGCTTGTGGTGTTTGTGAAGCGGACTTATCGAGAGGATCCTTGTCTCTCGAATTGCTGTCGTCATGACTGTCTCTTTCTGCCTTCTTCTTCTCGTGCGCTTTGTGTTTCGCTACTGCTTTTTCGAAATATTCCTTACAATACTTCTTGATCTTTTGCTGTTGCTTTTCGGAAATTTGAAGAATGTCCTCGACCCTGCCGTGTTTGAAATCTGATTCAACCAACTTCGTGGCAACCTAGATTCGACTGAGTATAACTAAGAAATAAGATTCTGCGGATAATGTCCATACCTCTTTCGCGTATCTCTTCAGATCTTCCTTGGGCAATTTCTTCTTGAATTTATCCACCACATACTTGACATAAGGATGAATCTAGTGATACAGATTAGTTGACGAGCGCAAAGAGTGAGGAAGATATCTTACCGTATTCTCATATATTTTCTTTTGCTTCTCCTCCGAGTAAGATCTCCACGATTCCTTCTTTGAGTCTGATTTTTGCGGCTGCGGTGTCCCCGGTGTGCTGGTGCGATCACGAGGCGTTTCAGTGCGAGACTCCATGATCGTGTCAATGATGTCCTGAAAATGTTTGCGCTTCAGAGAAGCCACTGCAGGAATCTCCGAAGCCGGTTGAGTGGGCTTCTCATATTGGGTATGACCAGTGACTGTGTAGTAAAGTGACCTCCCATCCACATCAGACCTCTCAAACCATCCTTGCGGCAGAGTTGGTGGTCGTTGGAAGCGAGGTCCACGATTGTGTGGAATAGGTCTCCCATTAAACCCACCTCGGGTCTGTGCAGCAGGTCCACGGGGAGGTTCGATGGAGCGTGACCTTGATCGTGTCCGCGACTTCGATCGATTGCGATTATCGTTTCCTGTCGTTTCCCGTCGTTCGAATTGACTGAATATTTGTGGAGTGGACGCCGTAGGATCACGTTTCATACGGGGGATACGATATCCAACTTCTAGATTCGACCATACTTCCAAAAGCGAAGAAGCCTGTTTGCTAACACGATCATCATCGAAAATAGTTAATGGCTGCACCGTAGTCTCAATGTCAGAGTCAATAATCTTGTTTCGGGTAAGTGCTGGCAGCCTTGACAAAACGTCAAGCACCTGAAGAACCACATTGATATCGTCCTTCCACATGCCAAGCTGTGAATTCAGAATACGGTAGCCGTGCATCTTCACAACACGGTTCAGAGCTCGTTCATCGTCACACCGCTGAATACGACTGAGAAGCTTGACTGCGATCCACTTCTCAGTGCATTGCATCAAAGCAGCCATAACCTTCGTAACGCCGTTCTCATCCAAAGACTTGGGTTGAACGCTCTCAACATATTCTTCATCAGGCTCTTCCATCTTCTTCTTGCGAGGTTTTTTCGCGACCGCAATATCCCAATCGTCTGCGTCTTCAATACCCAGGGCTTCTATTGTCGCATTAGACAATTTTGTCGCTCGTTCTGTTTGCGTCTTGCCACCGATAAATCCTGAACAATTCGGTTCACCACAATAACACGGCTGAGGGTCTGCACCATATCGATCAACATTGTAATTAAAGACAAGTTCCTCTCCGGCCTGGATGTAACGTTCGGCAAAGATTCCCATTCGTAGTTTCTCACCCACAACCCATTTGTCAACGTAACAATTTGGATTACATGAATGATTGCAGAACCGTGCAAGGTTGCCCTTCTTTGTAGCGTCGACAAATTCACCTTTGTTCAATGACATGAAATAGAAATGCTTGATGCCTTCCTTGTCATACTGAATCATTCGTCGCCTGAAGTTAGTCTCGTTGATGACTTCGCCGATATACTCATAGATGAATTGATGAGGTTGGATGTCAGACTCCGCGCGAAGACCGAAGCCCTTCTTAGCTGTCTTGATGACAGTCACGTTTGCGTATTCTTTCCGCTGAAAACGCTGGTTTTGACAGTCTTGGCCGCAACTACAATCATTCAAGCACTCAATTCTGGTGGCGCGGTTGATGCAGTCTGAGTCTTCTCCACAGGCGTGATTGATTTTACCATCTATGTCTAGTTAGTTTTGACATGGTTTCGAAATGTAAAAGATTTTATCATCATGCTTGATGAATCATAGTACATAGAGCAGGAAATCAACTCACCCCATTCTTCAGAGCAGTCACACTCCATGGCATGCTCTGTATGGCCCATGTACTTGCTACCATAGATGCAGTCATTGATGACCTCAAAGGTTTGACGAGCCTCATTGACACTGTCCGGCAAGTGGCTGAACAGTTGAGGTGGACGCGCAATGACCTTCTGAGACGAGCTGCGAGCTAGCTTCGGGGGCTTACCAGGCTCTTGTTTGAGCGTAATGTCGCCCGCAATACTACTTGTCTTGAGATGGCTCATATTTTCATCACTATCAGCCTCCATTTTCAAAGGTGAACTGCTCTGGCTAGGCGTTTTGATGACAGGTGATGGCGAGGAAGAAGCAGATGATGCATTGGCGGGCGTGGCTGCCTTCTTGATTCTGTCGGTAGTTTCCATGTCCATCGGTGACCCAAGGGCGCCCGCATCACCTTCAGCCTCAGTCTTGATGGTGATGGAACCCCCATTCAGTAGCCCATCAGACGCGACTCGCGAAGAGTCCGGGTTGGAGTTTACATCGTCGCCTGAAGGCATGACGATGAGGGCGACTGGACTGACAGGATCCTCAAGAGAGAAAGAAAGCCTTGGAGCAGATGGAGAAAGCTCGAAGAAAGGCTAAGGCTCAGGCGGCCCATTCCCCGGCTGGGATTGGCTGCAGCCCCGTGCCAAGCCTTGTCTAACCCGAAGAGCCACGATCGCCTCCAGAGAATTAACGAGAGCCCAGATCTGTCTTGCGCTGTTTCCCTTCCTTCTTATCGTGTGTTTTGATGTCTTTGTGGCTGTCAGATCGAGTCCTCTTTGGATCTATTTGCATCTCACTTCCGCGGCGTTTCCATGTTGAGATGACCTTGGAGACTGCCTGTTGTTGCTGGGAGAGAGATTGTAGGGAGTTACAATTTCTCCCCTTGCCGGCTCTGGATGGATCGGACGGGCCACGCTATTCCCAAGGAAGACTAGCGGTCCATTGTTTGTCCCACGCTTCATCTGTCTGGAGTCTGAAATTCTGATTCATGGACTCGCACCCGTCACTTCTTTTTCACTTAGGAAGACTGAGCCGGGTATCATTAGGCATATGATTTATTATTTTGTCATGGCACTCACGCAATGGATATATATTCAAACAAGGATCATTCGTCTACACACTGACCAGTTGGATGCCATAGCTCGAGCATCGCTGCCTGAGATTCCGGCCTGGCAGCCACCTCGAAATCATATGAGTGGATGCCATGAGATGGCGGTGTGATGAGAACATACTACGTTTTTAGATATAAATATCCAGTGTCTCAATTTAAGAACAATGCACTTTGTTTTATTTTTTTTGTTTTCTTGTAAGCAGACTGAGCAAGTGTATGTGATTCCAGATGCTTTGGTGACACTGGAAGTTCGTTTGGAGGCCTCAGGCAACTCATGTGTATTCATCGGGCAGGGACCTAGGCAGCACTTTCCTTTTTTACCAACATCTCACCTTCATCTCAGGGAGGAACTTCCTCTCTCCTCGTTCATCAATCCATGAATCAGACTCGCATAATCAACCACTTCAGATAGCACTCGGCCAGCTCCGGGAATTTCAAGATGGTTCTGAATTGCGTCACCATCTTGAGCATTACAACCACGATACGACTGCCCCAAGAACGACGAACCCATGACTACAAGAACTGTTGCATTGCGTAAAGGCTTTTTTATACCAACGGGCGGGAGGCAAGCATTCGGCTAGTCTTGCTCAACGAATCTTCATTTATGACTGCTGTCAACATCTCATGACATGCAGAACCCATTTCCCAGAGCTCCTTACATCCAATCAAAAAGAGGATCCCATTACAGCCAGCCTATTACATACGTCGGCATTTTCTCAGCACTTTGAGCAGTAAATATGATGGACTCCAACGACGCTTATCTCATGCAAGCAGACGGCTAGAGGGTGGTGGCTAACGCAGGCTTTTCTTAGTTGATTGGACCAGAGTCATTCAACTCCAGAAAAGTGCCAGGATGTCAGAGAAATAGAGAAAATCGCCACTCATGAGCGAATCCTGCTGTTGCAACTTACTGCTTACAGTAATTACCAGGCTTTACCACGCTCAATACTGATGATTCTCGTACCAGCCCTGCAGGTATCGGGTTGTTTGCATCTTTTTGACATTGGCAAAGAGAAACAAGCTCGATCATGGCCGCAGTATTCAATTTTTACCACCACGCCATCCATCGATAAAACAAATCATGGTTTGATTTATTTATTGCGAACGACAAGACCCGCGACTTGTCAACAGCCAAGGCAGTGGGTCTGTTGGGGTCGCATCATCCTCTTCTGGCTACGGCCCGCACCCGCTCACTATGGTTCCGATAAACACACCAAAGCATAGGATGAGGATAAAACCGATGTCAACGCTGGCAGCGGCTCTCGGTTCGTGTCTGGCGTCCTTCCGATTGACTTGTTACTCAGCGACGCCCTGCTGCCTCGGGTTGGACTTTTGTCGACGAACATGTACGCATTGACTGGTCGCAATCCATTGTTAAAGACGCGGTCCTCCTTAGCTGCATGAGTCAATACGATCTAATTCAGCCGACAAACTCACGCCTTTATCGACTAACTCAAGTCATCGCTCCGAGAAATAACGACCTTGCTAAAACCTTGAGCTTGCCACATGTATTTCGGATGAGAACAGATCGCTGCTCTGCGTTCGAATAGAGTACATCAAATTACACGGGACATGTTGATACACGATGGCTCACAAGAAGACTGACCGAATCTTCTCTGCAAAGAAGAACCTAGGAAAAGGAGGGCACTAATTATGCATCTAAAGCCGCCTAATGTATGACAGAGGAGTCAGCGCGTGCACGAAATATCGCTGTACATACTCCCGAGCTCAAGGCTTCTTGCCAATGTCAACCAACCATCCACCATGCGTACACTAGCAGTGGACACTGCAGTGTACTCCGTACCTTGTAGTGGAGGATTTTTTGCTTCCCCCCCGTACCGGACTGAAAGTGAAAAGTCAACCCATCAACCTGTCATTTTGTATACACGTAAGTTACAATTGCTTGACTCTCGTATCACTTACCTTCAATGAGTCTACTGCTGTACTACGAGACACTACCGAATTCTGCTCGTTATGAGGTCGCTCCTATTTTTTAGGGGGCCGGGGCACGTATAACCAAATTCATATTGAATGCGGCACGCTGATGCTACCTGCACGGGTATGTTGTCAAACGGCTGGCAGCTCAACACTTGGTCGCTTTCTGGATCTGCTCCATGTCCGAGACAAAAAACTGTCGCACGCGCTCTCATATGCACGCCAATATGCACGTCGACAATATCAGACTTTCCACGCTCTTGTGTTTACAAACTCTATTTTGCTCAATTCGGGGATTTTACTCGATTAACCGTGATCATTGTCGATTATTTCAGCAAACCCGAATAGGAAAAAAGGTAATCAGGTATTTGACATGTGATCAAGAATCACATTTGCACGTGTAATCGCCTCGAGGTTTTAACGATCATGGATTCGACGAGCTTTACTCGCCAAAAATTGGTCAAGCAAGTCTTTACGATGATGTCTCCGATAATGTAGTATCATTGGTTACTTAATCAAAAGAGCTGATTCGAAAAATCCTAGATCCCCAGTGCATACATTCTGTTTGACTAAAGGATGTAGACATCCCGATTGGCGAACATACCCGTAGGGCAACCAGACATACGAGAGCTGTCCTGTATGTACGTATGCGAAATACAGTAAAACTTTATTCAAAAAAAATCGACTTGTCTTCTGAAGCAAGCCGGGCGCATATGCTTCGAAATGAAATTAGCTGCATCAATTGATCTTCAAGGCTCCGATTATAAATCTGACCGAAGTATACTAAGCACAGACGTCATAAAACTTGTATCTTAGACACGGATCATATATTCACTGCTTCCATACGTAGTATATCTACTGAATTTATAGCTACGTATATCCCCGTTCGACCATGACTACGTACTAAAATACAGCTGTGCGAGGTACATACGATGTCCACTCCCTGGTCCAATAGTGGACTCTTGCTAAGTTCCAGGTAGATTGACTGGGATGAACCCGAGGAGTAAACATGGCCATCGCCAAAATAAGAAAGAAGAAGAAAAAAGAAAAAAGAACACAACATGTACATATGTAGGATCGTGTTTCAAAAATCATGGGGTAATCCGTGAGGATAGGTTTCTTCAGTTGCGCATTGGGTCGTTGGTAGGCGCTTAACTACATGTACATATGTAAGTACATGTCTAGTATTAGAGTTGAGTTGTCAATTCCATATTTAACTTACAGTGAGTGTTTCATACGTACGTACGTTTCAAATCGCCGACAAGCCGGGTGCGTAGTGGGCCAAGCCGGGCCGTCAAAACACATTGACGACTTACAGGTGAGTTGTTCGTTCGACCTTGTCTCGGTTGGGATTTGGTTGGCTCAGATTGATTTGGTTCCTGGATTTATTTCGCGTATCGTGTATAACAACGTACCTTGACTCCTTAGGTATCAGTGTATGACTAGAAAAGAGGACCATTCTTCAAGAAATTGTTCCTGTTGGATTATCTGTGTGTATTCTGGTTCGTCGAAAACCCGTGCCTTGCCTAGGTACCTCCGTAAATATCAATCGACGGGTAAGCTACGGTGTTCCTGTAATTTGGAATGTACCTTGCTCCACCAGCATTACTTCAGCCATTTGATTGAGTTCCTACATGTGGATTTACTGAACTTCGCCTACCGACATACGTATCATCCCATCTTGAATGCTACGACGATTAACAGCTCATCTGTCTGTCCAACCACAGTAGAGTGATTGAATGCCCAGATACGTAATTTCAAGTATCGTACATGTCCACTCGTCCGCCGTTACGTACCAGCCCCATAGCCCCGCTACGATTGGCTCCTGACGTAGCGACCCAGACGGGAAGTTTCTTCTTCTACCCGCTGCAAGTCACTCGACTCAGTGAACACGCCCTGGTGGTACCTTACTCCTCCGGGCTGTTTGGCACTAGTAAAAGTATATGCACATGCTACTCCGTATGTCTGCATTAGTTGTTATTATTGAATCCATTTCTTCTTGCCATTCAGGTTGTTACTCCTCCTCTTCTCATGTTTATAGTTTATGTTTAATCTATAACTCTCATCATGCGCCTTTTACATAGTAGTGCTACGCAGGATCTTGTATGAGGGGCTGGTTCTGCATGTCCCTGCATGGCTAGGACCTCGGTAGACCGAAATTACCCATATACAAACGTCCTCTATTCACTTCGACCTTCGTGCGCAGTTCACCCCCGTCCAGATACGTACTCTTACACCTCGCTGACAACCTAACTGGGCAGATATAAGCCTCCTCCTTGGTCTCCACATATCCCCTCTTTGATGCCGCCATGTGGGCTCGCGATAGTCCAAGAAGGCGGATGATACGACCGCGCCTAACAGGACGACGATCTAGAATTCTCCTGGTACGTACCACCATACAACTGCAGTACTGACATTACGGGAACTTGCGTAACGACTTTCGTTGCGAGGAAAACGTCCAAACAATGATGTACTCATTTCGATCGATTTAAGTTAATTACTTATCATTCTTTATGCATGTGTATACTGCCGCAACCTGATTGGTAGATCATCATAGTTTGCATTATGTTTCTATAGGTTTCAGATTACACATACGTAGTCTCGTCTCCTTTTCCTCCGTACCGTTCAAGAGCATTGATCAACCGATTGCTTTGTCTGAACTTTTCAAATCATAATACTCTACTGCTAATCCTCGCCCTGTTTAGTCTCCTGAGAGCCGAAAGAACTATATGCTCGGCGTCAAGTCATGACATACTATGTATATACTATTTTGATTTCTATCATACCCGCCAGGCAAAACGCCGAGACGCACCCTCGGTAGCTTGCATGTTCATATCTGGCCAGCGCAAATCATCCAGTCCACCCAATCCGACCATGCAGTTGCGATGCATGAGCCTTGGAGGCTTTCCTGTCGAATCATTTTTTCGTTACTGATTGAAGGATCCGATCCCTTTTCCCTTTTGGCGCGCGTACAACGACATCCGCAGCTCCTCCTTCCACACCCCCAGTAATAATGTTTCTATGTATTGCGACTTGTGTATGAGAAGGTATTTATAGTATCGAAACAATTGGTTCTTGGTCGTTCTCAGTCCATGTGCATGATGTAGATACTTGTGTCTGTCTGCTGTCGTACGCTGACATTACATACATACACATAAGTTACGTATCCAATAATACGCCGTTTATTCTTTTCAGCCTTCTTTCCGACGTCGTCGCACTCCTCCAACTACGTATCCGACCGTTTTAATACTAACAAGCACAAAATAGGCCTAGAGTGGAATCTGCGTGGAACCCACGATGCTCAAATCGTACTAGACCTAGGGGCGATTGCAGCGTACTAGTCTGACACTCTAGCTGGAAGAAATCAGTTGCATATACATTAACTTATTAAGCCCTTCTGGTCAGTGGTTATCCAACGATGGAATATTCTCTTGAGTCTTGACCGAGATCCATTATTATCTGTTGTTTCGTGTTTGCTTTTTCTGATTGATCTGTTTGGACTTTTATTTCCCGTTGTCCATTTTTTTTCTTTACCTGCGATCTTCCCACCCCCTGTAAATCTGCATGACAGTTATCGTGTTATATTAGTACGAACATGCGTCGGGAGAATTCGCCTCTCCTAGCCCTTTTTCCCTGAGTACCCCATGAATCATAAAGCGAGTCAATTGCGCAGGGAAATCTACAGTTACATTAGGTGCTGGTATTGTAATCGATTTACGCAAGACTATGCTTAGCCTTCCCGCTTTAAACTTTTTCTAACCCCGGGGCCTCGGGACTGGGAAAACAAATAAATTACAGCGAATAACAATACAGTAAAGTATCCTTTCGAGGTTCAAAGGGCTAATCATAGTGATTTAAAGAACAGATAACTAACAAATAGGAAAACAAAACATCGAATAAAATACATGCGTACAAAATAGAAATAAAAAAATGACTTTTTAGCTCTACTGCTTCTTGCCTAGGCCCAAACAGCTGCTACTAAATCCAACTTCTAGTTTGGACTAACTGCGACGTACATAACCCAAATTCGTTGTTGATCTCGCGCTTTTTGTCTCGTCGCTCCTTCCTTCTTCTCTTCTTTCCTTCCATCTTTATTCCTTCCTTTACATCTCATCTCTCTCTTTCTCTCTCTCTCTCTTTCCACGCCCCCTCCCCTCCTTCCCTCTCCCACMCCCCCTGCCACACCTACCACGATTCCCTTCTCTTACTCTCCTTCTCTCTTTTCTCTCTCTTCACTAACTCTCCCTCTCCCGTCCCGCTACCACGCCTCATTACCCTCGATACTCTTTTCACCCACTCGCTTCCATCACAAGCAAAATCATGTCACGCTGGCTATAACGCCTCTAATCATCCTTTCGTTACATATTCTGATTTTCAGCCCGTCAATAGTAGAAGGAGGTGAGCAGAGAGGAGGGTCAACGGTATCAACATCCCGCGCGCATGAGATCCAAGTGGGTGCTATCAATGGACTAGCCTTGCGATACTCTCTCAATTCCTGCGACAATACTCTCGTTCAATTATCGCGTACTCATTATACATACGCGCAGGAACCTACAGTACATCTCTATCTTTGCTCGCATCTCGTTAACACTTTCGCTGTGTTGTTATTGACGCTATCCGTTACGACGTTATTGAACTTTCTTTCCAGAACAGAAGAACAACGCTGTGCAGACCTACAGCATACTGGTATCTCTTTACGTATTCATCATATCTGTATCAAGTATTCATCGCCAACTTCTTCTGTTGCTCTCATGAACCCGACTTCTACTTATCGACCATCCCCTTTGCGCCTCGGCTTATCTTCCTGCTGTGTCTCCATCGACTGCATCCAAACCCCTCACACTAGGTTTTACCGCGTGACGCAGTTAGGGATCTAGGTGCCTCAATCACGATTTCTGGGAGGTTTTTGTCTATTCTACGATTCATTGTCTTTCCTTTTGTCTCAAAAAGTTACCTACCGCCTGTGTACCGTCGTTTGTTTCTGCTCCGCATTGGACTATAGCTCTCGTCACACCCCCTGGAGCCAATATCTTGAGTTTCTTCTCTTCAGCTTATCCGAAGTCACATCTGTTCGGCTACTTTGTCGTCTCTTCCCATGAATACCGGGACATGTCGGATCAACATGGCCGAGATTGGACGGAGGAGGAGAAGGTAGGCCTTATCATTGTTTCTGTTCTGTGCTGGCTACTACCTGATGTTTACCGGAGTGACTATTTCCCGGGTCATGCATAGAAGGTTGATGGTGGCCAAGAAAGTGCATATGCTGACATGTAACGGTTCCAGTATGCTTTGCTTACTGTGATATTAAGAAACTCTGGCGTGCCTTCAACGTCTCTCTTTGGTATCTTTCGACAGTTCAATGTTGCACCATCGTGGCATGATGTGCCATTGCCGCCAGGTATGATAAACACCATCTGAATATAAGCAAACAGATACCGTGAAAGAGGAACGTGGTGTGCTGACTATTTCGCAGGCCGCTCCCTGAATGAATGTCGACAACAATTCGACTCGATGTGGCAGACCCATCAGTCCCAGCCGTCGTATCGTCAACCAGAGCCATGGCAAGGTCCACCTCCGCCAGCTGCGTTTCCAGCGATGAACCCAGGCCCGTCTCACGCGCCACCTCATCAGGTCGCTCTTGAACCTTTCGGATCACGGAAAAGGCCATTCTATCCACCAGAGAGGCCCTCGACATACCCACGTATCCAGCCTCGGCCTCCGCTTGGTGGCGGTCCATTCAGTAGCGAAAGTGGCTCACCAGCCCCAACATCTCCAGGCTGGACGGAGGGCGTTGCAGGAAAAAGTGCAGAACCTCCTAGAAAACGAGGTCGACCGAGTAAAGCGGAATCGGAGCGACGCAAAGCAGAGGCAGAAGCTCGAGGCGAGACCTACCCACCATCGCGACGCAGGACATCGATGAGCAAGCTGCCAGCTACGCCTTCAGGCGCAGCTAGCGCCACAAGTGATGGTTCAATGGTATCACCAATGCAGACAGCACATACGCCGGAAATGCCCAAACACGAACCATCACTGGAGGCTCTGGCCAAAGATATCTCGACAGGTCAAGCTAATCGTGCGAGCCCGCTTGCCTCAGAAGCACCAGATACGGATCCGGTAAGAGGAATAATTAGGTCACAAGCCAACCAGGACCGAAGGCTTCCACTACCTCATGAATTTGGTGCACGAAACTCACCCCATGAGCCAGTATATTCTCAAGCCAGAGCTCTGGAACATCCGTACCATAGCCTTTCTACATCGCGACCGGAGGAGGACACCACGCAACCAACGGCGGCACGTCAAATCATTCAACATTCGGAAGCAGCCCCTAGCTCTGGCGGAGGTTACTTGCCAGCAATATCTCATTCAGCAGGAACAGCGACTTGAAAAACTTGGATTGCACTTTGAATCGCGTCATGAGTATGATGATTTTGATAAACTCACGAATTTAGACACCTTGTGTTTCATTTTATTTTTCGGTTCTCTTTTTTCCGACAAAAGAGATGTCTTTTATTATTGTTGATTGCCCGTTTAATGTGGCTCACGAAAATGTGAAAGGAATGGAAATCGTTTGCGACCCATGTGTTTATGGTCTCTACACTGGTCCAATCCGGGATCCGAAAAGACCAGACCGTCTATACCAAGCGATACAAGAGGAGGAGCATAATGCGTTGACGAACGGACGAATCCATACAATGCTTACCAACTAATGATGCATGTAGCATGCTGATTTCGACTTTTTGATTTTTCCTTTTCGTCCCTCGTCGACTTTTCGACAGTTGATCCTCGTGAACCACGTCAATTCGATTAGTTCTTATGCTATTCTTAATGCGACAATTCAGCCATGAAGCAGCACTTTCTTTTACAGTTGATTTTGGCACTCGCTAGGCATTTCTAACCCTAGTGATCACAATCAGCTTGATGATTATACGGACATAATTATTTTGCGCTCTTTTCGCATTCGCTTTATGTGTCTGACAACTTCAACCGAACATTCCTCTTTTGTCTTGTTTCTATTTGATTAATGTGTCATACGACTGTAATTCTGATATTTGGGTGGTTTATCTCTCACTTTCACTTTAAAAGAGGAGTTCTTGTTTTTTGTACTTGCAATACTTGTTGTTTTTCACTGCTCCGTCATTTCTTTGTGTATTGAGATAACCATGTTTTTGCGTCATGCTTTTGATGCCTCACACGGCCTGTACTGATTGTTGTTGGTGGATATGTATAATGTATATTAGAATAGTCGAAGAGGGTTCGATATGCTATGCTAATGCAAGTGCAGTGATGGGAGTAAAGCACATCTTCCACCCTCTTATACTCTATTCCACCTACATTTCATCATACTTTATGCCTATGGACTTTGATGTTACGACGTTGACATCAACATTTATCAAAAGTGGTATTCATTCACTATCAGAATAGAATAGAATTTAACAAGGTAAATCTCCACTAGATTCTGTAATCCAGTAAGGGTATCGCGCTTGACACCAAAGCAAACCATCTATATCCAGATAGACACACGAGTCGCATTACTTCGACTCCGCCCCTTCTCCATCCTTTCCTTCTTCCTTGCCTACAGAACCACTGGTACTACTGATATTCGTACTCGCCGCCCCTTTCGCCGCGGCCAAAGCATTACTAAACGCCGCTCCTGCAGAAGCGAACGCACCGGAGACTTTGTCGCTGACACCATGAAGAATAATCGAGTCAGAGCTGTGATCTTGATCGTTATTGTTGTCATGCTGCTGCTGATGTTGATTCCGGGTGGACCCAGACGATACCATCCTCAAAACTTCATCCAGATGTTTCTTCTTACTCTCAACGCGGCGAGTCAAGTATACTCTCGTCTTCACACTATCGCGTCTATCGACGCTGCGTCGTTTTATCCGCTCAATCTCTTCGCGGTAGGCTGTTTCGTATATATCTATTTCTGATGCACCGGGTGACTCGCTGATGATGGGGACTTGGTCGGTGTCGACCGGGGTGCCTGTTTGTGGAAATTCGGGAATTCCGTTGATGGATGTGTCGGGGACGCTAAGGGGGGAGAGGATTGGTCTTTGTTTAAGGGCGTTTGATTGGTCGTCATTGTTACTACTATGATTGCTGTACTCGTGGTTATTGGTGAAGTCTCCGGTGAATGTTGACGGTCCGATATGGAGGAATTGAACTTCCTCCTCCAGGGGATTTCGGGCGTGACCTCGTGTTCCCTCAGAAGTGCTCCGCGACGGCGATCCTTCTTTCGACGATGGGTTTGCTACCGCAGCTGCGGCTGCGGCTGCAGCTTTCATAAAAATCGATCTGGTCTGATTATCTGCAACGCCCGAACCGTGCCTTTTTGGCGATCGTCCTCGTTCACTAAATGACTCTTGTGATGTATTCGTCGAGCTCCTACGGAGCAAGTCATTCTCATTGATGACCCTCTTGAATACCCCCATTGCTTCAGTACCCTCGTAGGGTTCGATTTGGAGTGGTGGTTGAACCATTTGCGAGTCATGCTCTGAGCCGAGAATACTGTGTATCACTGCTTTTGATGGGTCCACCAGTCTCTTGAATTTGCTAACGGCTTTCATCTATATGCTATTAGTAGGGTGCTTTCTCGTGAAGGACCAATACAGTACATACCACCGAGAAGAGATTCTCGACATTATGCGTGATGGCTGATACCATTTCTTCCTCAGTAGGTAACCCAACCTCTTGCGCTGTGTTCTCTTCTTCGGGTAACAATGGGTCTTCACCATTTTTGGTTACCCAGGGGTGATTCTGCTCAAGTTAGTACCATACCCACAACTAATGAAAGTGTACATACTCGCAATTCTGACATGGTGATTCGCTTCGTAGGATCCTTCTCCAGTATCCTATGCATCAGATCTTTAAAGTCTTCGTCTTGTTCATCCCCCAGATCGAAATCATCATTTCGAATCGATTCGTATAATTCAAAAATACTTTGTTTCTCAAACGGAATATGACCATATCGTAAACAATATAGCGTCACTCCCATAGACCATATATCCGCAGCTTTCCCAGAAATGTCACCATGCTTAACGACACAAAGCTCCGGTGGAAGAAAAGCTGGCGATCCCGCCGACTTGGCCGTATACATTTCCGAATCCTTGGCGAACATTTCCGATACGCCGAAATCGACGACTTTCAGCACGTCGTCAGAGGTAAGGAGACAGTTGTCCGGTTTGATATCCCTGTGAACGATGCCTTGAGAGTGTAGATATTCGATACCGAGAATGAGATCCCGGAACCATAATCGACATCTTTCATCTTCGTAAGGATCTGTTTTTTGGTCCAATCCGACTTTCATGATAACGCCCTTTTTGCACATCTCCATTACCATATATAATGAGTCCTCGGTAGGATCGTCCAGCACCTCTATCAACGAAACTAAATTGTTGTGGTTTAATTTCTTCATGATTGCTATTTCCTGCCTGATCAAATCCAGCGGGTGGCCTTCTTCAGCTTCATCTGTTCCAGAGGGATGACGATGGAGGGGTGAATTGAATCCGGTTCCAGGACGTTGTGGTCCACGTGGGCGTCGTAGCATGTGCGATTGTTGTCGTTTTCGTAATCGTGCCTTGGAAAATTCTTTGACAGCCTGATAGCATCGCGATCAATATTTATCATGATCCCAAAAGATGAAGGATCCTCACATATTCGTTTCCATATTGATCCACCGCCAGATGCACGGCACCAAACGAACCGCGGCCTATCTCTTGCTTGATTATGTACTGATTGATGCGATGTTGTGCAGTTCCGTCATCTTGGCTTGTAGTATATTCGGATCGAGCGTTGAGTGTTTCCTGCAGCCAATTGACCAGTAAGTAAGTTCCTTGATTGTCGCAAGCAAGGCGTACAGACCTTGACATGGCGCGGTGCGGTGGGTTCGCGGTGTTGATGTCTTCTGGGACTTTCGTATGACGAGGAGGAGCTATATAGAATCTAAAATTAGATACGTCTCAATAGAAATGAGGCCTTTACATACGTATACCTCACAGGCTTCGCAGGGCCGGTGGGAGCGTGGTCTGTCTCTGTATCGCGGATCGGACTCGGACTTGATGCCAGTCGCGGGGCATCCATGCTTATCGTCCCTCGACCAAAGTCGGGTGTGAGAGGTAGGATCGCGGACTTTAAGTATTCGTGATTTTGAGAATCAAACAGATTAAGAAAGCATGTCAAATAACTACAAGCTCTTAAACGAACAAAGTTAATGTGGTTGAAGAATACAGAATAAAAAAGGTCGTTGGGGAGCGGGGAGGTTCTTCTATCAGACTCGGGAGCTGGATTATTCTTCGATCATTGGTATGCAGCGGGGTCCACAACCAACAGTCCCCGAGGGGCTGCTCTGGCCAACAGATGGACAGAAGATGACGAACTCTAATGGATTGAGCTGCATGACAGGGAGAATATGCACATGAGCAACGGCAGCTGAATCCCTGTCGATCTACAGGCGAGTGAGTTCATTGATTGTACGGAACGATGAGCTGGCTGTCGATGTACCGATCAAGCACAACGTGCTGTATCGGAGCTGTACTACACGGTATTACGTATTGAAGAGATTAAGCTACGGCCAATCAGAACAGCGGGCTGATGCCGAGATATACCCGCCCACAGTCTTTCACCGCCTTGTCTGTCTCCAACGAGAACAACAACAAATCAGCTTGATCGTACAATTGCTCTCTTATTGACACTACCTCGATCTAGACCATTCAAGCCATGACTGTGTACGCTTTCTACATTTTTGACCGCCATGGTAAGCTTGTTAAACTGCTTTCACTCGCTCGACCGTTGTCGCAATGGTTATGACTAACCCCTTATCCTACAGCGGAATGCATCTACAAACGCCGCTGGCAAGGTCGACCGACGTCCATCAGCACCAAATCATCCCTTCCCACTTCGCAATTACATCAGGGGAACAATGGAACATCTCGAAGTGCCGACGACGACGCCAAGCTGATTTTCGGAACGGTCTTTTCACTGCGGAATATGGCACGCAAGTTAGGTGGAGATGATGACAGGTATGGGAATTGTTGCTTGCGATGAAGAAACCAGAGCTGATTAATTGAGGACGCAGTTTTATTTCCTACCGCACCTCGCAATATCAGTTACACTTTTATGAAACGCCTACCAATATCAAGTTTGTCATGCTCACCGATTTGAAGTCGCCGAGTATGCGCATTGCGTTGCAACAGATATATGTCAATCTTTATGTGGAATATGGTACGTTATTGCCTTCTACAGCTGTATGCTTTCGGATTGGACGTTCTAATGGTGATGGTGCGGCAATAGTGGTCAAAAATCCTCTCTCCCCTGTCGAACATCCCGGTGGAGTCGGAGTAAACAATGAGCTTTTTGAAGAGTCGCTCGAACAGTTTGTTGTGAGTACTGCCATCGCTATTGTTCTATCTATCTTGCTGATTTGAAGGAAATAGACTCGAGTCCTTTCTTGATGCGTCACAATACTTTGTTTCAATTCGAGACTGTAATGACCTCTCCGTGCTGTTATGAACCCCCAATCGCGGGAATCATGGAGACTGGCAGACGCCCGCTGACACCGAAGCATCCTTCAAGCAGTTGAGGCATTATTGCCACACAACTGCAATGTCTCTTAACACATTAGAGTACATTTCACGTACCTGAAGCCGGTTTAACGGGTGCTATTCCCGTCGACATCATTTGAACGGATGTCGACAGGAGTAGTCTACGATCTGACAACCGCATACTTTGGTATAACCGCCGTGCAGAAGTAGAGCACACGATGGGGCCTCCGTCGAAAGGTTCTTAATCAGAATTAGCAGGGTGAGGGGACCTGGTATCACACACTCCTTGTATATACTTCTGAGGGCAGACTTTTCACAGTTTACCATCTCAACCATTGGTAAACGCACCTGGCATGTCAACACTTGAACATACTAGTATTCAATGAATGATATGATATCTACATCAACCCCCAACTTGCAAATACATTAAACCGATTAAACCGCAATCACCTTCCCATTCCTCTCAGCCCACTCCCGCGACAAAATTCCCATATCCAGCAGATCCCACCACCTCCCCGACTTCCACAATGCTTCCCTGCCCCTCCCCTCCAACACAAACCCCAACTTCTCATAAAGCTTCGTCGCACGCTCATTCCACTCAGCAACATTCAACGCCACCCGATGCAACCCAGCATGCACAAACGCCCACTCCAAAGCCCACTGCATAGCCTCTGATCCATAACCTTGACCCTGATCCTCGGGTCTAATGCTAATACCCATCTTGGCAGCCCGATTATGAATCTCGAGTTTTTCGCCTGTGTTTATGTTCAGGAAGCCTATCGGGCTGCTGCTCGTGGACTCCTTGTCGTCCTCGGTTTCGTTCTTTTTGCAGATGAGAACTGCCAAAATGCTACCTTCAACGGACTTCGTGCGGATGTGAGTTGTTGTCTTGGGTCCGATGGGGAGACAGAGGAGTATAGATGCGTTTTCCCATACTGAGGGTTCAGTGAGGAGTTGGTGGAAGAATTCTTCGTCCTTGGGGGATTGGATTGCGCGATAAGTGAGACGTGGGGAAGAGTGGAAAGTCGTCATGTTTTCTATTTGCCTAGGCACGTAAGGTGATGTGTGTATGTAGTGGGATTGCCTGGTGTGCCAACGAGAGCGAGTTTTGTATATGTAATATCCGGTTGTGTATCTACATAGATATCATCCGACGGTCAACGTCATTCCGTCCTAATACTAGTGTGACTATCGATCATTTATGGAGTCTAAAGGCTACAGCTGGAGCGTCCACTGGAGCTGAGTGAATGGGTTTTCAGCTGGACTAATGTGGATTGGTTGTCTTGAGTCGGTTCGGAATGCTACCCCATCAAACTGATGAAGAGTTGGCTGGCAGCAGACAACTCAAAAGAAACACCTAGAAGATCCGTTTATATAATCTAGGAATCATAGTGAGGCAAAGAAATCGAATCATTATTATAAACTATATATGTACAGGTCAATATTTGGACATGGTCTCGTGAAATGATCCATACCCATGCGCGTAGATTCTATATTGGTATCCCAAAACATCCTCCTCTTATTTTTACTGCTCAATTACTCTTCTCAATAGCGCCATTAGTTCCAGACACATCAGCATCCTCACTTTCAGCAATCTTCTCCACAACAGCCGCAAGCTTCGAGGGAGGAGAAGAAGAATCGCCCAAGTCAACACCAGTGACAAACATCTCGCTCACAAACTCCAATCCGGCAACAAAAAAACAAAGCATGTTCGCAATCACGAAATGACTGATCGTAGTGCCGATTTCGAGCCACGAGCCATCGTCGCGAACCATGTAGAAGAAGTTCAACGTCGAGATATCCGATATCGTCATGACGGTCATGAACAATGCGCTCGGAGCGACCTCAAGGCGTTTGTTGAGGATGCCTAGATTGGCACTGATGACGGCAAAAGGGATCATCAGTTTCAAAATGAGGAGGGCGCCTTGACTGAAAGGATTAAAAACGGGGATGAGGCGGTTGACGCTGTCGAGGGAGAAGGAGGAGACAGAGGCAATGTTGCCTGTGCTGAAGAACGCGGATAAGACGAGGTAGAAAAAGAAGAGGGCTACCCGCGTGTCGGAAAGGGTGAGGGCGCGATATGAGAATGTTTCGCCGTCGACTGTTGTTGTTTTGGAAGCTGTGGTAGCTTTGTCAACAGCCGGTGTTGTTGATGTGGATTGCTTCTGATGGATGTATAGAGCATGCTCTAGCCGGACCCAAGTGGCCAGAGTCATGCAGAAAACAAAGTAGAAAAGCCCCTCGTATGAGATCGTGAGGATCACGAATGTCGGAGCAAAGGTCAGAAAAATCATCACCAGTCGGTGCAGATAGTAACTATTTGGATACATTCGGTGGGCGAATGGGAGAAGTAACGACGATACTGTGACAGATTAGCCTCGGCTTCTTCTCTTTTAGCCTTGTAGTCACAACTTACCCAAGACAATCCATCCCACGATCTGATTGCCCAGTGGAAGACCTGCTTTGGCTTGTAGGGATAACGCGCTGGAACGTGTAACGATCACAGCGAGAAGTATCATGCCCAACTGCGGAATCCATTAGTCAATGATATATACTTACGAAGAAAATATGAAATACCTGTATTCCCATGATTATGCGAGATCCGGAGACGCTGATTGGATGTCCTGACCCCTTGGTGATGGTTTCTTCAAAGGCTAGGTAGAACAAACCAGCCAAAAACATGAGCATTCCTCCGACGGTACTACGCAAGAGTAAGTATGTGGTCTCGATCCGTTCCGAGGCTGAATACCTACATTGTTGTGGTGTCTTCGACTTTGATCACGGGCAATAGAGTAAAAAGACTCATGAGAACACAACCAACAGCCCATGCCCCTGTAAGAGCAAGGTGGCGTGATATAAAGCCAGTGCCATAGAGCAAGGGCCAAAAGGCCGCGAGGACAAACAATACAGTGAATATTTCTCGATGGAAATATGATTGAACCTTGACAGTAGATTAGTGCCTATTTCGTATATTAATGTGACTGCTGGTAGCTCAGCTTACCAATGCTTCTAGCACCCCCAGGAACAATACACTCTGGAGGAAAAATCCAACATGACCACCAAAAGAGTGCACATGTTTTAGTAAGATTTGTCGGCCGGCAGTTAACGCCTTTCTTCGAGCAAATACCTCCTCCCAGAAGAATACAGGGAATGCCCCGTACGCATAATACCTCCAAGAGGAACGTTGATATATGAAAACAGAGTACAACCCGACGAGAATTGATACAAAGACTGAAGTGCCGAAGAAAGTACGGTGCGCTTCAGATGATCCATGCAGGACGTGAAGATCGATGACGGTTGTAATTGCATATGCAATCCAACCTAGATATCCCGCTGTAACAATCGTTCGCAAGAAAAGCCAATCGTATGTTTGGAGATATCTAAGACCCTCAAGAGCGGAAGTGAAGACCTGAGAAGAGACCTCGATAGACTCGGCATATTTGCCTTCGAAAATCAATGTTTCTATTTCTGAAGTGCGTGCACCTAGTTCTTCCTCTTCCATCGGTGCATATGGTTTAAAGTTGAGCTGATTTTGGCTCTTTTGTTTTTCCTTGACATGATACATTTCCAGGACTTCTTGTGTATTGGCCCAGAAGGCCAGTGCCTTCTCTCGTGGCGATGCGTCGAGATACTCAAGGGGAAGTCGACCGACCGAGTTTACTGGAAAATCAAGTCCAACAAGGTAGGCCATAAGAGCGGCAACATCGGCTTGCGCCACGTCGTGTCTCTTGATCTGGTCAAACCCCCAGTCAGACGAGAAGCCATCCTCATGTCCGTTTGGCTGTCCGTCTTCCACGTATTTTGGGGTAGCAACACCAGAGCCCCATACCACAAGCGGAGTGCGCGTGTTATCAGGATGACCGTCTCCGTGGCTACCCCAGTCGCTCATACCATGGTCTGCCGTAAAGACGTAGGCGGTCTTTCCATCGTTGTAGAATTCGTCAACCAACTCGGTGATTTCCTGCACACCCTTGTCGACAATTTTGATATTATTCAGGTACTCCTTGGAATACGGCCGGAAACCATGACCTGTTGTATCCAAGCCAAGTAGATGAAGGAAAAAGACAACCTTGTCTTCCCTCAGTTGCGCATTTAGCTCCGGGTTCGTTTTGGCCTCGGCGAACAGCTCCTTGACCTTGTCAAACACCCAAATATCTAATTGGGTTGCATCCGAAGTGAAATCTTCGGCTTCCTCGTGGTATGTATCAGCAGAAACGCGCCCAGGGACCGCACCTTCCTTGAACATGGGAAGAATATCCGGGCTACCCCAACTCCATGTATGCCGACTTCTATTGAAGACACTGTCAAAATTGACTGGGTTTAGTTTCCATCCTGTCATCACAGCTGAGACATCCTCGTATAAACCGGCGATTAGAGCCACATGGCCCGGACGAGATTCCGTAGGGACACGGGTATGCGAAACACCAAAGGTGCCGTGATCTAGCACTCGAGAACGCACAAATGGAGCTAGACGAATGGGCGTATCGAGGTCTTCTGATTCGAGTCCGGCGGGTGGTGAGGGATCTGGAAAAGCTTGAAAGGCCTTATCGGCACGAAGGCCATCTCCGACGAACAGGACCAGGCGTTTTGCGGGTGCTTCTGCTCCGATTTCACGCTCGACGCTGAAGGGTCGCATGCCACTCACAATTGGACTGACGAAGTAGATATCGAAGATTGAGTAGAGGTACATCAGATGAAAGGCGAGAGCTAGGGCCAAAAACCCCAAACGACCGACACGCGCCATGATGCGGATGCGGAGGACTTTTCAGTCCACGAATTCAATTCGACAGATAAAAAGAAAGTAAAAGAGTGAAGATAATATTATCGCAGAGGTCTGTTCATCATGGTTATTTTCGAGTTGATGCTGGATAAGACCATGCAGAGAGCAATTGTGCATCGTCCCCTATTGAAACGAAACTGGTTGGAGGTAATGAAACTGGCAATAATTCTACTACGTTCAGAAGGTACCTGGCGAAGCTCTGTCTACGTGTCCTGATTGGCTGTTTAGCCTGACCGCCTGGCGCGTTCGGGCTCGATCAACGGTGGGCCCTTTCCTGCTGAGAAGCCAATCAAGAACACTAATCGAGCCACCTGCGACGTCAACTACGTACGCTCATACATTCAGAATCTCATTGCTCTTGTGTATCATTCTCGCTGAAACAAAAATAAGTGTCCAAGCATCCTGGGGGCCAAAGCTGGAACGGATGAACGCCGAACAAAGGATATCAAACAAATCAGATGCAGACCAAAACCACGAAGCCAATGCTCCAATGCCTAATGCACAAGACTCTCCACAAAGAGAAACTCATTCAACCGAATCGACTGGTCGTTTCGTGAGAGAATCAATGACTCTGTTGTAAAACTTCGACGCGTTTTGTCGTGAGAATGTGATGTCCACCGTAAGATAATCCGGCAAAATTTCAACTAGATCTGCATCGCGATTAGAGTCCAAAAGGGGCATGTAATGGAACTCTGTCGTATCAAAATTGGGAGCCATATTGCCATTGCCGTCATGTGCCACAGCAAGTTTGAAATGAAGAGCTGGTAATGACATTAGTGACCTGTGCTATGTAAGGATTTAGGTTTTTAAAGTACGTACTTCCATTTGCACCAGTTTGAATACAGTCATAAAGATAGTCGGAGTCTCTTTTCTTGACATTTCGAATGATCAAACCACTCAAATCGCTGTATAAGTCTTCTTTTAACTGCGCCAGATGAGCGGCCTGAGCTGCCTCAGCGGCAGCACCTGCTGCAGCATTGCGATTCGCAACGCTTTTGACGGCGCTTCCGGGGACTTTATTGTTCGAAGCGTCGTTGGGCACGGAGTTGTTTCGTGCGGCTGCCAATTTTGTCTGCAATGCCTTGATTTCTGTCTGGGCCGTGGATAATTGGGTCGATAGGTCGCCGACCTGTGATTGTAGACCTGTCACTTCCTTTTCTCGCTCGCGCAGTTGCTTCTGCAGATTTCTGGATTCTTTGCCGAGAACCTTCTGCGCAGCAAGCTCTTCTTTGAGAGAATCCACAAGTTTTTTTGAGGCTAACAAGGTTAGCACGCCATTGATAGCATCAAATAAAAAAAGCCTTACCATTCGTAGCGCTTTCACACTGTTTCCTTATCTTTTCGAAATTGGCATTGGCTTCCACAACGCCAATCTCGCGTAGGTTACGATACTTGACTTCCAGCGTCTCATACTTCTTGGTCATGTCACCGAGCTTGCGTCTTAGGTCTGGATCGGATGATGCCTTTTCAACGGTGTCTGCGAAAGTAACAGTTGGGCGTTTTCGGCCTGGTCTTTCGCCATTTGTCAAGGACTTCAATGGTGAGGAGATGCTAGATCTTTTGTCCGAAGGCTGAACCTCGTCTATCAACACGTCTGAAGTCGGGTTCTGACTGTCGGGAATCACAGTCTCTTCTGCCAAGTCAGACTTCCGTTGTCTACCACGGGGCTTGACAGGTTTGCTGGTTTCTTCTACAGGCTTGAATTGTCGCGAACCCGTCGGCGTATATTCAAATTCGCCATCTTCCGTTACGTGTGTTTGTTTTGCATTGCTATCCGATTCCCGCGGTCGGCCCCTCCTCTTTTTGACCGGTGATACTTCTGGTACAGCGACTTGCTCTTCATGGGCGCTTTCTTGCAAAGAGTCATCCTCAGTCTGTAATCCATCCTCAGTGTCTTCGTCGATACCATCTAATTTTGCTGCAGTTGCTCGCGGCCGTCCTCGATTTGGAACCCTCTTCATAGTGCTATTCTGTTTCACTGGTGCAGCGGATGAGGTGCGCGCAGCTTTGGAGGCTACTGGTTGTTCATCAACCTTTACGCCAGTCGATTTAGGTCTGCCTCTAGCTTTCTTCGCGGGTCGTTCGTCGTGTGATTCGGAATGCGACGCGACTGCATTGTCGGCAATCTCATCGTCAGAGTCGACCAGACCAGATATTCTTGTTGGAGCCTTTCTTTTTGGCATGATTGCGTGTAAGTGATTATATTCACAAGTTAATGTAGCGATTTGTAAGTATGCTGAATATCATGCGACGGTGTATGCGACGTTGAGGATTGTCAACTCAATCGCAAACAATGCCAAACATCAACTCCCCGTGTTGGTGAAGGCTTGGCGCGAGGCGCGAACGTGGAGTCTCGATTACGCGCTAAGACTTTTCGGGCGCCAAAGCATGTGATTTCTTATCTCGAGTCGATAACTCACCGCTTTCGTCAGCCGCGGCAAAGCCACACCCAATCACGCTGTCACCGCCACAGATTCACATCGCTGGGCATACTACGAGTACTGCATCGCTTTGTTGCGGCCCATCGGTCAACTTTGAACTTCATCTTGAACGCATTCTTATTGTATTCCCTTGAAATTTAAACTTCAACATGGCGTCTGGTGGAGGTCGAAGATGGCAGCAGTTCGTCCAAGAACTGGTTATGATAGCCGGCACTGTAAGATAGCATCTCCAGGCTTCGGGCTTCGTGCTAACCTCAACGATCTCCAGTCTGCCTCTGCATACTTTCTCATCCGTTATCTTCTATCGCGCATCGATCTAGACCCCGAAGGCCAGAAGAAGGAAGAACAAAGGAAGAAATCAGCAGCGATTCTGCGGAGACTCGATGGCCCCGACTCCGACGACGATACCACAGGCCGAAGCGGTTCACGCAGGAGCCGCAAGCAGAAGAAAGAGGAATTGGTGTTGAATCAATATGAGCAAGCCATTGCAATGGACGTTGTCGCTCCGGAAGATATTGCAGTGTCCTTCGAGGATATAGGAGGACTGGACGATATTATCGAAGAGTTGAAAGAGTCCGTGATTTATCCGTTGACCATGCCTCATCTATATGCATCAACATCGTCGTTACTTTCCGCTCCATCTGGTGTTTTGCTCTATGGACCTCCAGGCTGCGGTAAAACGATGCTCGCCAAAGCACTGGCTCACGAAAGCGGAGCTTGTTTTATTAATCTACATATTTCCACCCTGACCGAAAAATGGTACGGTGACTCCAATAAATTGGTCAATGCGGTCTTTTCACTGGCTAGGAAGCTACAACCAGCTATAGTTTTTATTGATGAGATTGATGCGGTATTGGGTACGCGGCGGAGTGGTGAACATGAAGCGAGCGGAATGGTCAAGGCTGAGTTCATGACGCATTGGGACGGACTGACATCCTCCAACTCTATGGGAGAGCCACAACGGGTAGTGGTGCTGGGCGCTACGAATAGAATTCAAGATATCGATGAGGCTATTCTGAGACGTATGCCCAAAAAGTTCCCCGTTAGCCTCCCGCCTGCTGCACAGAGGCTACGCATTCTCGCTCTTGTTCTTAAGGATACCAAGGTCGACCGCCCGAATTTCGATCTTGAGTATCTTGTAAGCGCCATGGCGGGAATGTCAGGTAGCGATATTAAAGAAGCCTGCCGAGACGCAGCAATGGTGCCTATGCGTGAACTGATTCGAGAGAAGAAGGCAGCCGGCATTCACATGACAACTGTTGAGCCCAGAGAAGTACGCGGTCTGCGCACAGAAGATTTCTATAACCGCACCGGTAGCGGCTTGAAGGTGATTCCTAAACCTCAAACGACGCCGAAACGCGAAAGCAAGGTTGTGAGTGAAACAGATGATAAAGAATGGGCAACTGAGTCCGAGGGCGCAGAAGAGGAGGTCCAGCCACACGCTACAATACCGGCTGCCATCTCGGTGCCCCCTGAGTAGTCGACGACTTGTCACTTGTCACTGGGACATGTTGTTGTTCTCCACTCAATTTTGAACTCTATTGGCTATTTTATGACATGCTACAAGAGCATGTAAGGCGTTTGGACATATAAACTTCATGTATACATATCTAATGCTTGACCTTGTTTACGAAACGATAGGACTATTCCTTGCTCAATGAAGAGCCTCTTCGTAGATATACGCTTGAACATTAACACCAAATAACGAGTGGCTGCTGTTTGATTGTCATTGACATGGGACCGCGGATCAGTCTTGGCGCCGCGTGGATGGGTTCAAGGGCCCCGGCTAGCCCACCTCCGTAGTACGTATGGCATTACTCTTGCCTTCTAGCTACCTCTTTCCTGCTATATACCTATCGCACCTGCAGACCAATCGCATCGCCATCGCTTTTTTGAAATTGTAGCAGCATTACAATATCGTCTACACTTATTAAGCCATACTCTAAACACCGGTCTTTGTGGAGTCCCCGCCCAATCCGCGCGCTTAGTGATTTCGTCACTGCGGTTGTGTACCTCCCCGTGTTCACTGTCCTTATCACCCCAAGTCCCAGCTGGCTTCGATTTGACTCCGATAAAAAGCGCGCCCGAAGACAACCAATCAAGGAACGCGTGATATTCTGCTGAAGGAATGACGGAGAATTAAACAGCTTCCCAAGCGATTACCACGGGCTTGGTGGGGAGTGGTTTATCGCCTCGGAGGCTGCATATCGAATGACTTGAATTTATTCCTCCTTGGCCTTCACAGACGGGCCCCGGACGTTCTATCGAAATTTGAAGTCGGACACGGAGACTACGGAGGACTCATACGTAAATCGAAATCAAAAACCCAGTGTCGTTAGTAGGAATGAGCTCAAATACCGACTTCCTCGATGTCAACCCAGCGGTCTCAAGTGCCAGCACAAGTCGAAGATCGAGTACCGCTGTCCGACCTCGAAATAGAAGGCTCATATCCGTCAACAATGATGGTGAGGAGGAGGGACCGCAGACTTCATCAACTTCTAGGGTCGCTTCTTCTTTCGCTCGGCTGACCCCTCCTCAGTCTCGAGGTACAACACCTTCACCATATGCATCACAAAGGGGCTCGCCTCTCCCTCAGAAGCAATTTTCAAGGGTATCAGAGCGGGACCTTGGTGGTAGGTATAGAGACGACGATGACGCATATGGAAGCAGGGACACTTTTCAGCCATTTAACTCATCGCATAACTCATCTGGATTTCTCGAGTCATCATGGTCGTCTATCCAAAGTCTTACTTCGTCCTTCTTAGGGAACGATCTGAAGTGGGGAAAGTCGGCTTCTAATTCTACAATTTCAACGAAACGCCGAAAGCCCTCTCGGTCCGACATTCCTGTGAGTCTATCGAAACAGCAGGGACCTTCGGCATGGGGCCCTTCGGTTTCATCAGGTCCACAAATCGGTTCTGGAACAAAAGAAGAGCGACAAGCTTTGGTACAAGCGAAGAAAAGAGAGATATTGCTACTTGCCAATGGTGACTCCTTGTCCGACCTCAGAGATCGATATAAGCGGAAAGATTCGTTGGAGATTTCAAATGATAGTACAATGGATCCTGAGCTGGATGAAGAGGCACTGGTTTACATCCATCACATTCAGCCGAGTGACTCGATGACAGGGTTATGTATCAAATATGGATGTCAGCTTGCGATCTTCCGAAAAGCGAACGGTTTCTGGCCGAGTGACAGTATACAAACGAGGAAGATCGTTCTCCTGCCGGCTGAAGCATGCTCTGTCAAGGGCCGACGGGTAGACCGGCCTGGCAATGTTGATCTGCTGGGTGATGATTTGTCGGGTGAAACCTCATCGGAAGACCCTGCTGGTAGCTCGATCGTACCGAGCGAGTCCCCGCCTATTGGCGAACCGTCCGAGTCAGTGCAAACAACCAAAAGTGATAATGAGCGCGTATGGAAACATGAAGCATGGGTCATGATGGAAGGCTTTCCAAGCCCAGTCGAGATTGGTCGTGTACCTCGCAAGACATTAGGTTTCTTCCCACGCTCGAGGCGAAAGTCCTTATCACTACCGTATTCTGACGCCGAACCTCCAACTCCCACGATACCTACAAGACTCAATCGTATAGATTCTTCTTCATCTTACCAGCGAGATGGCTCGCCTATTCCTTCCACGTCCTCGTCTCGTCTGACTTCACCACTTCGGTCCAGTCGAGCCGGTCATAGGCGTACTAGCAGCATCACGCTACAGGGACCAGGTGGTGTTGGGACATTAGGTAGGGAGGTCCATGCTCCAGGCCCTGCACAAGATGGCCTTAACAAATTTGTCGCGCAACATCTTCCAAATCTTTCAGTTCCTCCTCCACCGGCGCCTTCGACACTACGCAAGGCGTCATTTGATTCGACCTCAAGTGTGCTTTCAGGGACATCAAGCACCGGTTTGGAAAATTTCGGTGGAGCTATCGAAGGATGGATGAGGAAGATGGCGGTAAGGGCTAAAACAAGTCTAAATGATTTGCAGCCGGGAGGCTCCCAGCAGTCTTCACGTGGTCAAGCACTTGGTATTGCGGGACTAGGTGATCTTATCGAACTCAATGATGGGCTTGAAGGAGGCAGTGACTCTGAAGTATTGATGGGCAATGGTCATACCGAAAGCCGAAATGGTCGCAATCAGGCTATGGGCAACTACTCGCAATACGAACGCTTCTCGAACTCGCCTTCTTCAACGACTCGCACCCGTCCTCGTCTAGACGCGCATAAAAACGACTAGCTTTCCACCTGACAGTTTCTACCATTCTTCTTCCAGTCCTTTATATAGAGCGAAAGATACCTCCTGTTTATAACATCGTCATCGTCATCATCGTTGTTCTGCCGTGTTTTGTCTATTCATCATCACCTATTGTATTTGCAGCGTCCGCAACCTCTATCACATCATACAGCATCAACATGCCGATTTGCATAATATCAGTCACTAGCATGTTTCATTACCCCAACTCCGTCCACTTTCAGGCCACTAATCCTGTATGATTTGACTGCTTTTGTTCTCTGCTTCACATGTATGTCGACATTACTTACCCATGCATTCTCGTATGTCGGTAGTTGTCGGTATCCCTGTATCAACGGACCCGGTGTAATGTAGTTCAGGAGAAACATGCTCCTAGCATAGACGTATAGAGCCTTCAATCCGATTTTATTGCGACGACTCTGAACTGTTCATATTTTTACATAGCCTTGCCTGTCATCCAATACCTAATACCCAATTGGGCTAGACACATAGAATTCACTGATATGATCTATCAGAAAGCATGTCCTATGTAGTACCCGTGGCCGTTGTACAATTATTATCCGCGATGCAGGACACTGTGCAGCCGTTGTGATCCACGAGCTCTAAACCCCATTACATCAAGCGAATTCATAATGGGATTATTTCACTTGAGTCATGCATAGATTGTCAAACTGTCAGAAGTAAGTACTATACCAGTATATGATAATACAATATAAATAAGTACAGGCATGTGCATCTGACGCTTCATGTACCGACATACAGAGGATTGTGCGCGTATATGGTAAAATACGTACATACATACATACATACAATCCATACACAAGACAAACCTACCCCGGAAATGACCCCAAAATGATGCGCTCAGCCTTGGTTTTCCATGACATTAGCGTGCAGCTAGTGCGGAATATTGGGTTGGCTGAGGACTGTGGTTCGACTGATTAGATTAAAATACGAGACTGGTCAGACAAATACCGGAACTGCTCCGTACGTAAGTTATCAAACTTTACAGCATTCATGCTTAATTAATTATACGTGACACGGGTCCAACCCGCTGTACTGGTAATTGTAATACCGCGTATGTAATAGGCTCGTGCCTGGTTGGCTGATCGATCCACCACCATCATCCTTCTCTCCTCTCCTCTTTCCTCCGCTTGCTCTTCCCCATACTATTCCAACACTTCGGCAACGCACAATTCAAGTATATATACCAATCTGACTATTATTACCAGCTGTATCACTCTCAACCGCCATCGGACCTCTGGCCTTACTCCACATTTTCCGCACAACTCCCCAGGCTCCAAGCCCTTGGCTTTTCTCCCGCTTTTATCCGCATTTTCTCGCCATCCATATATCAGGCATCGCCTTTTTAACCCTTCATACACAGATCGGCCAGTTCAGGCAGTGAGCAGGGATTCTTTTTATTCTCACTTTTCCTCCTTTTCCATGCTTTGACGCTCGCGCCAAAGCAAACCTAGGGAACCAACACTCTTCCATCGGGATCGCGTGAACCTCGTATTCGGTTTGCATCATTTATTTTTCATTTCCTTAAGTTTCCTCAGTCGCCTCTCGTCGAGAGTCATTCGTTTTACAATTTTACATCCCTGGAACACATCCCGGAAAAGTGCGCATCAGATATAAGAAATCGCAAAAAAACAAGCCAGATATACCAAACAGGTCGCATTCCAAGCATCGATGGAAAGCAGTTGCGCTCTGCAGCTATAAAACATCATGGCCACAGAAAACCAAATGGCAGGCCAAATGGAGTACCAGCAGCAAGACCATCCCAGTCCTGCTTCAAGTCAGGACCGCTCCAAATCTGGGAGCAATAATCAGTCGCTGTCACTGTCAGGCGCATCTGGCGTCCCCAATGCAGGTATTGCAAGTTTTAGAAGGTATGTTATCCATATATATACTCTTCCGTGCTATGTTGTATTCTGTCTGTTCTATGTGCTGCGATGAGAGGGTTTTCTTCTCTTGACATGTGAATGAAGCCTTTTTTTCATGCTCCGTGGCGATCGCGAGTCGGGAGAGCACGAGCTTGAAAATCCAGCCCACGTCAATAATTCACCCTGTCATCATGTCAAATCTTTTCATAAGTAGCCTTGCTAATCTGTTCCTGATCGATTGGTTTACAGGCAACGCGCGTCCCGTGCATGCGAGGTACGTTTTCTAGCTTTTTCGTCTTTGACCGTTTGTCGCGCGCATTTCCACGTTGAGGTGCTTGATTGTGCCTCGGCAAAATCGGACGCCCCCACTATCTACCCGCATACCTGATTAGCACATCCTTGTTATACATACGGTCACCTCGTACCTTGGGGAACAAAAAAGGAAAAAGGAGAAATGCGATGAAACATTGATCAGGGAAGATTCTTGCTAACACATGCTTTTAAAATCGAATAGACTTGTCATGCTCGAAAGGTGCGTTTTCTTTTAAAAGTTTCTTATGCGACTGAGACAGCTAGAGGCATCCGTCACGTCGATCGGACCAGCCGGGTTTTCTTCGGGCTGTCACAAGCAAATTACGATGATAAGCTTACTGACTTATCACAGGTCCGATGTGACGCTGCCAGCTTAGGTGTGCCTTGCACTAATTGTGTGGCTTTTGCTATCGAATGTCGTATTCCGACGCCGAAACGAAAGAAGAACCAACAGCCGAGAAACAAGGATAATAACGGGTATGTTGCTGCAATGAACAACACTAGAACGGTTATCAGTATCGGCTATGATAGCTAACCAGTGACTCCTTTTAGTGACACTAAAACTTATGACCAAAACAGAGACGACGATGACGAGGAAGAATCAAACACACCGCGAACGCAGGAGAACCCGGTTTTCCCTGCAAATCCTCCCATATCCATCGATGGAATGCCGGCGAACACATTGGCGGCAGCTGTCAGGCCGAATCCAGAGACGAATAACCCAGGACCATATAATGCTCAGATCATGAAGCCAAAATTTACAAGAGCGCCAATCAAGGAACCAGGCCGGGTTGCCTACTTGGGCGAATCATCGAATTTATCGCTTCTTGTCCATGATCGAGGCTTCACAGATGTTGTTCACTATCCACTTCCGGAGACTATCCGAGGGAGTCGGGGACACTTGACCGAACTCGACAGCTTGGAGATTGAGATTCTTCATCGGCGAGGAGCATTTTTACTTCCTCCACGGGAGCTATGCGACGAACTCGTCGAAGCTTACTTCAAATGGGTGGCTCCAGTCGTACCTATCATCAATCGCAACCGCTTCATGCGCCGATATCAAGACCCTCAGAATCCGCCTTCGCTCCTTCTACTGCAGGCTATTTTACTGGCTGGTTCTCGAGTCTGCAACAATTCGAAATTGATGGATCAAAATGGCTCCACTATTCCTGCCTCTACCACCTTCTACAAACGTGCCAAGGCACTTTACGATGCCAATTATGAGGATGATCGTGTTACCCTAGTTCAAGCATTGGTGTTGATGGGGTGGTACTGGGAGGGTCCTGAAGGTCAGTCCTCTTCTGCTATTATGGAAATTCATTCCTTTTGTGGCTGTCAAACTGACAAGTACTCTAGATGTTACAAAGAACGTCTTTTACTGGAGTCGAGTAGCAATTCTAGTGGCTCAAGGTTCTGGTATGCACCGAAGGTTAGTATAATTGACTCGTATGTCACGATCAGAGGACTGACTGTGTATCTAGCGTCGAAAACTCCCAGCTTAGCAGATCCGACAAGCGACTATGGAAAAGAATATGGTGGACTCTCTTTACAAGAGATCGCTCTGTTGCTGTCGCCCTTGGCAGACCAATCAACATCAACATTGATGATTCCGACGTTGAGATGCTTACGGAAGACGACTTTATCGAAGACGAGGGTGATGTTCCAGCCGAATATCCTCCGGATCCAGTACACGTGCAATTCTTTCTCCAATATGTCAAGTTGTGTGAGATTATGGGCCTTGTGTTGTCGCAGCAGTATTCCGTCGCTTCCAAATCTCGGCGCACAAATGCCATTGATCTGACACACTCCGACATGGCGTTGGCCGATTGGCTTCAAAATTGCCCCAGAGCGGTCTACTGGGAGAGGAAGAACCATCACTTTTGGGCAGCGCTGCTTCACTCAAACTACTATACAACGCTTTGTCTCCTGCATCGAGCGCACATGCCACCGGCTACAGCGAGCGCGAATAGTTATCGCACAGAGGAGATTGCATATCCGTCACGCACCATTGCTTTCCAGGCTGCTGGAATGATCACGTCCATAGTTGAGAAGCTACAGTCTCATAACGAGCTCCGTTACACTCCAGCATTCATCGTCTACAGTCTTTTCTCGGCATTGATCATGCATGTCTACCAGATGCGATCGTCTGTACCGTCTGTTGTGGCTGCTTGTCAAGAAAGAATGACCATCTGCATGCAAGCACTGAAGGATGTATCAAAGGTTTGGCTGGTTGCAAAGATGGTGCACACTCTGTTTGAGTCCATTCTGGGCAATAAGATGTTGGAAGAGCGTCTGCAGAAAGCGCCAGGCAAAAGACACCAGAAGAATCGTCCGTCGGAAAACGAACCCAACCTAGTCTCCAATCACAGAAGAACAGAGCCACCAAAGCGGAAATTCGATGACATGGATATCGGACTACCTAACGGTAATCCTACACCTCCAGTATCGTACGAGCGATCGCGCCCACAGACTCCTGCTGCCACACCGTCGCGTGAAGTAAATCCCATGTCTGGACAACAAGGCGGTATAGGCCCTCTGCCTCAAATGTCGCCCAACCTTCCCAAAGGTCAAGAGGGCGCACAGAATACAGGAACGTCTCGAGCAAACACTCCATTCAACCCGTCTTTCTCTCTCCCGGCTACACCTCCAGATCTTTTCCTTGTCACTCGTACTTCGCCGAATCTTTCGCCCTCCTTGTGGGAGAATTTCCAGCCGGACCAACTATTCCCTGACGGCACCAATTTCTTCCCCACGCAGACCAACATGATGGACCCTCAGATGCAAACAGCTAACACCATGGGTGGTCAAGGTAATATGATGATGAATCAGCAACAACAACAACAACAACAACAACAACAACAACAAATGCCTACTCGAACACTACCAGGCGCTCAAGGCAGTCCGTCACATGTCTCTGCTGGCATCCATCCCGACATGGGCAACCTATCGAATGCGCCTCCGCCGCCGCAGCAGATGTTCCATATGGAAGGAATGCAGAATTGGGCAGGGCTTGATGCAGCGCTGGCGGGTAATATGGATGCTACTAGTCAGGATGACAATTGGAGTAACAGCTCTCGCGGAAATCCTACAGCACCGACAACTTTGAACGTTGAAGACTGGTGCGTACTTTTTAATTTTCTTTCTGTTAGTATATGTTCCCTACTGACATGTGACAGGTTCCAATTCTTTGGCATTAATGGAAGCTTTGGGGATTTGGTTGCCGACCCCATGGCTGGCTAGAAATGTGAGTTGATGTGCATGTATATATGACGGAAGCGTGTATCGATGTATCATTGTATATTGATTCTATACTTTGTTGTTGAGGCGGTGTTTCGTTATGAAGTGTATGAAATGGAGATAGTAATTTGGAGATCTTAGCATGTTGTAGTGTCGGTGTACCAAATGTATGGCATCATTCTGCTACAAATCTAATTCACCCAATCACAGACCATTTAGCTAGAGATATACAGCGCTAGTCCCTATTAGGCCAAGCTGGAATGACGTGCTCTTGGTCCTGGTCACCGATGTCGGACTAGCCAATCACGTTCTCCCCGCCCCAGCCCGAGTCGGCCCTGCTCAGTCACTCCGCAATTGACATCGAGCTAGCATTATTTCAAGCGTGACTCAGTTATATAGGAAGAGCATCAGCTTCTTTTTCATCTCATGTTCTGACTTTGTTACTATATTTGCGGCGTGGTTGCTTTATCCCGTCAGTTACAACACCAATTGCAGGCGGGGACATTGAAAACTTTCTCTTCATCTACCCCTCCTCAATCTTTCGAACGAGCACATATACACACCACGCACAAACAACATACAATGTCGTCTCCTGGCTCCGGACAGAGCGGCCCTTCGTCGGCCAGTGCTGTGAAGAAAGCATTTCCTCATATCGATCTAGATGGACACAATCTACCGCCGTCACCCGCTCCATCGAGCCCCAGTGCCGGACGCCGATATGCCCTTGCCACTGAGTTGGTGTATACAGATAGCGGCGATCAGTACAATGCCAGCAGCGTACCTATCTATCAGGTATTATGAACTTGTCTGGCAAGGTTTGGGGCAATCATATACTAATCGCAATGTTTAGAGTGCCACATTCAAACAAACATCCGGCTCCGGCGGTGGAGAATACGACTACACTCGCTCCGGCAACCCGACACGTACACATCTCGAACGCCATCTCGCAAAGATCATGTCCGCTCAAAGAGCGCTCGTGGTATCCTCCGGCATGGCTGCCCTGGACGTTATCACGCGACTCCTCCGACCGGGCGATGAAGTCGTCACCGGCGACGATTTGTACGGTGGTAGCAATCGGTTGTTGACTTATCTCAAGACACACGGCGGCATTGTCGTGCATCACGTTGACACTACTACACCGGAGAAAGTGCAGGCAGTCCTGGGACCCAAGACGGCGATGGTCTTGCTCGAAACGCCGACAAACCCGTTGATCAAAGTCGTTGATATCCCCAAGATTGCCACTCTGGCCCACGAAGCCAATCCCAGCTGTTTGGTTACGGTTGACAACACAATGATGTCCCCTTTACTTCTCAACCCGCTCGAATTGGGAGCCGATATCGTCTACGAGAGCGGCACAAAATATTTATCCGGCCACCACGACCTCATGGCCGGCGTCATTGCCGTCAACGACCCTACTCTCGGTGAAAGACTATACTTCCCCATCAACGCCTCCGGTTGTGGTCTGTCGCCCTTCGACTCATGGCTTTTGATGCGCGGCGTCAAGACTCTGAAAGTGCGCATGGATCAACAACAAGCCAACGCGCAACGCATCGCCGAGTTTTTGGAGGCTCATGGCTTCAAAGTCCGATACCCCGGTTTGAAGTCTCATCCGCAATACGAATTGCATCATTCCATGGCTAGAGGGGCTGGKGCCGTCTTGTCATTTGAGACGGGCGACGTTGGTCTCAGTGAACGGATTGTCGAGAGCGCGAAGCTGTGGGCTATTAGTGTCAGTTTCGGCTGTGTGAATAGTTTGATCAGTATGCCTTGTCGCATGAGTCATGCTAGTATTGATGCAAAGACGCGCGCGGAGCGTGCCATGCCAGAGGACATTATTCGGTTGTGTGTGGGTATCGAGGACGCGGATGACTTGATTGATGATTTGCGACGAGCTGTACGTCACTTTTCCCCTTTTTGGTTGAGTATTTACTGACTATTGGTGTAGTTGGTTCAAGCCGGTGCTGTGAACGTTTCACTTGAAGACTTCCAGGCAGTCCGTCCCGCAGTCATTTAGAAGCCGTCAGGGTTACATAACTGTATAAATGGACTCAATGGAGTTAGTATGATGATTTAATGCTCATTTCGGACGGCGTTGTGGGATTTGTTTATAGCTGCGTGATGCTGGACTCGACGGCAAAAAGCACTTGCATGTACATGTTTATAAGACACTCTAGACGAATACATCCAGAAGTTTCAGTCTTATACTTTTCAACTTAAAATAACCTCGCATGGAGCACTATTAATACAGTATATACCTTTTATGATAGTCGTAAATATCAAGCACTCGCCTTGTCTCTCCCCCTTTCGCGCCTCAACCCAAAACAGCGTCCCGGATGCCAAACCCCCAGTAACAGCGCCACCAATGCAATCGGCGCAAACTCCAAACACCCAAAAAACACCTCATGGGTCGCCAATTTCCCGAACAACCCCTCCGCTGTCTCTGCGAGACGAAACACAGTCCTCAGATACACCATGAGGGTTGAGAGAACGAAGACGGCCACGAACGTGGTTCGGCCTTCTGCTTTGAGGGCATGTCGAGCTCGAACGACGAATGTCGAGGACAGAATGATGAATATACTCATTGCAAAAACCTGGTAAGCGAGACCGCCAAGCAAGATATTATTCGCAACAGTCGGATCTTGCATGTTCGATTCACGAACTCCGACATACACAGCGCCGGAGATTTGTATGCCTGTCGACACTACATCAGACGTGATAAAAAACCACAATATGACTCGTGGCGAAACAACCGCGAACCGATTCCCACCCGCCGTATCCCGTATCAAGATAGACAAAATTGTATATATCCCCGCCGCCAAAAATACAGGCGCCGTCACGATGAAGAAGTAATTGAGCACAAAGTAAGTCAGGTTGTAAGGGTCATTCTTGGCGGATAGGGAGCGCGCAATGTACCCGATGACCTCAAAAACTAAGCCAACAGAGAAAGTGAGCCACCACCAGCAGTTGCGCAGACGGAGGGTTTGGGTGGTGTGCAGGACTAAGTGGATGAAGAACCAGATTGCGGCTAGAGCGGCGAGGGCGATGGAGGGGGTATAGCCGTAGATTATGATCGGGGTGTCGTTTGGGCCGTTGGGATTGGGAAATAAGGGGTCTATGTAGCCTGTGTCGTCTCGTTCTGTGTGCACATCCATGGATATGTTAGATGAGGGTTATCTAGGTATGGCGTGGTGATGTTGGAATTAGGGTTACGAACCGGCAAGATGGGGGTGTGTCATTTTGTTCAACGGTGAAGAGAGGTCGACAGCTTCATAGGTTGAACTGATTGCATGCTAGCTACATACTGGATCTCTCAAGAATATATACTTCGAGCTCATGATGCAAAAGCATGAATGTCAAAGCAAATACTGTCCAGCTTTGTGTCTATCTCATTCGCCCGATCCATACGTTCATCCAAGCCTCCAAGCCTGTGCGCTCTTTCGAGGCATTTCTCCATAGTTCGAATCGTGAGCCTAGCTAGAATTACGATGTGTGTAGCTGGCAGTGCTGAAAGTCTATTCATACATTTCTGTGGTGTTTAGAGGACCAAAGAAGGAGATGTGACCCTAACCGCCCGATCTACAGCACCTTTTCCACCGCTCTAACCGGTCTCGTATAGCTCCGATTTCTATTGGTTCTATCGCCAAGGGTAAAGCAAACTCGGCTGCGCTTTACTATTTTGGGTCTAGTACTGGCATACATACGCGTTGTGTCAAAAGATTAGATCAAACCCCCTCGATGTTGGTGAAGACACGCCACGCCATAATACATGATATGATAGGATCTGTCAACGAGCATTCTCGAATTGTCCGGCTAAATGCATCTTACACAGTTGCAGAACACGTTGCAAGACAGCCACTTCTGAAAGGCTCAACACGCATGCGAGACCTGCGCTGCTATGGGTACAGAGTTCCCCTAGATTAATTAACATTAATAACAGCAATACTATAATGCAAATTAAATGAAGATAATGAACCCGTGAAAAAGAGCCGTAGATCGGGTTCGTCCCAAGCCATAAGCCACAAAATGACGTCGACTCGCACGTGGGAGAAAGCTTTTTGAATTTATCCTTTGGTCTGGTCGACCTCCTGACTGTCTGACTCAAGAGTCTTCAGATTTCTACATTCTTCTCAGTCCCAGCGGTCGATCGTTCTCATGGCTGCTGAGATCGGGCAGAAACCCTCTCCCAAATCCTACCACCAAATGGAAGATGGACTCGACATGTCAGAGCTCCCCGCAAAGCGCCATGTCGACCCCGAACCCGTCGAACTGCCAGTCCAGAATGAAGACTCTCCGGCAGACCATCAAAGCAAACCGCGGATTGCAATTGTGATGGTCGCGCTCAGTGTAGGTGTCCATACCGACTGTCACTTTTCGCGGTAGATAGGGATGTGATGCTCATACGCTTGCTCGTAGTTTTGCGTTTTTCTAGCTGCTTTAGACATTGTAAGTTTCTTATACTGGCTCAATAGTTCAATGTTAATAGGAACTTTAATGACAGACCATCGTTTCAACGGCCCTTCCAAAAATGGTAGCAGAGTTCAAAGCCTCCGACAGCGCATACTCCTGGATCGCATCCTCCTATCTCTTGGCAAATGCGTCTTGTGTTCCCCTCTGGGGTCGGATTAGCGATATCTGGGGCCGGAAGCTCACCTTGATGATCACTGTGGTTCTCTTTCTTGGCGGAAGTCTCATCTGCGGCGTGGCCGTCAATGTAGCCATGGTGGTCGCTGGACGGGCCATTCAGGGTATAGGCAGTGGAGGCATCACGGTTCTCGCCAATATCTGCGTCTCGGATCTGTTCAACGTTCGTCGTCGTTCGGCATATTTGGGTATATTTGGCGCTACTTGGGCTATTGCCGGTGCAGTTGGGCCTATTATCGGCGGCGCATTTACTACATATACTACCTGGCGATGGTGTTTTTACATCAATTGTGCGTCCGGTCTTTCCTAACACAAATGCCCTAAAACGTACAGGCTAACAATCAGCAGTGCCAGTCGGCGGCCTCGCCTTCCTCGGTCTTCTCTTCTTCCTCAAAATCGACATTCGTCTCAAAAGTATCCTCGAAGGTCTCCGCGCAATCGACTGGATCGGTCTCATTCTGATTGTCGGTGCTACACTGATGCTCCTCCTGGGCCTCGAGTTCGGCGGCTCCCAATACCCCTGGGCCTCTGCTACCGTGATCTGTCTTATCATATTCGGCATCGTCACTGCAATCATTTTTGGTCTGAACGAATGGAAGTTCGCGCGCACGCCAATCATTCCCGTCGGTATTTTCAGTAACTGGTACAACTTTACCGTGCTTATGATCAACTTCTGTCACGCAACGGTCTTTATTGGAGGCTGTTTCTATCTGCCCGTTTACTTCCAAAATGTTCTTCTCACCACTTCCCTCATGAGCGGCGTCTACCTTATGCCGCTGGTCGTGTCGCTAGCGATTTCCTCCGGTGCATCAGGATTCTACATGCGCAGCACCGGCCGCTCCCGCGAAGCAATCGTCCTAGGCATGCTCTTCACCACGCTCGGATACGGACTCTACATCGACCTCAAACCATACACCTCCTGGCCGCGAATAGTCCTGTATCAACTCATCGTCGGCCTCGGAATCGGTCCAAACTTTCAAGCTACCCTCATCGCGCTACAGGCCAATACGAAACCCGCGGAACTGGCCCGTGGAACAGCAACCTTCTCATTCGTAAGACAACTCGCAGCCTCGGTTTCAGTTGTAGTCGGTTCAGTGGTCTATGGCCATGTAGTCAGCACCAAGATCGATGTTATGGCCAAGGTATTGGGTCAGCAGATCGCGACGGAGATTGCGGTTGCGTCGACAGCGGCGGCTGGGATTATTGAGTCTTTGCCAGAGGGGGAAAAGAGGGAGGTTGTGTTTGAGACGTTGACGGATGCGCTGAGGTACGTTTGGATTTTGTATACGGTTGTTGCCGGCCTTGGGTTTTTGATTAGTCTTTCATTGAAAGATTTGAGGTTGGGGGATGCTGATGAACCTGTGGAAGAGGGTCATGAAAAGGAGGTATAGAAATCATATTGATAGTATATAATGCTGTAGTAATAAAGGCATTTTTGCTTTTATTTCTTGACTTTTCAGACGTCCAACATTGAAATGTGCACACCCTACTGTAATAGAATTGAACCAATCCGGTTAACCGATGTAAGAGCTGATTGATTCCCAACAACCTTGACTATTTCTGGAAACGATTGATTGGAGCCATGACTAAAGCTGCATTGGCTTACTCAAGCCTCATTTAATAGTCTCCCACTTTCCGAACGGTGTGCGTAATCCTGGCTCAAAAAGCGAGCATTAATGCGCAGCCATAATACCAGTTAATATATAAATAAGTTGCGTGCCGCCCTCCTATCTAGTATCCATCCATATAAACATCATACATGGGTAAAGACAAAATGGCCGAACACACCATCAAAAACCGCTACCAAATCCAAAAACTATCCACTAAACACCTCCCCTGGGCCAAAGCAATAATCACCCATAGCAACGTCTTCCACTCCCCCGTCTGGCCAACCATATACCCCCAAAACAAAACCCAGCGCGCATACGCCCTTTTCGAAGCATGTGACTACATGATGGCGCACCAGATCGCGTCTGGACTCTCGTACGGGGTCTTCGATACACAATACAAATTCAAACGCGCCGACTCTGCGACTAAAGGAGGGGCGCTGTATTGGGACGAGACCAATACAGAAGCGACGGCAGACGAATTGCTCTCGCAGATGGACTTCCCCCTTGTATCGATCGCGATGGCGCTGGATCAATTTGATCCGTTCGACGAAACGCGTTTGGGACCGTTGATTGAGTCGTTACCGTTCTATGCGGATCTCAATCATGAGTTTGATAGACTCGATGCTCGAGAGGCATCGAGCTGGAAGGCGACTGCGCTGGGTCAAGTGATGCTGCGGAACGGCACGTCAACGCGAGCGGATTATGAGGGGGCAGGCGTGATGAAGGAATTGGCTCATTTTTTAATGCGTAAAGCGGCTGAGGGTGGGTTTAGGGGGATTAGTATTGAGTGTCTTCATGATGCGGTTTGTCATGTCTGGAGGAGTCCGCCGGAGCCATATAGAGCGAGGCTGATCGCGCAGTTTAATGTTAATCAGTATCAGAGGGAAGGAGAGGATGGGAAGATGTATCCGGATGTGGATCAGTTGGCTAGTAGGGTTTACGTGGAGTTGAAGTAGTTTCGTCCCTTCTTGGGTTATGGTCGATGGGGCTTATATTGAGCATTTGCTTCATTATTGCTAAAGACAGCTTCTATCCAACCTAATCGATGAAACAATAGTGTACAAGAACATAATCCTTCAGATAACAAGGGCGGGGGGGCACCGGCGCCTCGCAATATCCAGAAAGAAGTAAAACCGATCCTGAAAAGCACGAACAGGAATGAACCGATATGAAAACGACCCTCAAAATTTGAATCAACGCTAAGGTAACTGATCATAGCTTTTGTACATGCTCATCTTCTAGGGGACAGTTTGGCTCAGACTAATATGGCCGACGAGTCGAAGAAGATGATTGCGATGGGGCGGGCCCCTGATAAGGGCTTTGGTATGCGTTTGAGTGATAATAAGGAGGCGGTGCAGTTCTTGCCGTTGTTCGTAGTAGAGATGCTGGCGGCGAAAAAGGGTGGTATCGCAAATCTGAGCTTCGCCGCTGGTCCAGTCSGAGCCGTGAAAGTGGACCGTCCCGAGTCGAATAGTCGTCGAGTCCAAGACGTGACGGGGGTGTTAATTGATGCATTCTCGAGCCCATTGTGTAGTAATCTGGGTAACCACGTGACGGAGGAAGAGTTGATCGACTTGGTGTTGTTTGTGGCAGCATGAATGATGGTAGATGTTGGTCTGGTGTCGGATGCGATGAAAGTGGAAAAGACGGACGCGAGGAAACTGGCTGTGCAGTGCTGGCTGCGTCTGCTAGCGCAAACAAAGCTTCAGAAGATGCTGTACCAGTGGAGGAAGGGCGTCCATCTTCGTTGGTGAAAGCACTTTTAGAAGCTTGAAGAAGTAGTTGCAAAGAATCCGCGGCAGACTCTTCTTGGCTGATTTCTTTCAACTTTGCGCGCTGTGTAAAATCGTCCCAGCCATTTTTGCCCCTTTCATACGCCTCGGCGCCAGAATTTTCACGGACGAATCGAGAATTGAAGCCGCGTGTGAATTTGGGTTCGTTCAAATAATAAGGTTCGTACTCATAAATTAAAGCAGTGGGTTGTTCTGCCGATGCATGAGATGGCGCCAGTCCTGGGCCATCGAGATCGGGCTGCTAAAGTTAGTTCACAGCTCTTAACGATATGTACGAGACCTACCTCTGTGTGCTCATCATCGCCAGCATGCTGCACACCTTCGACGAGCTGCATGTACTCGCCTCGAGCGGCGTAAAAGAGTTCATCCTGAATATTGGTAGCATTGGCCTGGTTCAAATATTAGTAACAGCAGCAAGATGGAGAACTGACTCTTACCTCATATCGATCTTTAATAATTTGGGCCTCAGCCTCAGCTAAGCGAGTCGCCTGTTCAATACGGAGACGGTGTTCACTTTCCAAAGCGTCCAGCCTTCTCTGTAGATAAAGTTCTAGTGCCTTTTGCACTTCATCATATTCGACGGCTTCAAGATGTGCCTTTCTGTCGCGAGCAAGCGTTTGCTGGGTGCGACCGGCAAGTTCATTGAGTATCAATTTCTGAGTAGCTGCAAGTCGCTTAAAGTTATGCTTCAACTCTTTTTGCCGATCAGTCAGTTTTTGAGCATAAGGATTGGGCGGGCCTGAACGCTCAACGTCGACCTCGGAATCGTCATCTGTTCGTCTTCCTCCCCTGCCTCCTCCCCTGCCTCCTCCACGACCACCGCCGCGACCTCTTCCAGCGCCAGCAGGGGCATCTGCGGTTTTTTTCACAGTGTTGCCGAAGCCCTTACCCTTTCCTCTGCCCCTCCCTCTACCACGACCACCTTTGCCGCGGCCTCGGGTACCCGAACCGCTGGCAGTTCTATTTTGACCGGAGCCTGTGTCGACTTCTTCAGTGTGGTTCGTCTGTGCAGACTCATTGAGCGGCTGATTGGCCGTCTCAGTGTCTTGCACATTCCGAAATTTCTCGGTGTTGGATGTAGATTCGGTTGGAACAGTCATTGCAGTTGGATCGGTCGCTTTCTCTTCAACTTTGGGCATCTTGGCATCATTCGTAGAGATATCTGTGTTGGTTTCTTCGATTTTTGATACCTCTAACATCGCAAAGCTATTTAGGGCGGTATTTTCAGCTTTCAATTTCTTTGCCACACTTGTAGAAGTTTCTGTTGTGGACGCTGCAAGTTTTCGCTTTCTACCACGTGTTGTCATTGGAGCTGGCCGTTCATCTGACTTGATAGTAGCTTCTACATCGCTACTCTTTGGAGTCAGACGCGAGATTTGCTCGGAGCTAGAGCCTGTCAAAGTCTGCTCAGGTGCATGGATGATTTCGTTTTGTTCGAGGATCGTCTCTGTATCCGTGTTCTTTGAAACCTCTGCTGGCTCAGTTGACGATTGAGGAGACAACTTTGGAGGCATCTCCGGGGTAGGGGTCTGTGCACGAGATTTGAGTCTGGTGGAAGATCTGGTAGCCTGTAAAACCTCGGTGCTGTGCGAGACTTTCTGACGCTTAGCACGGGGCGCCTTTGTGGCCTGGGTAGAGGTGGATTCCTCTTGTGAAGCAGTCGCGGAGGAATTCGAAGTATGTGAACCTCCGCTACCATTTGCCTGAATTTGTGCGGTAACAGCAGCTTTGCTTCGACTACCGCGCGCTGCTGTGCTCTTTGTCTTGGGAGCAGTAGTCTGCTTAGGCGTGTCTGGATAATGTCAGTGATGAAAATTGAACCGTATATAAGATGTACATACCACCTGGAACTATGTCTTGTGAGCTGGATTTGTGAGAAACGTCTGCCTTGCGCTTTCTGCCCGCCATGGCGTGCTTCTAGTGATAGCGATGTTAGTTTTTTGTAAAATGGTAAATGAATAAGCATGTGGAGAGTTTGGGGTGCAATGATTGCTGTAACCAGCTGGGTGATGAGTTGAGGATGGGTGAGATTGTCAAGTGAAGGATGAAGCGAGAGATTGTTGAAAGACGGATGAAGGCGAGAAATGGACCAAGGAGAAAAGAAAGGCAAGGCCGTCCAGAAACAGCAGGTAACTGCTGACTGAAAACAAAAGTGAGAAAGAGGAAGAGGCTGGGAGACAGTCTGGTACACCCATCAATTTGATGGGAAGCGCCCGAATATCAGATGTGTTTGTACAGTGACCATATACGAGTAGGAAGATTTGCGGTCAGCAGTCACATGCTTAACTAAATCACGAGGGAAGAAAGTTTTGCAAGGAAAATAGAATGATCAATAAGCATTGTGCAGACAAGGAATAGAGCAGGTCGTTTGTAGGCAACCCAGCCATCGGGGAGTAGTTGATAGCTCTGTTTGCCCGACAGCCCTGAAGCGTAATTGGCAGAGACTGCAAACAAAGACTCGATGAAACATGGGGAGGATAGGCTGGGTCTATCAAACAATAAGATAGTATGACTTACCGGCTCTCGCTCCCATAGGGAGAAGACATGAGGCAAAAGCAACACAGCGGCCAGATTGACAGCGTTAGGATGGGGGAGGGAAGATGGGAAGGTGAGTTGACCGAGCAATACACTCAATGGACACGAAGTATATCTGTAAGAGAACGAATAGCAGGATAGAAGAATAGTAGAATAGAGATAGTGAGAGCGAAGTCGATCATAGAGAGCAGACTAGAAATTTACATATGGAAAGTTAGTAGAATGGCGAGTGGAGCGGAAGTAACTTACAGCCTGACTAATGCTGCTTCCGGAACTAGTGGACCCACCACTTACCTCGCTCTCGAGTCTCTACTCAGTATACAATTCTACCTAGTCGTTACTCTACATTTCAATTAAGTAACTGGACGATCTCAGTGGTATATATCATAGACGAGTTGGAAATAGAGATTCGAAGGTGGTAATCAATGAGCCATGCAAGACCAACGTTTGTCATGTATGGTAGATCATCCTTTGTCCGCTACTATGTACGACCAGTCTGCTCAAGTATGGCTGAATTGTATGACCATGCAGATAATTCGTTCTTTTGAGCTAGTTACCATCCCTAAAAATTCGTATCTATCTAATTCCTGCAACAAAGATGCCTGACAACGAGTCTCGCCGGCGAATAAAGACATCCGCCAGAAGCCACATCAAGCAATACCGTACCTCGAAAAGGATACATGACCTTTGCCTCTTACTATGCTGAAGCCTCACCTCACGGTCTGGTATGCTTAGATTAAAGCGTTTCGGGGAAGGAAAGAGACTGCACAAGGGTTGAAGTAGAAGTAGGGGTTCGTACAGAGAAGTTTGTGTTGTTGTAAGTATTAAGGATGTGCAGCGGATGGGCTAGTCTGTTTAGAGTCAGTGTGGATCCACTATTGATCTCGTACGTACTGTATGTAATGGCAATACGTCTATCAATACATATATATATCGATACTCTTTGGACTATCCTTCGTATGCAGGAACAATATGTGTTGTGTTCGAGTCTTGGTTACAACTGTGTCTCAGCTGAGACTGGATTATTACATGTATGGATGTACGCATCAGATAACCAGCTGTATCGAGAATACGCTTCATTCCAGCATACAGCGCGGGTTGGTTCGTGAGAGTCTGTCCAGATGCGCCCCTGCAGAGCGTAGTATACATAATGAATCCTGTTCTTACCCTGACTGGGTTGAGTCGGCGAGATATTTTTCGCCACATGCAGATGCTACCTCTACAGAGTTACTCGCATAAGTAGCAGATTTTACTTTCGTTTTGCATAGCAACCGGCATAGTACGTGGCCCACCAATCACAGCGAGCAACTTGATATAGCAGAACCTTGATATCCGTACATGAAAATAAAACAAGCTTGAAACTAAAATCTATCCAGGCATTTGAAGCTTGTCAAAGGCGTGGCGAGTCTAGGCTGACGTTGCCTGGGTTTCTTCCTAAGTTAGTTAGTATGTGGTTGCGGGCCTGAGGCGGCGACCGCTTCCATCATCATCAGCAGCAACTTTAGTTTACTTACGTTTTTGTCCGACTTCCCCATCTTCTTTCAACCGCCATCTCCATCCTCAACAACCTGAAAACCCTCTCAAACCAACCATTCGCAGTCATCTCCATCACCATCTATCATCCTTTGACTGAGAAGACTTTCCCACTTCACACTCCGGAGACGCAGTGACACCCTTCTAGTGGCGTCAAGATGAAGCTCACTTTCAGAGTATGCCTTCACCTCTCGCAATCACCCCGCCATCCCTTTTCTCTCGATGCTAACATCCTTCTTCTCCACAGGACTTGAAGCAGCAGAAATTCACCATCGAGGCCGAACCTTCAGAGACAGTACGTGAACATCTCCAGCTTTCGATTCTCGTTTCCCCTCCAACCAATCGCCCAGTCGTGCGGGGCTAACACTTCACTTATCACAGGTCGGCCAGGTGAAAGAAAAGATCGCCCAAGAGAAAGGTTGGGAGGCATCGCAACAAAAGTTAATCTATTCAGGTGCGTAGAGCACTTTTTAGATGAAATCAAACTTGTTTTCTTCTACTTTTTGCCGCTTGAGTTCTGCCTGGTTTGACGCTCACGAACTGACCGGAATCAGGCAAAATTCTTCAAGATGCGAACACTATTGAGTCTTACAATATCGAGGAGAAGGGCTTCATAGTATGCATGGTATCGAAAGTATGTTCTCGCCACACCGCTCTCCTAAAAAATTTGCAAAATACTGACCTTCCGGATAGCCTAAACCCGCCGCTGGAGGTCCATCCACGCCAGCTAAAGCAGCACCAGCCGCAACTCCCAGTGCTCCCGCTCCCGCCCCAGCTCCCCCAGCTACTACAGCCGCTACCCCTCAGGTTCCTTCAACTCCTMCCCCAGCCTCTTCCGGGGCTGCTGCCGCCGCCGCCGCCGCCGCCGGCGAGGCACCAGCCTTTAATGACCCGTCAGCTTTGGCCATGGGCACCCAAGGAGAAGCGGTGATTGCGCAGATGGAAGCGATGGGTTTCCCTCGTGCTGATATTGATCGTGCTATGCGGGCTGCCTTTTTCAATCCCGACCGTGCTGTCGACTACCTACTTAATGTAAGCTTGGCGGAGAATATGAGGATGACCGCGGTCAAAGGTGGCTAATTGATACAACGTAGGGTATCCCCGAGAGCGCCGAACAGGAACAAGCTCAAGCTCGCGCCGCCGCCGCTTCTCCTCCAGCAGCCACCCCACCCGCTGCCGCAGCAGCCACCGAAGCCACTGGGGAAGAGCCAGTAAATCTGTTCGAAGCAGCGGCACAGGCAGGCGGTGCTGCAGGTCGCGGAGCAACTGGCGGAGCTGGAGCTGGAGCTGGAGCTGGAGATGCCGGCACTTTGGGCAATCTCGACTTCCTCCGCAACAACCCGCATTTCCAGCAATTGCGACAGCTAGTACAGCAGCAACCTCAAATGCTTGAACCCATCTTGCAGCAGGTCGGAGCCGGCAACCCGCAGTTGGCTCAATTGATTGGTCAGAACCAGGAACAATTTCTTCAGCTTTTGGCGGAGGACTTGGGTGAGGAGGGCGAACTTCCTCCTGGTGCGCATGAGATTCGTGTTACGGAAGAGGAGCGCGATGCAATTGAACGAGTTCGTACTATCCCTCTCTTAATTTGATAAGATCAGACACTGATCAAGATATCACAGCTCTGCCGTCTTGGATTCTCACGGGACTCGGTCATTCAAGCCTATTTTGCCTGCGACAAGAACGAAGAACTGGCAGCAAACTTTCTCTTCGAGCAACCCGACGAGGGTGATGATCAATAATTTCTCGCTTGATTTCGCGCAATTACTCGTCATGTCGTCTGTCAAATAGTATCTCTCCTTTCCAACTGGATTTCTCATTAGTCATCTCGAATTCCCATGATGTTTATTATTCATTATTAACCGTGGATTATGAATGAATTGAAGCGTATTCTGTTTCGTTTACATACACTAGCTGTTCAAATACTAGCAATCAATTTGACTCCCTTGCAATACCATTAATCAGCCTGACGGATTGACCGGTAACTTAGTTTAAAGTAGTACTAGTCAATGAAGATAAATCATGAGCAGGGGCAATCCACGTGCCAGGAACACGCTATTCAGGGAGGCAGAAATTGCCGAGCCTAGCGTAACTACACTTCACTCTAAACCTCTTCAAACTCTCACTAGCATCGCCTCCACCGACCCAATCTTGATTCCTCACCTTGCAAGCGAGCTCTTTTCGATCTAAATACTCACTAGACTCCTGGCTAGAGTGAACGACTCAGCACTCGTCATAGGGCTAACTAAACGAAGCATCTCCCCACTGTTGCGGATGGCTTCATAGGCCAGCCCAGGTTCTAAAGCAGCTTCTCCCTCCCCATTGGGCTCGCTCCTGAGGATGGTCGAATCAGCCGAACTGATTCTTCCGGCTATTGTTGAATTTTTCTTGCAGGATTGTTTCTAGCGCTGTCAGTAAGCTTTTCGCTAATAGTATTATAGCATCTATATAAATAAAATAGAATGACCAGGCCACGATGTCTGTTGACTGGCTGTCACTTTGCCACTGTCTACAAACTGGACCTTAGTAAATTGGTCTTTAAAGACCTCGTCGTTCGTTTTGAGTACTTTCTGTCTTCTTTTTCGCTCTTTTCCTAAGGACTCACTCGCTGTCCCCTCTCCTTCGTTTCGGCCAATCTCAACCCATAGACAGCATGGCGAAAGGACTCATTGCTGGACTGGCGCTCGTGGCCAGTTCATTTGTCCCCGGTGCTCTATCGTTGACCATCTCCTCCACATCAACCAGTGCTTCTTCCCAGCCCAGCGTGCAATGTAGCGCGGCTACTGCGTATGCTGATATCGTCAATCCATCCTTTGAGGATGGTACTACTGGTTGGACCTACACCTTTCCCGCGACTACCACCAGCTTGCACGCTACAAATGGATCAGACTCTTTGTATGTCTGATACCACCCACTCGTCTCAAAAGCAGAATCATCCACTAACGCTGTATGGCAGGCTTCTACCAGGGCAATTTTCGTACTGGAATATTTACCAGACGGTCACGGGTCTCCAGATTGGGACAACCTATACCACCTCGGTCGATATTCTCCCATATGTTAACCCATCATATTCCGTTTCTCAGAGCTGCACCATATATCTGTACCATACGTCTCTCACAACAGGAAACTTGATTTCGTACACAACTGGCCAACATTTCGGCACCGCCGACGCCTGGTTTACACTATCCGGTACATGGACTCCAACGGCTGCCAGTGACCTATTGGGACTTTATTCGACCTGTTCACCTTATCATACCAATACTCTATTCAATATGTATGTCGACAATTTCCAGGCGACCTACGAAACCACGGCGTGCACTACCATCACAAGCTCCAGCTCTATCCAGACCTCGACTGCGGCTTCGAGCTCAAGCGTCAGTACTAGCGCTGTGGTTACGATACCAGCCACCACGCCGGCAACGACACCTACCCCTTCTCCTAGCAGTGCTCCTGTCATTCCTAGCTCCAGCGTTGCTGCCAGCTCCAGCGTTGTTGCCAGCTCCAGTGCTGTTCCCAGCAATTCAGCGGTCGTTATCCCAATTTCAATCCCTAGCTCAAGCATTGTACCAAGCAGCTCAGCTGTTATCCCCAGCTCAAGTGTTATTCCCAGCAGCTCGGCAGTGGTGATTCCAACCTCCATCCCTAGCTCCAGTGCCGTTCGCAGCCCTACTCGTACACGCACTCCATGCCGAACTTCGCGCTCTACCACTCCTGCTTCGATCGCTAGCTCAAGCGTTGTACCAAGCAGCTCGGCAGTGATAATCCCAACCTCCATCCCTAGCTCCAGCGCCGTTCGCAGCCCTACTCGCACACGCACTCCATGCCGAACTTCGCGCTCTACCAATCCTGCTTCGATCGCTAGCTCCAGCGCTGTCCAGAGCAGTGGCACCTCCCCAGTCGGTCTTTCAACCAGCAGCACACCCACTCGCTCTACCCGTCCTTGCACAAAGAGTGGCACAAGGACTGGTACATCCACTGGCTCAGCGGGTACCTCTACTGGTACAATCTCCACCTCCAGCTCAAGCTCTACAGGCTCTGGATCCTTGACGACCGTCACTACAAGCATCGCTTCTGCTACTACCCTTGGCTCCACAACCTCAACAATCTTCTCCACACGCACAAGCACCATCACCGCCTGCCCAACGACTGTGACCGACTGCCCTGCCAGGTCAACCTCTGTTGTGACCGAGACTATCGTGGTCTCAACGACTGTCTGCCCCGTCACAGCCACCGCGCAACCTACCGGTCCTGGCGGCGTGGATGTCTCCACCTCTACGCTCGTATCTACCCGTGTAGTCACGATCACTGCCTGCCCGGCAACGGTCACTGACTGCCCTGCTTCCCAGCGTAGCACTTATACTTCCACCGAGACCGTTGTCACAGGCACTGTTGTGTATACAGTCACAGAAACCGGTCCTACCGGTACCGTTATCCCTGCCCCTGGGACTGCCACTACCACTGTCCTCCCCGGATCCAACCCATCTCCTACATCTGCCTCTCCAGCCCCCAGCGGCGTTTCCCCTGGAAACCCCCACACCAACTCCAACTCTAACCCCAACACAGCCATCCAGCCCGCCTCCCCATCAACCCTAAAATCCTCCTCCGCAGTCCTTTCGTCTACCAAGACATCTCTCGTCGCCGTCCCTACCACCGCCGCTGCTAGCATCTCTGGCAGCTCGACGAAGACTACATCTGCCGCTGGCGGTCTGTACACTGGTGCCGCCGCGCCACGATTCAGCGTCGATGCCGCTGTTGTCTGGGCTGCTATTCCTGCCTTGGCTGTTATGGCTTTGTAAATACTCTGCAAAGGTACTTAAAGATATGCACTTAAGCAGCTCACAAATCTAATATTAATAATCTGTTTTTGTAAGGATCTTATCTGCAGTTGATGCCTTGTATTCGCACTTTCTCACTTGTTTTATAGGTCTGATGGGAGTTACCCGAAACATGCATCTATATTCATTATATTTACGACGTAATTAAATAAATCAAGCATTATACACATCCAATCCTCTCAACGGACCAAACCGTCAATCCTCTCCGACCAACGACACGCTTAATCGTCGAAACGAACCCATCATCGCCAAAGTCCATGTCATCTAGATTTAGATGGTTTGTATATGTCCATTGTTCTGTCATGTGGAGTGTTGTATCCGCAGATGTGGAAAAAGTGTATGTGTCGAGGAATGTGGCTGAGCGAGGTGCGACGAGAAACACGAGATTGTTGTTGTTCGCGCTGGATGAGAGGAGAGAAGGACAGGCTGGGACGAGGCTGTCGATCTGTTTGATCATATCGGGTCCTCGCATGCCCATCAAATCGTGCGTTTGGATATCGGCTTGTAGCTCGCTGTTATCACCTAGTAACCACAACGGAGGCGAGTAGGTCTTCCACCAGAAGACGGTTACGTTGATGTTATTGGTTTGGGTGCGCTGGGCCATTGTAGATGATATTACAGATGGCATTGCGAGTTGAGTTGGTACCACGCCACCCTGATGATAAACGCCCATCAAAAACCCGAGAATCGCATTGAATGCAATCCACGACACGAGAAACGGCCGCGTTTTCAGCGGTCGGATACACGTTAACAGCAAAGGGACGCATGGGAGTAAGAACCGCGGTTCTTGATGTGGGATTGCGGACAGGATCATGGTGCCCGATATGGCGGCGATGGCGCGTCGGTTGTAGAATGTAGATGATCTGATGGTTGGTTTCATGAATAGTGAAACCACGAGGACCACGAGAGCTGGGCCCATGAGTTGTGGGAGGTTCACGAGGAAATGGTGGTAGAAAGGGTGAAGGCCATGATCGGCCAGGTTCAGGCTGTTGGAATTATATATTAGGTTGTTGAGAGGGGTGATTACCGGATGGCGAATACTCTCGATGAAAGATGAGGAGCGATAAAAAATGGTATCAGTGAGGATGGCGATTGCAGCAAAGAAGGAGCCACATCCAGCCAGTACAGCGAACGAAAATGGTCTATATTTAGGTTAGCTATCCGACTGAAACTGGGGATTGTCACACGACAGGACACACCTTTGTATAAAATGCGGGACTAACTGAAGCCCAGGTATCAAAAGGAATGCTGGAAATGTGATTCTATTGAACACACCCAGAACTACGACCAACGATAGCACGGCCGGAGAGAAAAATGCGGAGCGTTTCTATTCAGTCAGCAGGCGTACACACAATAAAAATATAAGAAACAGACATACTCTATTCTCCACAATACGCTGGATCAGAACCAACCCCCAAGTGACCAACAGCGTCTCCAGAGAGTTCGAAAAAGTGTGCGTCTGATACGTCCATGTGACATACGACGAGGCCACCAACACCACCGTGGGAACACGATATCTCGGGGTCGGCACCAACTCGTAAACAGCCCAGTCCTCCAGCACAAAGCTGAGAATAAACATGCCACCTCGCAAAATGTAGTATATCAGTTGTGGAGGCGGACTGCTACCAAGTCCCGTTTCGTTGTAGAACCATTTCACCAAGTTCATGGGTAAGCCGTAGACGGGCCATAGGGGGAAGACGCTGCGGATGGGGTTGTCGGACGTGAATTCCCAGGTCAACTGCGAGGGGTAGGAGTAGATGMGACCTAGAAAGTCAGTCGCACTGTTTCAACGTCGCGCTTTTGTAGCGTTGCATACCGGCGAATACCTCCAGGCTCTGGAAATGCTCATCGGGATGCACGTAGCTGGGCGAAAGGGCAAAGTAGATCCGGATCAGCAAGAGCAGCAGATATGTTCGTCTCCACATGATTCCAACCAGAAACCAAGGCTTGTCGCAATTTTTTCTTTGTATGCGCTTTGAACAGTATTAATTATAGGATTATCTTTATGTTGGCGTCTAACATATCGCATCAGGGCGATAAAGAGCTTGCGATTTTGTTGATTCTTGAAACCCGACAGGTGATGCGGACATCATGTGTTTGCGCGCTGAAGCTGGAGAGAGACAACACGAAAGGAAGAAAGAAAGGCTTGCACAAAGACGTTTACCAGCTTGTCGATCAGCTAGTCACAGCGTCGAGCCATTAGTAATAGTACGTGAGAGAGCAAAACGCACTGAAGCAGAGGAAAAGGGTAGCTGATAAGAAGACCGACCGAGCCTAATCGGAGCGCGATTCAGGCGACGCGTCCTTTGGGGGCAGCCATGACGTCGAGTAGTTTCAGGGGCATTTCAATAATTCTAATTCTTGTAAATCAAGAAAAAGCTTCAGGACTTGTAGTACATAGTGAATGAATTGATACCGCAGATCTAAGAGAGTCTACATTTGAGCAATCTGTTGTATAAAACAATGGTATGTGGCTTTGTTGCGCGGACTCCATACGGCGACCACACGCAGTACTCGACGTATACGCCTTCAGTATTCAGGGCGCAGCGAATGTACTATTCATAATGCAGTCATCGTTTCATGAATTGACAGCCATTTGGCATGACTACAGCCAAAGACTCCAGGCAACAAGTCGACGGTAAGGCAAGAACGGCAGAACCAGTGCGGCGGTTACCTAGCCCAGAGTGACTTAGACCTAGGCGGGAGCCTCCACGAACCTCACCAGTATCATTCATTCAGTCAGTCATTATCCACTGCCTCAACTCACTCACCTTTCAGCCTACTACCGCCAAAACACTCAAAGGATTTCTGTTTCTGCCTATTCTGTAAGGAAACTCCCATCATGTCTCTGTGGAACTTGGATTTGCGCAGCAGTATAAATGCTGCTGCGCCCTCCACTCTAACCGCTCTCCCCGCTATCACATTCCGCAATTGCTAACTTTCAACGCTCGATCTCGGAGACAGCTTTCCTCACCTTCCAACTCTACAAATCAAATCGCATACACAGATTATACATAATGTCTGGTCAAGTTACTCTCCAGAGCTCCGACTCTGTCGATATCACCGTTGGTGAGTATCCTCTCTGAAGCCGCTCAGCACAGCATGTCTTTTCAATTACTAACGTACCTTAGAGCGCGCTGTCGCCGAGCGCTCCATGCTCATCAAGAACTTATTGGAAGATTTGGGCGAATCCGACGAGCCTGTCCCCATTCCCAACGTCAACGAATCCGTCTTGAAGAAGGTCATTGAGTGGTGCACTCATCACAAGAACGATCCCCAGTCCACTGGCGAAGATGACGACAACCGCCGCCGCACCACCGAGATTGACGAGTGGGACCAGAAGTTCATGCAGGTTGACCAGGAGATGCTGTTTGAGATTATTTTGGTATGTCTCGTATTGAATGTCTGCTGTGCTTTTTTGGGAAGATCACGCTGACTGTATAGGCCGCCAACTACCTCGACATCAAAGCCCTTCTCGACGTTGGCTGCAAAACCGTCGCAAATATGATCAAGGGCAAGTCCCCCGAGGAGATCCGCAAGACCTTCAACATTCAGAACGACTTTACTCCCGAGGAGGAGGACCAGATCCGTCGTGAGAACGAATGGGCTGAAGAGTAAGCATCTTTCATTTACGGATATCTATATAGTCACTGACTTCATTAAAATTAGTCGCTAAATATCCCCTCTCTCAACCCATTTCTTATCATCAAGCCTGTTCAGACTGACTGTATGAGCACGAAAATCTGCCGTACAGTTCAGATATTTGCTATTTGCTCTATTCCCCATTGATATTCTATCATGCATCCATCACAAACAAATGATTATGAAATGCCAACTACACATTTTAGGGGAGAAAGGAGAGGTTTGGGTTCGTGTGTATTCTCGATCTTTTTATTAGTCAAGTAGGCGTTACTTCGAGAAAATGCAATGATGACCTAGCTTCCTCCTAATGATAATTTAATTGTGGCAACAAACATTGCAATGTCCACAAGACTCAAACCAAGCTGGGAAGCACTTTAGCTCTGGTTGATTGACGTTGATTACATCTTGCCACAATATTCCGTCTGCATTCGTTGCGCATACTGCTTACGTCTACAATTTATATACCAGGATCGAAATATTGCAAAGTAAATCATGCAAATTGATGTTCCCATTTCATGAATAAATCAATATTAATCAAGTTCCATCCTACGACACCCATCCCTCCTAAAGAAACCCAAGTAGGAAAACCATGCTTGTCATTTTTCTTTCATTTTCCCATCTTCCCTTGCCGTATGATTCAGGTTTCTCGAATCCGTTTCAAGTGCCGCCGAGTTTTGGATGGACAAGTAACATCAATGAGCCGATCGATTATTTTGTTTTGTTTTTTTCGTCAAGGAAGAAGGTGTTCGTCAAAGGTTTGAAGAAATTATCGATCGAAAAAAAGACAAGAAATCATCATCAAAGGAAGAGCGCCGAGGGTTGCTGTGCGATTTCTGACGGGTAAGGAAATTTAGATTCCGAGACGGGTCTTGCGCCAGTGTCGTCGCTTGGCGTTGTATCTGTGAGATATTAGTATTTCGCGATCTTTGCATAGTGTAGTAGCTTTCGAGATGCGATGCGTTTCGTTCGTGAAAGTTCAGAAACACCCTCCTATCGAAGCCCTTGTTCGATCCCCTCTGACGATCGTATCAATTGTTCCTCCCTCCGCTCTCAGGCTCTTGTCCAAACCTCACGACGAAAACGAACCACATCTCGAAGACAAAAAAGTGTCGTACCTGATGGTGTTACCGGTCCTGAGACGAATCCATTGAGGAATAGGACGGTTCTGCTTCTGGGCTTTGGCAAGCTTTTGCTTGGTGCGGAAGGACTTTTGGGACTATTCACGACATTTCGCATTAGCACCGCACCACGACGAAAATGATCTGACGGAAATAGAATATGGCGAATTCATCGGCGTGATGATAACGACTCTAAGAGTTTGAGGTTCACGTACCGGCATCTTGATGGCTTGTCGTTCGGTCGAGATACTGAACTCAAGGTAGTGTCTCCAAGTCAGATCTTGGATGGAGCCGTCTTCGGGTAAATTTTGTTGTGTGAGAGGGTTCGCTTGGTCTGTCACGTGATGACTGTGCGGGTGGTCTTGGCGGGTTGCCTTGTTGCCTTGCTGCCTGGCTTGTTGGCCGCGGCTGCCTAGTGCCAAGCGGAGACGGAGTGGCCACTGCTTGGCGTTCTCGGGGTAGTCGCACCTTCGGGTTTTGATCATTACCGGTCGTACGGTGGACAAGTCTCTGGGCTGTCATTTGCTCAGTACCTACCACTATGTAATTTCAGAACAAGTACATTTGTATATCGGACACGTCAAAATCCGTTGAAACAAAGCATTCGGATATTTCCTTTCCGAAGTTGAAGAAGCATTAAGTTCAGCCGTATATGTATATAGCTATCTGCAGGCTTTTTTGGCTTGTGAGGAATCTCGGATTTATATTTGATTGGCCTCGAATGCGAGTGAGATCGTAAAATACTCCCGGATAGGCCTAGTCACCCCTTTGTTCTATCAACCTCGCTTTTCTCGCACTTCTTTTTGGCATCGCATCGCAGGCGGGGACCTCGTTCCGTGGATATCAAACAGTTCAGCGCCTTTGACAATGTCTTACCTCTGAACAACTTTGGCTGGTCCATTTTCAACATCAACGCAAGAAGGGTGGCCCCTTGCAACCCTCGTTGGGTGCTCCTCGTTTATCTCGTTTCTTGATACGTAGTACGTAAGTTACATAAATTACGTACGAGCTTACGATACTGAAACTCTGCGGCATCTTGAATCTTGATTCTTGCCATCCGGAATGCGATCGCAAAGCTTTGTAGGTCGTAGTCGTATTTCATGCTCAATTACAAAACTATACTTATTGCTGATCAATCCACCCTGCTTTTTGCAATACGAAGCAATGAGCATGCTCGGTGCTTACTTTATGCGGCAAGCACTTCGAACAATGGAGCGGCTCAATCAGATACCAAGAATTACGAAGCAATACTTCTCGGTAAGACAGTAAGCCGGATCCAACCAATCGCAAGTCCTGCCGTCAAGATCCTTGGAAGTTCTCCATTTTCTACATGACAAAAGTGAGCCAACTAAATTGACAGTCCCACCAATGCAAACAATCAACCAATAAAGAGACCGAAAATACGCAGATTCAGTATACAGATACGACATTCTCTCCTGCATAATTCCTTGCTCGGGAGTCGCTCTTCCCGGCATGCTACTCAAACACTCAAAGAATGCGCTTCGGCCAGCCTTCTAGAAGATGCCTGTGCTCTGATTTAAGTTACAGTGATTTTCCTACTTGATCGTTGCCTGTTTCTTTTTTCAAACTCTATCAACTCGGTTGCCTTATTATTATTCCTTGCGACTATTTGTCCTTGTCACTCCTTCCCGGTTGGTGGCATCCCCTCAATTACTGGCTTATCTATAAGACCACGATAATTCTCGCTGGACCCTGGATTATGTCCAATGGCTAATGTGCAAAAATTAGATTTGTTGTCCTTCTTCTACAATCTCCAGCACTTATAATACAACTCCATACATATACATACATCGTTCGTTACTTTTTTGCAACTCCCCACCCGACTATAGCTTCAAGCTTTCACGACTTCACACCAACATCTATATTCCGCCATAATCAACAAATGTCATATACGACCTGAAAGCTTGATCCCGAATTGAATCTCCCGGGGCGAATCTCGTATTTACATCAGAATGGACCCTGCTGGGATCACCCCTGGTGAAGGGATAGAACTATCAAAAGTTACAACACAATTGAGCGCCGAAGAGAAAACATTGGCGGACTCCGAAAGGGAAAAGGGAGGAAGCGCACCGGTCTCGTCATCCAGCAATACAGCATCGGACCAAAAGAATGGCAATAAAAAATCAACTGGGGAAAAAGCTACAGCGGCAGGCGCGGAAATATCACCATCAGAGAGCGCCGATTCTTCTGAGCTCAATGCCGTGTTGAAAGAGCTCCCGGAAGATGAGAGACGTATTATTCAGGCGCAGCTGCATTCTCCAACCGTGCAGGTCAACTTTTTCAGCCTGTTCAGATATGCGACTGCTCATGATTTTATGATTATCGCTATCAGCATCATTTGTGCCATTGCTGGAGGTGCTGCTCTGCCATTGTTTACTGTAATTCAAGCCATAGTCACGGATCCAGAAGCTTTTACAACATGCTAATTTATCATAGATCCTTTTCGGACAACTGGCAAGCGATTTCCAAGGTGTCTATCTAAATACACTCGACTACGAAGACTTTCACCATGAACTTGTCAAGAACGTACTTTACTTTGTCTACATCGGGATTGGCGAATTCGTGACCATCTATATCGCCACCGTCGGATTCATATATACCGGAGAGCACATCACTCAAAAGATCCGCCAAGCTTATTTGCAAGCGATCATGAGGCAGAACATTGGCTATTTTGATAATATTGGCGCTGGCGAGATCACTACTCGTATCACAGCCGACACCAATCTTATACAAGATGGTATTTCCGAAAAGGTGGCTTTGGTCATTACAGCATTGGCTACCTTTGTCACTGCATTTGTTATTGCATACATCAAGTACTGGAAACTGGCGCTCATCTGCTCGTCGAGTATAATTGCTCTCACTTTGATCATGGGCGGCGGTTCGCGGTTCATTATCAAGTTCAGCAAACTGTCCTTGGAAAGCTACGCACAAGGAGGAACTTTGGCAGAGGAGGTTATCAGCTCTATTCGTACCGCTACAGCTTTTGGTACGCAGGAAAGACTCGCCAAGCAATATGACAAACACCTTGACAAGGCTGAGTATTGGGGCATCAAGCTGCAGATGATCTTTGCTGTCATGCTAGGTGGAATGTTCTGCATCATGTACTTGAATACGGGTCTAGGGTTCTGGATGGGTTCTCGCTTTATCGTAGATGGAGAAATTGGAGTTGGTCAGGTCCTGACAGTGTTAATGGCTACGATCATGTCGTCATTCAGTCTGGGAAACGTTGCGCCCCATGCTCAGGCTTTTACAAGCGCTGTTGCTGCTGCCGCTAAGATTTACAGCACTATCGATCGAGTCTCTCCTCTTGATCCGACTTCCGAAGAGGGGCGCAAGCTGGATGGAGTTGAAGGCAGCATTGAGCTGCGCAACGTGAGCCATCGGTACCCTTCGCGACCAGATGTGCCTGTTATGAAAGATGTCAGTCTGTTCATTCCCGCTGGAAAGACTACTGCTTTGGTCGGTCCTTCGGGCTCAGGAAAGAGTACGATTATCGGCTTGGTTGAACGTTTCTACAATCCAGTCCGTGGACAAGTTCTTCTAGACGGTCAAGACATTCAATCTCTTAATCTTCGGTGGCTTCGCCAACATATCTCGCTCGTCAGCCAAGAACCGATTCTTTTTGCCACGACTATCTTTGAGAATGTCAGATACGGCTTKCTCGGTACTGAATTCATCAACGAGAGCGAAGAGAAATTGCGAGAGCGCATTGAACAGGCTTTGGAAATGGCCAATGCTCTTGATTTTGTGAATGCTCTCCCTGAAGGTATACATACTCATGTTGGTGAGCGAGGTTTCCTGCTCTCTGGCGGTCAGAAACAACGTATTGCTATCGCCCGTGCTGTTGTCAGCGATCCCAAGATTCTTCTCCTCGATGAAGCTACCTCAGCCCTTGACACCAAGTCTGAAGGAGTCGTCCAAGCAGCTTTGGACAAAGCTGCTGAAGGTCGAACAACAATCGTTATTGCACATCGACTGTCCACAATCAAGACAGCCCACAACATTGTTGTGCTGGTGGATGGCAGCATCCAGGAACAAGGCACTCACGATCAACTATTAGACTCTCAAGGTGCTTACTACAGACTGGTGGAAGCACAACGCATCAACGAAGCTAAAGAAGCCGGAGCTCTTTCAACGGAGGATGCTGAAGAAGAAGCTGCCATTGAAGAAGAGAAAGAAATTGAGCGCACGACATCCCGCATCAGAATGTCTCGCACACTGAGCTCCGTAGCGTCTGGGATGAAAGCAGGCCTGGAAAAGGAGGTTACTCGCAGATCAATTTCCAGCATCGTTCAGTCCAAGAAAGAGCAGAGCAAAGAATCTCATTACTCGCTGTGGACACTTATCAAATTCATCTACTCATTCAACAAGAAGGAAACTCCCTACATGCTCGTCGGTTTTATTTTTGCGTGTCTCGCAGGTGGTGCTCAGCCTACTCAATCGGTCCTCTACTCCAAATCTATCATTACTATCTCACAACCCCCGAGCAATTATGGACAGTTGAAACATGATGCTAGCTTCTGGTCTCTCATGTTCCTTATGCTCGGTCTTGTTCAGCTTCTGGTACATTCCACGCAAGGTATTATGTTTGCATACAGCTCGGAGAAGCTGATTCGCCGAGCACGTAGCCAGGCTTTCAGAACAATGCTGCGTCAAGATATTAGTTTTTTCGATAACGACGCGAATAGCACCGGTGCCTTGACCTCATTCCTATCGACAGAGACAAAGCACTTGTCTGGAATCAGTGGTGCCAATCTCGGAACACTTCTCAATGTGACGACGACTCTGGCCGCTTGCTGTGTTATTGCTCTGGCTGTTGGTTGGAAGCTTGCCTTGGTCTGTATATCTACTATTCCGGCATTGCTGGCCTGTGGATATTGGCGTTTCTCCGTGCTTGCACAGTTCCAAGCTCGGTCGAAGAAAGCGTACGAGAACTCGGCTAGTTATGCCTGCGAAGCTACCTCTGCCATTCGCACTGTTGCCTCGTTGACTCGTGAAGAAGACGTTCTAGATACTTATCGAAAGCAATTAGAAGCGCAGACAAGGAAGAGTCTATTCTCGGTCGCACGCACATCCATACTGTATGCCGCTTCTCAAGCTTTATCATTCTTCTGTATGGCCTTGGGTTTCTGGTACGGTGGAGAACTCTTTGGGAAGCACCAGTACACCATGTTTCAATTCTTCCTTTGCTTTACGCAGGTCATCTTTGGAGCACAATCCGCCGGCAGTATCTTTGCCTTTGCGCCTGATATGGGCAACTCCAAAAACGCCGCTGCTGACTTCAAGAAATTGTTCGACCGTCGCCCAGCTATTGATGTTTGGTCAGAGGATGGCCAGGCACTGGACACTGCCGAGGGCACAGTCGAGTTCCGAGACGTTCACTTCCGCTACCCAACTCGTCCCGAACAGCCTGTACTGCGGGGATTGGATCTGATTGTCAAGCCGGGTCAATACGTCGCTCTTGTCGGCGCCAGTGGATGCGGAAAGAGTACGACTATTGCTCTTTTGGAGCGATTCTATGACCCGATTTCCGGTGGCGTGTACATTGACGGTCAGAACATTGCTAATCTGAACGTCAACTCGTATCGACAGCACTTGGCTCTGGTGAGTCAGGAACCGACTCTGTACCAAGGTACGGTCCGCGAGAATATTCTGCTAGGAAGCAATGCGACGGATATATCGGAGGAGACTATCATCAATGCCTGCAAGAACGCCAACATTTACGACTTCATCTTATCTTTGCCGTAAGGCTTCACCCTTTGATCTTTGCGAGTGACATACTAACATTCAACAGAGATGGTTTCGACACAGTCGTCGGCAGCAAAGGAGGCATGCTCTCCGGCGGTCAAAAACAGCGTGTCGCAATCGCGCGCGCATTACTCCGTGACCCCAAGATTTTACTTCTTGACGAAGCCACATCAGCCCTTGACTCTGAATCTGAGAAGGTCGTACAGGCCGCGCTAGATGCCGCTGCTCGTGGCCGAACCACGATCGCGGTCGCGCACAGATTGAGTACTATTCAAAAGGCAGACATCATCTATGTCTTTGACCAGGGCAGGATTGTCGAGAGTGGAAATCACCAGGAATTGATTCGGAATAAGGGGAGATATTACGAGCTTGTGAATTTGCAGAGTTTGGGCAAGACTCATTAACATGCTTCCCCTTTTTCTTGGCGTCTTCAGAAATCTTTTCGGTGGTGTTTATGACATCGGCTACCGAAAACACATACTCTTTTTGCTCATTTCCACTCTACTTGCGCATTGAACTGTACAGTCTCTCTCCTATCATCTCCTATTCTCCTTCTATCTTCTCCCTCACATATCATGTACATAATAATACAGTTCGACAGTAACTGTCCTCCAATTTCTCCGCCTCTTGAGGGGTTGAGATTTGCGTCTTCTAGAGCATCGCTGGCATTCTCATAACATACCATGTTCCACATTTCTGGCATACAAAATCCACTACATTATTTTTGTCGGTAGCATCTTTTCTCTACTCATGCATCATTGGAATCAAGATCATTCAGGGATCACTTACATATGTAGGGAAGTGCAATCGAATAGCATAAAACAGTAGTGATTTACTCAGAAGCTTTATATCTCATTAATTCATACACATGCAGGGGTCTACTAGCAATCGTTGAAACAAGGCATCATAGTCTTCTTACAAATCAGTCATCATGCCCAACCCCAAACTCCTCCAATACATCCCTGCATCTGACACCACGCTTCTCAGCAATCAGACTCAACAAGCCCTGCCCAACGTCACGGATCTCATTGTATTCGTGTAGTAATCGGATGTGCCGCTGGACTGCTATAGAGGGGGGCGTCGTATTTGGGGATCTATTGCCTCTGTCAGTTGTGTATTGGCATGGAATTGAGAAGTACTAGGGGGAAAGACCTTAGCTTGCTGGTAACTTCGTGAATTTGAGACTGCAGGGAGGTGATTTGGTTTTCGAGGGTGGTGATTGTGTTTTGGAGGGAGATCTGGAGATGTTAGTCGTATTACTAGGAAGAAGTGTCCGTTTCTAGACGTCGGGATGTCATCGGGATGTAATGAAATAAGCTTACTATCTTGTCGTTGCGTTGCCCTGAATGGTGATGCGGGTGAGAATCTTTGGATACACATTGGTCTGAATGCATTGTGACTTTTCCGTATGTATCAAATGAGTCAAATGAGAATTATGTCAATGTCAATAAGAAGAGTGTTGTAGATATCCCAACAAGGAAACACCAATATACCCCCACCCTCGAAAAAGCCAACCAATCACCGCCCCCTGATCAGATGCTTTCGGCCCTAAATCAAAAAAGGTCCGCAGATTCCGAGAAGGCCGAAACGTTAMCCCTTTTCGGCCCTGCCACATCTTGCTTTATTTCTGCTTACGACGCCTGCTGCACCCTACAGCTCGACCGGTCTGTTGATGATACTATACGAATCGATATGAGATGAGTACGACAGTCGTCTGTTATCAGTAATAGATCGAATTACCATCACATTCTTTCCGGGTTTGTATCTTTATCACTCGTAGCTGCGGTACACGCCATCGTCAGCTCATCCCTTCCCCTCAGCTTCTGAAAGTCGAATCGCAATCACAAAGCATCAACATGTCCGCGCAAAAATATTTGCTATCGCTGGTAGCTTTTTTGGCTACCCAGGTAGCTGCTCATGGAGGCCATGAGGAGGTGCCCGAAGGCGAGGCTGTTTCGGGCGAACCTATCGTGAGTCTAAGAGACCTACCCTCATACGGAGTCAAATCAAGAAGGCCATAATTTAATAGAAGGTTGACTTAGGACACCACTTTATGGCTTCATATGATATTAATGACGGTTACGTTTGGCGTCGTCTTTCCATTTGGCATGGTTCTCGGGGTGAGTTCATCGGAGAATATGTCCCGATGACAAGAGCAGACTGATGACAATGTTGTATAGATCATCCGCTCTCGCTGGCACGTCCCCGTACAGGTCGTAGCTACCGTCGTCGCAGTCCTCGCTTACTTCATGGGCCATGCTCACAAAGGCCGCCAATTCGCAAAGAACATCCATGCCTCATTCGCCAATGTCTTGATGCTCATGTTGATCGTCCAAGTTGCGCTCGGCGTGTACTTGAGACTCCACCTTGAGAAGGGTTTCCAGGGCCGGATCCGTCGTTACTTCGTCATTGCACACGGCGTAGTCGGAAAAGCGATGCCGCTCGTCAGCTGGGCACAGATCTTGTTCGGTGGAATTACAGCGAACGGGTTCTGTCGCGACGACCATCTTGGACAATGCCTCGCGCATTTCATCATGGGAAGTGCATTTATTGCATATGGAATTGTGATGACTATCTTGCTTCTTGTGGGACAGTTCTGGTTGAGACGGACCGGCCGAAGCCAGGAATTCTTTGACTCGGCCATTATCGCCGTTTGGGGTTGTATTAACACCTTTACTGAACATCGCTGGGGTCAGCCATGGGTTCACAACGATTTGCAGCACACGACTATGGGAATTGTTTGGTGGTGTGCTGGATTGCTGGGCATGTGGTTGAGTCGCAAGAGGAACGGTCGTCCCAAGCGCAACTTGATTCCGGCCATTGTCATCTTGTTGACAGGATACGCCATGTCTGCTCACCCTCAGACGCTAATGTTGAGCACAATGGTTCATTCAGTCTTCGGTTACACGCTCATGGCGGCTGGTTTAACTCGTCTCATTGAGATTTCGTTCGTGCTCAGAGATCGACCCACTCTTAGTGCTGATGGATCGGATCCTCACAGCTTCCAATACCTTCCTCCATTCGTGAGTTCTCATTTATCATTCATGTACTAGTATTTGAAGCGTACTGACATTGTGGATAGCTCCTTTATGCCTCTGGTTTTCTATTCATGGGCGCCACGGAAGAGCAGATGCAACTACTCAGCAACGCTGGCGTTACCCATGTATCGTACATCTTAATCTTGTACAGTGTCGCCTTTATCCTTTTCCTCTGTAAGTCACCCCTTTCATTTTTGGTCGCTTCATACTAATAGAAACAGTCGTCAACATCCTCCTCCACATTTACGCAGTCCACGCCTTCCCCGACTCAGCCACCATAAACACAAACACCAACACCCACGCCGAAGACGGCTTCATGCCCAAACTGCGCCGCGAAGACTCTTCCTCCTCGTACACCGTCGTCAACGACGGCTTCCCCAACGGAAGCGCCGTAAACGGCCACCCTCGTTCCCGCGCGGAAGCGCAACAGATCCAAGACGCGGAAGCGTTTGAGTTGCAGGGCCTGATTTCGGAGGATGAGCATGATGAGCACGAGACCGCCTCGGGGTCGAGGAGGAGGAAAGAAACCAGTGATTATGAGGAGGAGAATCTCGTTTCTCCCAAGTAGAAGTATTCTCACTGTGCTCCGGCACTATGCTCCGGTGAAAATCGCCAGTATACATTTTTATAATAATATCTTGACCTCGACCAAGACTTCCTTGGGAAGGGGAAGTTTGCATGACTATATAGTCAAGATTCACGCTTTGTGATGGGCATCAATTGTACATACCTACAGTCCGAAGTTGCATTTGTTCATTTTGGTTGGTTTGTCTATAGCCATACCTTCAGTAGACTTTCATTCCTTCAACTCTGGTCTCAGGGACAGTCATTATTAGGGGCACATATATGACTTCCTTAAAAGACATACCATTCGTACGTTGCGATCATCCATAATACAATTCAAGGCCAAGATTTCTGTTACTATTTCAGAAAGAATAGCACATGGAAAAGAAAACCGCCTCAAGAATCACAGTGGAACAGATAATGCAGAAAAGAGAATCGCCACCCAACCACCAACCGTTCTAAAAATAGATGGAAAAGAACCTGGCTTTTTTCTGAACGCCAACTCCAAAATGTGATGATCATGAAGAAATGGAATGATGGGCGTCAATCACGGAGCAGCGACACCATTCTTCAGAGCCACCGACGCCCCAGGAAGAACAGGTAAGGAAGTCGTCATAACAGTCGGTGACACTTTGGCAGCCATATCCTCAATCTTCGGCGGGAAGATAGGATGCAGAGGATAAATTGGTGCGACATTTTTCTCGCCGTCGAACAGCAGCAAATTCTGGAGAGGTTGCTCACGGGCACCCAACACATTGATAACGTCTTGCGCTAGACTTCCGCCGATAAATGCTGCCACGGGACTCAGTTCGCAACCTAAATTCTCTAAAAAGCTACGCAGAAATGAAGAGTCGATTGTGCTGATATCGAGCTGTAGCTCGCGATGGCGCTCGTTGACGAGCAGTGTGAAGGCTTCAAGTTCGGCGCGCGAGAAGCTGGGGAGTTTGCCGTTTGATGTTCGCTGAAACTCCCACAGAGCGCGGAGACAGCTGAGAAGTGGAGTCACGTTCTTCCTCTTACGAGAGACGCGAGTGAATTCCTCGGGGAGAGGGGATGTGTTGGCTAGCAACAAGGGGGAGTAGATTTCACGCTTGGTCACCATCTCGATGACTTTGTCATTATCTCTTTTGGTGGTAATGTTGACGATGGACCTTGTAGGTGTTTCTTGCAACTGAGGTGTGACGTTGGATTTCTCTCGTTCAATGACAAAATCATGTGAAATCAAATCTGCAAAGGCATAACCATAAAATCCGTGCAGGCCAGCGGCGTAGAATCGTCGATTCGATATACGGCAGGCAGCGTTGATGGTCGCATATGTAGCAAAGTCGAGATCTGTGGCTATCGTGACGTCAAAGTCTTTGAAAAATTCGGGGGCTTTTGTGTGAACGTCTTCTGTGTCGATGTGTAATTGCACCCTGGGGTTCATAGCTCGGACCTGAGGGGCTGCAGCTTGGGCTCGCTATTATATAAGTCAGCTTCTTACCTATCTTTCATATCGTTCATATACAGTCGACTTACATTCTGGCCGACATGCTCTTCAGACACAAAGAATTGAGCGCAAAGATCTGTCTCTGTAACGACTTCATGATCAAGAATTGTCAATGAGCCAATTCCAGCGAGGACGAGGTTTTTGGCGATCTCGTTGGCCAATGATTTAAAGGTGATCAGTAGTATGTTCGCCGATCTCAGTCTGTGATGTATGGATCAGTAGTGAACATGAAGACTGCGGTAGATGCTTCATACTTTTCTTGCGCCTTGACACCCCAGAGACGAATCTGTCGATCGTAGAGGGCAATCTCATCTGTAACGAGATATCAGTAACAGTCTCTAATCAAGATAAAAGCTCATTGGCTTGCCAGCACTGATGCCCTGCCCATTAGTCTCTTGACTCGCCATAGCGTTGAATGCTCACTGGCTTCAACCAGAGTCGCGTGCGGAGAAGAAAACTGCAAGAGAAATGAACGACTTTGCTGAAGGTACTCTGAAGGTACTACGTAGAGGATCAATATCGAATTCCCTTCAGGATGGGTGACGGGTGACCTTGCTGAAGTCCTTCCACGCCCAGAAGGAGACTTGTAGCAGGTATGACTGGTTGATGAAATACAAGATAAGTCATCGCAGAAGTGAGCTTAGAAGTAAGCCTCTCCGATCATTGCGGGGCCACCCGTCGTTCCGTTAGTGCTGTTCGTTACGCCGTAATTACAGCAGCCATGACATACAGTACGGCTCTAATACGGATGTGGTAATATGGAAGACCTTACTTAGCCTCTGAGCAGACGTCGGTTACCCACTTGCTCCATCACCTCATCATTCTCATCATTCACCATCCATGCTCTGTACATCAATCGTCCGGTGTCTAGTGTCCACCTAGGCTTTTATTATATATTCCTTCCCAATCTATCTAGCAGACCGCATATACATATAGACTGTACCTCAAAGACATACGATTGTTTCAGCTGTTTGTATATTTCACTGACCTAGCTTCGTCGCTGGTAATCGCCATAGCTAGCGGGCGGCCGCCTATCTGAAGCCGGCTTTGCCTGTTGATCGATCTGCCTAACTATGGTATGTACTCCTAATATTTCATCGGGTCTCTGCCGAATTTGGAGCATTTGTTATGATCTGTCAATCTGTGTGGTACATTCAAGCAGACAAGGCATATTCTACAGTGGGGTTGATCCACAGATGCACTGACTTGTCTGATGTAGTCGGGTAATTACGATTATCCACCGGCTTCCAACTCTACCGCTCGCAGCTCGACGTCAGAAAGACCACAGGAAAACCAACAGACAAGACTCCAAAACTTGCGTAATTTGATCCTGCACAACCCAGACCGCAGTCGTGCTCGACCAAGAAGTGAAACGGCTCGTGCTCTGGAGGCTCTCGATGAGATCGAACAACTACAACAACGTAGCGCTCAACAAAGATTGCATGAGCAAGCTCGAGCTTCTGTAAACAGACAGCGACAGCAATACTCATCCGAGATGTCCCCTACCGGTGCAGAAAACCTCGGACCGCCAAGCCGAATTCACGGACGGAGGTTACCCAGTGTTAACGCCTTTTCTGATCTCAACACTAGCATGAACCGGGATACAGGTTCGTCGACATCTGACAACAGAGTACCACGCCGTCGGATTAGACCCAGCGAGACGGCTTTGAGGTTGATGTCGAATAGAATAAACAGGGCCAACACTTTGGACGATGGCAACGGCTCCGGTTCCCCGCGAGTACGAGAAAGCACTTCGAGGATGCCCGCCCCTAGCGACGACTGGTGGGATCGCGTAGCTGCAGAGTTCAGTACGCCACTTCCAGAAGATTCCACACCTGCGAGTATTTCTGCCATGAGCGAACGCTTCGACCGTCTGTTTGCTGAGCTCGGACTTCCGGCTGCAGACAGGTCCGTGCCTATGGCGATGGGTGCGATTGTTGAAGACTTTGATCGACTGGCTGCTTCTTTCGGGGTGCCTACCGCAGCAATTGCTGGACCCCGGCTTCCTACGCCTTCCGGTCTGGACAGCACATCACGTCGCCCTGATCCCGGCTCTCCTGACTCCAGATGGCGATCAAAGAGACGCAAGCTAGATTCAGACGACAATAGAGAAGGGCTTGGTGGATTCAGTTACGGACAATATGGCCAAGTGGTACCTGGGTTGTTGAAGATGGAAATTAATAGCTGTGATGGCGGGAATTATTATGATGAAGACAACGGCGAGAGCTCGTGGCCGGGCAATGTCCTGCTTGACGACACTTCAGTCTACTGCACGAAGAAGAGCCGCTGCAACATGATTCTGAATCATCGTGGCGAGACACCATTTTCTCTCAAGAAGATTGTGATTCGTGCTCCGAAGAAGGGTTTCGACGCCGCGTATGTTTCAATGCTTCAGCCAATTTGAGCATAGCTGACAGACTTTTAGTATACAAGAAGGTATGATCTTTGTTTCAATGTCGTCCGATGAACTATTGGAGCGGACGGCTCAGTATCAGATCCACTATCCGTCACGGAGCCGACGCTGCCAGGAATCTAGACGACACTATAGCAACCCATCCAGGGAATACTTCAATACATATAGATCTCGTACCCAAGGGACCGAGACAGGGGGCGCACCAGCGCCCCCTGGAGATCTCGACGCGCAAGCAAACGAGTCAACATGGTCTCGTCGCTCTCTATTCAATCCTACATACGCCGAGCCTCAGTTCAGAGTGACTACTGAGCACGACGGCAATCCTGACAGTCGACAGCATGAGGACGACGGTTTTCCATCCGGCAACGACCTTGACCTTCTGGATAGTGGCGAAGACAGCGAACTATTCTGCCCCGTAGACGAAGACGACAGCGACGGCGGTGACACAATCGAATTCAATAACCGCGGTCGTCTCGACTCACGACGCCGTGACCGCGGTCCTCGCAATAGTCTCTACGGTCTCGGAAGTAATCACCGCCTCGACTCTCCAAGTCTAATTGCACCAGCCCGCTCCTCTGCCGGAGCCATGATTGGCGTGAGCGGAGACATGAATGGTATATCTAATATCATGAAACCCCATGCACGGTTCTTTATCGAGCGGGAAAAGAGCATGGTCAGCATCAATTTCGATCCTCCTGTGTATGTCTTCCCATTCTGCATTCGTTGTGTTGAAGATCTTGCTGATATTGAATAACAGGTCCGGTCGATACATCTTGATCAAACTATGGAGTCCTTATAGCGGTGGAAACATTGATATAGAGAGTGTCATGGTCCATGGATTTGCAGGTACTCGTTACTTTCCTGCCCTTGATACACGATAAATTTGTTCGAGGATAACATCTTTTCGGCGGAGGCTACGATGTATACGATAACTGTCTTTTTGTGAAATATAATCTGCACTAGAAAGTAGCATGAATGATGAATCAAATCAATAGATGTCGAATGTGGATATTAAATTTAATTAATGAGAACGTTTGAAGTAATCATTCAAAAATCCCATCTCTATTCCAGCACAAGAATAGGATATACTATTCTTCCAAGAAGTATCGAATGGTACTATATACAAAAAGAGTTCATGAGATAGACACTCAAGACAAAATGACAATAGTAAGGTAGATGGAAAAAAGGGAGGTAGGGCAATTCCAAATGGGGTAATAGGCTATAGCAGAGCCTGAAGAAAGAAGGAAAGAAGCAGAAAATAATAAAGTGAGCAAGGCTTTCTCTCACTGGTTTAAATATTAATGCTCGTACGGTCGTCATCGCTCGTCGAAAAAGGTTGTTGGGGCAGAAGTACAGGTTAATCAAAAGGGAAGAAATGGTTAAAAAGCAAGAAGAAAGGGGGGATATTCTGAACAATCCAGTTCGCCAAAGGCTCCAAAGACAGAGAGGGTAAAGAAAAATCAGATGACATAAAGCCAGGGTTAAACCTCGGGGAAACAAGAAGTGAATAGCAAGGAAGCGAAATCCCTCAATAGAGTATATCTTTTTTTTGAAGCAAACAACCACGTAAGCAATGCAGAAATAATACCACCCAAGGTGAAGTTCAGAGCGAACGAGCAAAATAATTTAGGCGACGACAACCACGTCGCCTTCCGCATCTGTTGTATCTGTCATTATATCGTATTTGCCAACGGACATAAGCATAGAATCATCGTCAAGGCCGATGCCGCTATCGTCGTGGTTAGGCGCTTGGGGACCTGGAAAACTATCCATAGCGGGTGTTTTCTCATTCGTTGTTCGGTCGTTTCCCGGGTTTGTTGTTGGCCCAGTCTCCAAAATGGAGCCATGTTCGTTGGCGATAAAAGGCTCGTTCTTTACTGGGATTGCAAAACTCCCTTGTCTGGAAACACGAGCCTGAGTATTCTCCAGTTGCGATTGTGCTGAAGAACTTTGTAGGGAGCTAGGGGTATGCTTCATGAAACCACCCTTTTCCACTTGCCATAATAACATTTCATGAAAGAATACTTTGGTCATCCACCATGCACTGAAGCTAGGGGCACCAGCAAGTGTCAAGCGATGTAACACAGAGTCCCATAATTTATCGACCTTGTCGACTATGCACTGTGCCGGGTGGTTAGGGAAAAGTGACGGTAGACTGAGTATGAAAGAGATCCATTTATCAGGGAAGTTGTATTCATCACCTGTTGAGATCTCGACGGTACTTTTTAGACCCTGCACATGGTCTCCTGTTTGATAGAAGGATAGAAGGGTAGGTGACGTTGGAGTCTCCAATGGCGTCAAAAGAGCACGCACATCGTGTTTCAATATTTGCTCTGTTGCTTTCTCCGAACAAGCTGGAATATGAGCTTTGATTAACATATCTTTCGGATCCACAAAAGTAGCAAAATCAATCCACATTTGATTGCGATTATCCGGATGGCAAAGCCAGGCTGCGGCGGCATTGGCGGCTTGGTTCACATCAAGCATATGTTTCAAGAGATTGCAGAAAATATGCGCTGGTGCTAATCGCGACAAAGATACATGGATAGGATGAGACTTGAACGTCTCGGATATGTGTCCTGTCAGACGTCGAGAGATTGAGCCAAAGGAATCAAGCACCGGCTGTGGTACAACCTGTGTGGTCAAAGGCGCCACGAATTCAATCATCTTTTGGTACATACGCCAATCACATTCCTTAATCCAGGGTGCAAGGTTCGGATGAATCAGCAGTTTCTGTACAGGAACAGTCAATGTCCCATGGAATGCAGAAAAGTGTCGAAACAAGTTCCGTTCCTTGCAAAATCGGAAGCTGTCAATGACGGAAATGCAATGAGTCCTGTATAAGGCTGCTAGGGCATCTGCAACTTTGGTATCTGTGTTCGCAGGAAGATATGGGGAGATATCGGGGATTTTTAGAGAGTCATTATCGACCTGTGCTGAAGTCGAGTCAGGGAAGGCAAGCATCTGACGTATCGTCCTTCCGCTTTGTGTTGATATGTTTTCCAATGTAATCGTGTGGTCAATCTTGGACCGTGTTTGAGATTCACAAGTGCATCCGTTGACGTTCGGAGCAAGCGAAAATTTGGGCGTAAAAGAAGTTGTAGGTGAGGGAAAGACGGCGGTATCAACTGGTGGTTGAGATATGCTTATACTATTAAGTTATTAGTATTCGACTGTAAACGTGTAGAAAAACAGCAGAATTTACCTGCGAGGTCGTATAGACGAGTTCAACCCTTTCTCTGTACCAAACGACTCGTTTGCCGTGTTTTGATCTTGTGAGCTTTGGCCGATCGATTGTTGATGTTTTTCTTCTATGACAGTAAGATCAACATAGTGGTATTTCGATTCGCCTCGGACACCAAGGCGACGTGTCTGTACATTCGGAAATATGATTCGCACAAGTTTGCCAAAGGAAGCTGGGTTGAGAACGGAAACATGTTCGCTTCCACATCTCTCTGCATAACAACAATATACACGATCCCGTCGAACAGAGCCGCTGCTTTTCCGGCAATTCTCTTTTAACCTGGACACAAGCAAATGTTTAGTCGAGAAAGACGCGTTTCGACGTGACAACTTACCACACCATGGCGAAAACCTGTTTCACCTTTTCGGATTTCCCACCCGCGCCTTCATGCTTCTGGACCTCAGTAGCCATCTGCTTGAGGGTGTAACCTTCATATTGACGAAGAAGTTTTCTCAGTTCATTATCGTTAGCAATGGTAGAGCTCGATCCTCGTTTCTTTCGACCACCAGCCTCCGAATTATCATTGTCATCACCGGTACGATCCGGCATTGGGGGGTCCATTCCACTGCCGTCGTAAATGTGTCCGTAATGGCTGACGGGTATACCTGGCATCCCATGAGCAGTCATATCAGACATTGAGCTTTGGAGGCCGTGAAAGTCATCCGGTCGTGGCATAACAGCCCCATGGGCTTCATGCATTGAGACGTCCAGTGAACCCTGACTATTCGAATGTGCCATTTGTTGATTGAACCGCATCATCATTTCCTCGGGATTCGGGTTAAACACGCCATGCGGTGGTGCTTGTTGAGAGGGCATAAAGGGAGAGAATCCATCGCCCATGTGTTGATCCTGGGTTTGCTGTGTCGTGCTCGAATGAATACTAGCAGTCGACCCTCTCGATCGAGGGCGACGATGAGCTCTCGAAATAGCAGTATTTGACCGAGACCGTAATGGATCCGCTGTACCAGGTCGACTAAGCGGCTGTGTATGCGACATCATCGAGCCTTGAGAGAGTGCACGATCTAACGAGTCACAATTAGCGGGTGCCACATAACGGCAGGAAGCATCAGTCACGTACTCATCGGGAAATGAGGCTCCCAGTGGTCGCCTACTTCAGGAGGCATATCCCAGGCGTCGAATGAGTGTCAGAAAGAAGTTGAATTAGCGCAATGAGCGCGGTGGTGAAGGCGATTTGGTGGTATGTTGTGAATCGTCACATCCACATCAACACACGACGGCGGGTGTCATCAATTGCTGAATAATAAAAGCATACAAACCTGGCGTGAACGAGAAGCGTGGCGTCAAATAAGCCGAGTCGTAAAATTAATTATCGAAGCCAGACTAGGCTGGATGGTGTCGTCGTCACGTTCGAGTTGGCTCAAGGTGGTGGATAATTGGAATATGAAGGGAGGATAAACAGAATCGGCCGTCACTCAGACAACCGAGTTAGCCCTATTGTTTTGGTTCGCTTTGCTGTGTTTTCCTGGTGGCTGGCATCACGTGACCGTCCGCTGACGAGCCAACCACAGCATGCGCTTGTCGCGACAGCAATGTGTACTTAATAGGGTATATATACTATTCAGGAATTACTTTCTGGTTTTGCTTACGATACACTAGGCGAAGCCAAGTACTCATCTTACAAATGCTGTTTCAAACGTCTCATTAAGTAAACACACGTCTATCGCGATATGAAACTACCAAGTATCAACACACAAACGAACAAAGTACAGCCACTCCTCGTATCTACTAGGACATCTGACTCCTGCAGCTACTTGTAATTTAAAGAAGATCACGTCGCACAAACTCGTCGCGAAGGGTCTTACCGAGGGAAGCAGGGCTTCGCTCAACGATAACACCGGCAGCCTCGAGAGCAGAGATCTTGGAGTCAGCACCACCCTTACCACCGCTAACAATAGCACCAGCGTGGCCCATTCGGCGGCCAGGGGGAGCACTGATACCAGCAATGAAGCTGACGGTGGGCTTGTTCTTCTTGTTCTCGGTCTTCAAGAATTCAGCGGCATCCTCCTCAGCGCTACCACCAATTTCACCAATCATGATGATACCATCAGTCTCCTCATCTTCGAGGAAGACCTTCAAGCAGTCAATAAAGTTTGTTCCGGAGAAGGGGTCACCACCGATACCGACGACGAGAGATTGACCCAAACCAGCCTGGGTAGTCTGGTTGACGGCTTCGTAGGTGAGAGTTCCGGAACGAGAGACGATACCGATGCGACCACGTTTGTGGATGAAACCAGGCATGATGCCGATTTTGCATTGGCCCTAAACAGCTCCAACATTAATCATTGATCCTTTGACCGAGTGCATTCCTGTAGCAATTTATTGTAGAAGGGAAACGTACCGGAGCGATGATACCGGGGCAGTTGGGGCCGACAAGTCGGGTCTTGTTTTGGGTCTTCAAGATATCCGTGATGCGCACCATGTCTGCATTTGACGTTAGGTAAGACGCCTACATGAGTTGAGACTATACGTAAAACATACCATGTTGAGGGATACCCTCAGTAATGCTATAGAGCTGTCAGTAAGAGCTATATGACAGACAGAAAAGCATAGGGACATACCAAACAACAAGAGGGATCTCAGCTGCGATGGCCTCTTCGATACCCGCAGCGGCCAGCGGTGGGCTAGACTTTGTAAGCACCGGGTGTTTCCCATCTCAAAGGTGTTTATATTAGACATACGGAACGAAGATGGCCGAGGCGGTAGCTCCGGTCTCCTTCACGGCATCGCTCACTGTAGCAAACACCGGTCGGTCCAAATGTGTGGATCCAGCTTTCTTGGGATTCGTTCCACCAACGACCTGGGTACCTTGTATGTATGAGCATATATCATTCGATCAAGTGTTTTGGGGATACTCGGAATTACCGTATGCGATAGCTTGCTCGGCATGGAAACTAGCCAGCACCAACTCCGTCAGTCCAAGTCCAAATTTACAAAGCAAGATCTCAAAGCAGCACTCACGTTCCCTGTTTACCAGTGAAACCCTGGAAGAGGACACGAGTCTCATTGTTTATGCGAAGGTTGCCGATTGTCGACGAGTATGCTGAGCTGGCACCAATGTAAGATCGGCGCTGCTTGGTAGCATTCTGCAGAGCAGAAAGGGTATTGCGACGGAAAGCCTGCATGGCTGCGATTGAAGGGAATCTGAGGAAAGAAAAATAAACGAAAGCAAAGAGTGGAGGGTGGTCTTTGAGGAGAAGCAGGTTGGAGCAGGGAGTATCACGGCTTGCTGGGAGTTGTACTTTTCGCGCTTCGGAACCGCCAAGGCCAGTTCTGTTAACCGTCTTCCGAGCTCAAGCGGTGGCTCCCGATGCCGTTGGACGATTTGGTTTGATCGGTCCCGCCTGGTCAATTTTTATCAACCATAATAACTATCGATTGTACATATCGAATTATCACAGTCTTTGCGACAACCACCTATCTACATACGGATTGTGCTTTGACATTTCTTCCTCTCATTTACAATACTTTTTATCTTTGTCACAAAATCGCTCTCCTTCCGCATCCACCGAATATTGCGCACGCGAATATCTTCATCATGGCGACCGCCACAATGACGATGGTGAAGCCAGAGACCCTGGCAAAGAGGAGCAAACTGCTCCCGGAAAATGAGCGGTTCCTACGCGCCTGCTCTGACGTTGCGAACGTTCTCATCCAGGAGTATGAGGCCAGTCGAGACCCGATGAAGCCCAAGAAAGACATCAATCTCAACAAGCTGCGGGGTCAAATAGCCAAAAAGCATTCGCTGGCCGCACAACCACCTTTGACCGCAATCATTGCTGCCGTTCCTGAGCATTATAAGAAATATATACTCCCAAAATTGATTGCGAAGCCCATTCGTATGACGACCTATTACCCTTGAATCGATTATAAGCATGCTAACGCGGAACAGGTACCTCGTCTGGTATTGCAGTTGTTGCCGTGATGTGCAAGCCGCATCGCTGTCCGCACATCGCGTATACTGGAAATATCTGCGTCTACTGCCCCGGGGGCCCCGACTCTGATTTTGAATATTCCACTCAGTCATACACTGGCTACGAGCCAACCTCCATGAGAGCTATCCGAGCCCGATACGATCCTTTCGAGCAGGCACGAGGGCGAGTGGACCAGTTGAAGTCTCTTGGACACAGTGTTGACAAAGTTGAATATATTATCATGGGTGGCACGTTTATGTCACTACCGGAGGACTACCGTGACTCTTTCATATCGCAGCTTCACAATGCGCTCAGTGGTTATCAGACCGATAACGTTGATGAGGCTGTGCAAGCAGGAGAAATGAGCAATATCAAATGCGTTGGTATCACAATCGAAACTCGCCCTGATTACTGTTTGGATCAACATTTGAGCAGTATGTTGCGATATGGATGCACTAGACTGGAAATTGGAGTTCAGAGTTTATATGAGGACGTTGCTCGAGATACCAATAGAGGTCACACCGTTGCTGCTGTTGCAGAAACTTTTAAGCTTGCCAAAGATGCTGGCTTCAAGGTGGTCAGTCACATGATGCCTGACTTGCCAAATGTTGGCATGGAACGAGATCTTGATCAATTTGTCGAGTACTTTGAGAACCCAGCCTTCCGTACGGACGGTTTGAAGATCTATCCTACCCTTGTTATTCGAGGAACCGGTCTGTATGAATTGTGGAGAACAGGACGTTACAAGAACTATACACCAAACGCACTTATCGACATAGTAGCTCGAATTCTGGCGTTGGTGCCTCCATGGACTCGTATCTATCGAGTACAACGTGATATTCCTATGCCATTGGTTACCTCCGGTGTTGAGAATGGAAACCTTCGTGAGCTGGCATTAGGCCGAATGAAAGACTTCGGAACGACATGTCGGGACGTGCGAACGCGAGAAGTCGGTATCAACGAAGTCAAGAATAAGATCAGACCCTCTCAAATTGAACTCGTCAGACGAGACTACACCGCAAATGGCGGGTGGGAGACATTCTTGGCCTATGAGGATCCTAAGCAGGATATTTTGATCGGTCTTTTGCGCTTGCGTAAATGCAGTGCTACTCACACATTCCGTCCTGAGCTCACGGGACAACAGACTAGTCTCGTGCGAGAACTGCACGTTTATGGATCTGCCGTGCCACTGCACGGTCGAGACGCTCGCAAGTTCCAGCATCGCGGATTCGGTACCCTATTAATGGAGGAGGCCGAGCGCATCGCTAGGGAGGAGCATGGCAGTAAGAAGATTAGCGTCATTTCCGGCGTTGGTGTCCGAAGCTACTACGCACGTCTGGGATACACACTTGATGGTCCCTATATGTCGAAGATGTTGGACGACGAGGAGTAGACACCTCTGTCGGGACTTAGTGTATACCAACTTCTGACGCAACCGCATTTCACGGCGCTTACTGGGGCATTCTGGGTGTTTTGTCTTTATGATCGACATGGCTTATCCATGGACGAAAACAATGTTTACGATATTAGATATGACTATCAAAAGTTGCTCTCTATGAGAAATGAATAAATGATACATTCAAACCTGTTGTATATAAGTTTGATGCACCAATCAGATTCCACGCTCAATTAGCTTAGTATGTTCTGCCAATTTCTGCCGCCAGCCGCCGCTATCGACCAACCTCAAACCGGCGACTTGACAATCGCAATCAACATTGAACCACTCGCTCATCCATCGGACTCACCTATTGTCGCTATACAGAGCCATATTCAGAAGCCTTCGCTAGAACTACCTCGGGCTTATCGATTTTACACACATACACCGAACCAGGCCGCTCATTTGTTTATCCGTACCACTTTCTTTCATTCATCGGAGCTCTAGGCTCAAGCATATCTATCACCATGAAGCCGATTTTCTCTGCCATGAACGCCTGGAGCTGGTAAGAACTGGAATATCTTGAAAGAAAGGTCTGGGTCAATTACTAATGCATGAACTCGTGAGAAATAGCGTCGTCATCTCCTTCTTTGCCGTTATCATTCTATCAATTCTCGGATCGCTATACAATGTTCGTCTTCCACTCCAATAGCTACTCAATCGGTTATTATTAGACTTTCTCTGGCTACGATGCTGACACAAATACAGGCAAATCATCCCGCATTCACCGGATCAGAAGGGACTCCGGAAGATGGCACGGTGGTAGCTGGCTCAATTTTCACTGCCGTGATCGTTTATGCTGTACGTTCAAGCTTCTCCATACAGTCTTCTTGAGCTTCCATCTGATCTTTATTGCTTCGATTACAGGGTTTCTTCGTATTCTGCGGTTTTCAGGCATATCTACACGTGCGAGCGAATCGGAGGGGGGCTATTTCGTTGAACTAGACTGCCTTGTTCGATAGATACCATCTATATGACAGTGATTTATGTTTATGGTGGGATTGCTTTTGAATGAAGTAAGTCAGATCTAGGACTGAGAGTTAACATTTTTATGGCTTTGCATCCGTTCTGCTTGCTTTGGCGTTGGGTGTGATTGGCGATTTGATTTACCTAGGTTTATGCATATGTTCTATTTGTATATGTCGATCCTGCACTGTCATTTACGTTGCTACGGTAGAAGGCCATTATTCGCTTCTTTCGAATTCATACATTTAGCTCCAGGTTCGGTGAATCTGTCGTAACCTGCTAATGAGGGGACGACTTTAGGAGGATAGGACTGCATATGAGTCGTTCTTTTCAAGGAGTACAATCTTGGATTGATTCTCTCACACTTTTGAAGATGTTTCAGCAATTAATCAGTCAAATAAGTACGCAGTGGTTCTCTCCCTGAAGAACCTGATGATGCTTCTCTTAAATTTATCACCAGATGTCTCATACTCCGCCATACATCATTTACCTAAATTAATGACTTGTATTCCATTTTATACACTGATCAAACGTCACACCCGAACCCCCAAAAATATCCAAAGCACTGCCAATCGTAAGATCTACTTTGCCACCACTGCTCACATGCACCTTTTCGAGATCCTGCAAATGTCTCGCTCCACCGGCATACGTAACCGGTATCGAGCACCATTCAGCAAGTCTCGAGACCAATTCTTCATCGACACCTTGCTGCAATCCTTCCACATCAGCGGCATGAATCAAAAATTCAGAGCAATATGGTTCTAGCATCAATATCGACTCTATTGCGCACGGTCAGTGCCTGTCTTAATCTGAAAATGGCGGTATGAGGAAGGGCTGGCTTACCTTGCGTTATTTCCATTTCTGTGATGGTCTGCCACCGATTCATGGCGACAAACCATGTGTTTCCTTTTCTTCGACAGCTCAGGTCAAGGACCAATTTTGAGGTGTCGTTTTTTAATGATGAGAGGACAGACTTGAGTCTGTCGAGGGAGAATTTGCCTTCTGGGAAGAGGAAGGATGTGATTATGACCTTTGCCTTGTCAGTAATTCTCAATCCTTCGATATAATACAGATTTTTTGCGAATAAACATATGCATAGCTGTCAGAGTATATCTCACCTTCTCAGCCCCCTGCTCGATCCAAAACGATGCGTTCTGGTCTGTAATACCCCCAGCAACCTGTAACCCACCAGGCCACGCCTTTAATGCATCCTTTGCAGCATCTGTATTCCCCGGGCCGAGCATCACAACATGGCCGCCGCGAAGGTCGTGTTGTTTGTATAAATCTGCATAATAACTCGCCGGCAGCTTGGATATATAGTTTGTCTTCAACTCGCTATCCACTGTGGTCAAGGTGCCGCCTACTATTTGCTTCACCTGACCGGAGTGAAGATCGATACACGGACGGAATTTTGTCATTTTAGGTCCCTCTGCGCTTATTGAGACTGTTCAATTGAGAGAGTTTGAAAATAAGTTTCTTGATCGTTTTCGATGCTGGAAATGCGGCGGCCCCGCCATCCGATTTGCTCGTTCTTATCTTATCGCACGTGATCTTATTTTGTGTTTTTTCTTTAATCGCCCTTCGAAGCTTGACGACTAATATCATAAAACCCAGTGGGGATTCAGTGACCGTACAGACAGTATGAGGGACGCGGTAGTGAAAAGAAGGAAGATTTCAAAATTCTCTACGGAGCCAAAAACTCCGAATACGGAAGCACAAGCAGATGATTCAAACGATCTCTTACGAAAGTTTTTCGAGAGCCGATTCCAGCCGTTAGACATACCCACGAATTCCACGACAACGAGTCACATCTCCGACGAGGACGACGAGGAAGACGAGTCGGTCGAAGATTTTGGAGGTTTTTCGGACGATGGAAGTGAGAATGAGGAAGAAGAGGTGATGGTTGTTGAGCATGTAGATGCGCGCAAAGAGGACGTGATGTTAGATAAGCAGACACGGAAAGCTCTCCTGGTATGTTTTTGTCTGGCTGCAGTCATGAGATATGAATTACTAACCAGTTATTGTATACAGTCTGCCAAAATCCTAGCATCTACAGAGTCATCAACCATCGCTAGTAAGCCAGAAAACAAACCCAAAGGCGAGGCAGCCGACAACGAAACACAGAATCTACAAAACGATCTTGCACTACAACGTCTACTTAAAGAATCACATCTCCTCGACTCGAGCTCCTCAGACCTAAATCCAACAGGCAAAAACAGACACAAAGCTTTGGACCTGCGACTGCAAGCACTCGGAGCCAAGAAATCCATATACGAGCAAAACAGAATGCCCAAATCGCATCGCGAGGGAATCCAATTCAAGGCTATCAAGACAGAGACAACACGCCGCCGCGAAGCTCGCGAGAATGGTATAATCCTTGAGAAACCTGTCTTCAAACAGCAGAAGAGTAGTACGAAGCGCAGGGAGAGAGGAGTGGGAGCTCCGGCCGTCGGAAAATTCTCCGGAGGAACGCTGAAATTGAGTAAACATGACTTGGCGAGCATTCAGGGACCTTCTAGAAAAGGTGGGAAAGGCGCGAGGGGCGGGAAGGGGTCCAAGAGAGGTCGTCGATGAGATCAATCATGTCTTAACTAGACTATGCAATGCATTCATATGCATGATACGAATTGCCTACGCCACAGAAACATCTTGCTACAGCGCAAATTCTCTTCATCAACTGGGGCGGACCGATTAATCCTGCTCGCCACGTTCCAAGCCAGTACACAAACAATTAGGCATTTAGCATTTGCCGTCCAAACTCCACAGATAATTTACCGGAAATCCGGTTTGTGGGACTACTACAAGTTCGCCATGGCTCTTAGTCGCTCGATACACTTTACAAGAGCTGACAGAGTCGTAGCACCAGCGGAGTGGCCGAACTATTGACGAGAGCGCATGCGCGGGACTGCAAAGGGTCGTGGCCGTTATACTTAGCATTGATTTTATGACACGACCGGAAAGCGAAGGTTGATCGAGTCAGGAGAACTCTCGTTCATTTACTTTTGGATCATTGCATTACGATGACTGCACTATCACGAACCGTATGCGTTCCATGCATGTAGAACATAACTACCATGTATTAGCAATGATGGGCCCTGTCAAAGGTCAATGTCCGGGATCAAATCCCTTCACACAAGACCCCAAGGGCTAGAACTCGCAGCTCAGACCAGAAATGAAAAAAGAGGGAATTTTGACAGCAGTCATCTAACCACTTCCAGGCCTATAAATGCTAGATCTTAAGACTCGAGACCTTTGTCCCGCTCTCTGATCCTCTGATCCCTGCTCTACCCATGTCCTTCTAATGGATTACATACCCTCTCTACATAGCCTCGAACCAATAGCATGTACCGGCATCATTGCTATCGACACATCAAACAGGCACAACAGTCCCCTAAAATTCCTAGACCCGTTTCAGAATCTGTAGAACATGGCAACAAACCCTGTCCCCGTGAACTCAATAGTTACTCACGTTTACGTACTATCAATGCGAAAATTCATGCACTAGCATGTTATCAGATAAGTCCGGCGGAACATTCCGTGAATCGAAGCAGTGTTGTTAATTGGTCAATGGGGCCTATATCAGTGAGGGACTAAATGCTACATTCATTTAAGCAGTGTGCTGTATGGCGTGTCTAAGTACTACTAGTTTTTTCGATAGGAAGCAGGAGGAGACCACCGTTGGACCCATTGCATTGAGAAATGTTCAGTGAGGTGAGAAAGAGAAAACGTTTTGGCCAGTTCCAGGTCCATTGACTCGGTAAATTGTGATGGGCCTGATAGTATGAAGGCTGGGACGTAGCTGAAGACTGAAGAAAAGTTGAACAGAACCCAGGAGACAAAGTTTTTCTCGAAGTCTAGTAGTTCAGTGACTTGGTATTAGTTGATAAAATCATAGAAACTGAAAACTGAAACGCTCAATTGAACAAACTTGAGACATTTTGAAGCGTTTCTCCGGGGTTTGGAAGCTAAGCATGGGCCTTTTTTTTTTTCCGTCACTTTCTGAAGGAGAAGACTGATGGCCTGCCACCGTTTTGTTCTGTTCTGATTTAGTGCAAGGTATAAGCTACCCGATTAGGAATGAAAAAGTATCGAGGCTTTTGACGGAGAAGGTTTCGTGCTTCGACTCCGCACTGTCTGCATCCATATGAGTCTATGAGAAAGCAGGTACCAGGGACCTGCCAATCATATCCCCGATCCTGTCTCAAGCCACACTCAAGTAGGTTTGCAGTAGATAACTTAGTCGAGGGCTCGAAGCTGATAGAAGCCGCGAAATGTTTCGAATAAGGAGTAGATACTTTTACTAGTTGTGATCGACTTGAAATCCACAGTAAGCACTTGCTAATAGCTTCGTGGGCAGTGGGCAGTTGAGAGGCGAGAGTCAAGACTATCTTCATTCGGGGTTTTCTGTCGGTTAGCTAAGACGTAGCCACGAGAATGGACAGACTTCAATTACTGGCTAGTACCTAGTAGTCTGGTGGTAGTAGTGAGGCTATGAATGGGACCTGAACTTCCGAAACCCTAGCTCTGATTAGATTTGCACACCTCGTTTTTCAGGCTACCCCGTATTCCCTCTGGTTTCAGAAAGAGGAACACTAACGTCATCTTATCGAGCTATGCTGAGTACAGAGCATGTTTTTAATTGTGTCGGTGTTTGCTCGAGAGTTTAGCAGATCAGGACTGTTCCTGACATTCCTCACGAGACTACGTGCATGACAAGTGACTTGCATGTAGTACTAGTTTGTATGGAGCATGCATCCAGAGTTTGTTGGCAAAGTGTTTGATCAACAATGTCATTCTTTAGCGTGTGCTCTAGTCAGATTGAAGAAAACGACTACGGAGTCGATGTGTCCGGAAGTATATCGGAGAATAATAAAGACTATGTGATTTGAATGATGACGTGGTGGCCTGAATGCCTGAAAATAGCGGCATCTTCGCACGAGACAAGGTCGTATTTCCAGAAGGGGCAAGTACTAACGAATTCTCGCTCGATTGCTCTTACGGAGTACATCGTAGAACTTTGGAGTGACGCGATCTTTGAGTTTGGTTGTGGGACAATCGAGTCGGGTGTCTCTAAGCCTGCGGCTGTTTTCTTTCTGACTTGTCTTCAACTATTTGTTTGTGTGTTGATGGTCATCAGGATGACTTCTGCAGTCACTGTGTCAGCGTGGATGAAGTCGAGAGGGGTCGTGACCGAGGTATGCAGTATGCAGACTTGGCTTCTGTATGTAGTATGTACTATGCATCTCGAGAACACAATTCTGTCCATACCTACGGAGGACTTCAAAATTGAGAGGTCGCAGTTGTTCGGTTGTCTCAGATGTCCAATCCGGGGCTAGTAAAGCTAGTGCATTCTGAAACAGAAGGCGGGTGATTCAGATTGTTGACCCGCGCTAGTTTGAGGATACCCTGGCCCAATCACTGCGCTTCCACGAGGCCCCTGGATCTTGGTGTCAGCAGCGTGGCCCCACTCTGCTTCGTTCTGTTTTACAGTTTTACTGATGGTGTTACCGTAATTTTCCGGGGGGCTGTTCTGTTCTGTTCATTTACTCTGCATTCCTCTTCTCGACTCTGTGCTCTGGCTATCCATGGTCCCGATCCCTTGCTTGCGCAAAATTGATTGTGTTCATAGCCATGTTCGCATATTCCCGTATCTGCGACACATCTCATGGGTCCTAAATCGAGTTCCAAGTTACTAACTGTGGCGCTACGGAGACTTCCTTCCATCATAGATCTAAAATGATCCCTGCTCGGATGGATACGCTTTTTGCCTTTCGGCTCTGATAGCCCATACTTGATCAATCTAGAAGACCAAATGGGTCTTCTCTCGGCGAATCATACAGAATCGGACAAGTCTTGAACGTTGATGGATCGGTTTTCGATAGCTCACTGCCAAGCTCAATGCTCAATCTAGCTACGTATCGACGGTGCACTATTACTACGTAGTAGAAAAGATTTCGGCTCCGTACGGTGGACTGGCAGTCACGGACCAGCTATAGAATCAGCATTAATCCTGCCAACGTTCAACCAACAGTCCTATCAGTCTATCAGGGCAACGGTTTTAACCGAGAGGATCTTCGACGCAAGATACACTGTATAACGGGCGGGAGAAATAAGATTGGATGGCAGGACCAGATTGATCCATGGCCGGATGTGATGAGATGGCAGAGCGCTCTTTCTATATATACATTTTGCGCGCATCGAAACGGTACCTCATGGCCAGTCATACAGCGCAGTACACAGATCACACCGTGATTGGCGTACTGGGTCGGTATCCAGACGGTATCGGACCACATACTGTAACGGTCTGTAAGTGAGCAGCCAATGACTCCACCTTTCTAGGCTCTGCAGTGGGGGCCCTCCGAAGCGCCGTGGTTCCCTATCCGGGAAGTACGTACCTTCCTGCCCACCAGGCACATCAACTTACCCGTACTCCATCGTAATAGTACACTTCTCGTTTCCTAGTATTCCATCGTGGCCCATGCTTGCATTTCCAGACCAGACTGCTACTATTAGTCAAGTACATCGTCGTTAGTTGGTTGGCTTGGCTGGGCATGAGTAATATGTCCCACCACGATCGATCTTTTCTAAATCTTTCACCAGCATTCTGTATTCTCATGGTAAGATTCATTGCGAGATGCCTCTATCCCGACTCAAAATTTAGCAGTACTATTAGCAGTACTAAAAGCATAGATTCGTAGCACTATAATGTATATTATAAGTATGATAATCAATAGTCAACAATAACTGCGTAGTAGTCAATAGATACTTAGAGTAAACATACTACTACATAGTATGTACAGAAGCCTCTGTTAAGAACAAACCAGTTGCCGCTTGGGCCGCCCCTGCACCTGCCGGCTGTCCTCCCCCCACTCCTTCCCTTTCCCTTCCCTTTCCCTTCCTAGCGTGCCTTCCCTTTCTTTCTTGGCTCAAAGAAGAGCCAGACTTCTTCTGATCTGCTGCTCTTCCCGCCCAGGAGCCCAGCCAGCCTAAAATAAACAACGTCCTCTTCTACTTCTTCCCGCCTCGCCATCCTTCCCTCTCTTTCTTCATCCCACCACCCGCTGCGTCTTCTTGTCGTCGTTGTTGTCGCCATTATTGGCTTTCTTCGCTTTCTTTTTATTCTCAATCCCCTCGTTTATTCATCCGCCCAAGGTTGCCTTCTCTTTGAAGCATCCTTCCCGCATCCTCCCACACACGCACACAACACACACTTTGTGAGAGTCGGAGACCCTCAAACACACTGTCGGGCTGGCCCGCAATCTACCATCGTATCTTGGTCTTGCTCGATTTGCAAGAGGTGATCTATTATACATCATTCTCATTCACCCGTTTATTCGATCGCATTATCGCAGAGGCTGGCTCCTCTCAGCACCTTATTCTCGTCATATTCAAACGATACACAAAAAGTACCAAAACAGAAACAATCACCAACGCGACTAGAAAGAAAGACTGACCGATGTTCATTACACTTCGCCCTTGTCGCCTTGCTCTTGTATAATCAATCACTTTGCGGACCTGGTTGTCATTCGATCCGTCTCTGCAAGCCACGAGGCCCGTTATAACCGTCTTTTCTAATTTCCAAAACACATCGGCTGCAGGAAACTTGTATTTTCTTTTTATTCATCCTGTTCCATTGTTTGATTCAGCACGTTTCGGCTGGGAAGAGACGTCTTCCACTATATCTACAACGTTTATACAAAACTCGAGCGATCTCAGCGACGCTCAAAACATCAAGACAAGGTATGATACTACTCACCCTGTCAGTTGCTTGACTCTGCGCACTGCGACGTCTTTGTTCTTGAGCATCGTTGTGCGACGATGATGCGCGAAAATGATCTGGACTGAACAGTTTTTCTCTGATGTGCAGGAAATGTACCCTCAACATGGTGCCGTGATGGCGCCCCCTCAGAAGCCCGAGACCTTCATGTTGTCCAGTGAAGCGCAACAAAGTCTGCCCCAAGATGCTCAGGTCGCGCTGCAGCAAGTGGATAATCGTGAGTGTATTGTCTGTGTTCGCAGATCGTGTTGCTAACAGATTCAAAGTCAAATACTTCTTGATATCAGCACCCGTCGACTGGAGTCCGGATCAACTCATTCGGCGCTTCCTCCTGCCCACGGGTGATTATATTTCTTGCGTGCTATGGTGGGTGGTTTGAATGTGTACAAGCATCAATGAAACAGTATTGACTTGTATTAGGAACAACCTCTTCCATATCTCTGGAACTGATATTGTGCGATGTCTATCCTTCCGCTTCCAGGCTTTCGGACGCCCCGTCAAAAATTCGAAGAAGTTTGAAGAGGGAATTTTCTCTGATTTGCGCAACCTGAAATCAGGCACTGATGCTTCGCTCGAGGAGCCCAAGAGCCCATTTCTCGACTTTCTATACAAGAACAATTGCATCCGCACACAAAAGAAGCAAAAGGTTTTCTACTGGTACAGCGTTCCACATGACCGTCTGTTCCTGGATGCCTTGGAGCGCGACTTAAAAAGGGAGAAAATGGGTCAGGAAGCTACTACAGTGGCTGTGGCAGAGCCAGCTCTCTCCTTTGAGTTTGACTCCTCCCAATCGCTGTATGAGCAGCTCACCAAGGCGCAACAAGCCAATTCTTCATCCTTTTCTGCTCACGCAAGTACGACATTTGGCCAGCCCAACTCTCCCATCGTTCGGTCCGTTGACGTTATGCCTCCACCGCAGATGGCCCCATCCGCGATGACGATGCTCCCGGAGGACACTGGCAGTTCAGTTCTGTACAACCAGGTCCCGATGTCAATGAAGAGGGAGAACGACTACGCCCAGATTCAGTATGAACGAAGCACCAGCATTCCAATCAATCGCTTGCACCAACGCCATACGTCTATGCCATCCTACATGGAATATTCGCCTGCTCCATCATTTGTTTCATCCCAATTTGAAGATTACAGCAACCGAGGTATCTCATTTGAACCAATCACGCCTCCTCAGCAGCCTATGCTAGGTGCCGAGCCTGCATACATTGCCAACGAAGAGACTGGTCTCTACACAGCTATCCCAGATGTCGGTGCAGCAGCATACCACCCTATGATGCAATTGCCGCCTTCAAACTTTTCAAATCCGCTTGGCGCGACCTCTCGTCATTTCCAAGGAAATGTTTTCTCCGTGATAGAAGGATCGCCTACCTACAAGCAACGCCGGCGTCGCTCCTCGATCCCACCTGGGATCACCAACGCCATTGCTGCAGCACAGGCGTCAGGTGTGCAAACACAACCTACCAGCTACGCTGCATACAGGCCAAGTGACCTGCGCCGTTCTGTTTCAAATTCTGTAGGTCCTGTCACAGAAATCCCAGACTCAAATGACCAATCTGTTTCCGGATCGTTGCAAAACGATTATACGTCAAACGTTGCATCGCAGAAAAACATGCTTCATGAAGTTTCACGTACTGGCACCCCACTTCCTAGCCTGGAAGAAGGTGTTGAGCACTCTCACACCATGATGCAACAGCAGCAAGACGAGCTAGCTGGTCTTGGAAATCATGATTCTCTCGATCTTTCTGTGCCTCACAGTTTATTGGGCCGGTCTGAACGTCCCGGCCCTGTGCGTCGTGCCAGGAGTGCCACAATGATGGAGCTAGGGCCATATCCGCAAAAGTCACACTCCTGCCCTATTCCTTCTTGTGGACGCCTCTTCAAGAGATTAGAACATCTGAAACGGTACGTTTATTTCTTACGGATTATTCCGTTTCTTCCCTTGGATTCATTTTCTATTTTTATACAAGATTGTGTTTCTGTCACTTGATTGGCCATGTCATCTTGAATAACCGCCGGGACTAATTTCTGATTTGCAACTTAGGCACGTGAGGACCCATACACAGGAAAGGCCCTACCCTTGTCCATACTGCAACAAGGCCTTCTCCCGCTCAGACAACCTTGCCCAGTAAGTTCTTGCCTTACCAAAAAAGTGTCCGTGAAGATCTGCAAGGCTAATCGACTTATTTATAGACATCGTCGGACCCATGAGACTCAGCAGGATGGCCACAACTCGCAGCAATCCCTGAGTGATGATTACTTGGAGAACGAAGAAAAAGAGTTTGGTTCGCTCGAAGAAGAGTCACCAGGCTCGGATTCTCACAGTTTCGTCCACCCAAGCGTCGTTAGCATGTCCACCATGACCCCCATGTCGGCGGCTGCCACCATGTCAATGCAAGCCTCCATGTCAACAATGGTAGCCCCGCATCTGATATCCCCTCAGTATCTGCAGCAGCAGATATAAATAGCTGAGGTGGATTTTAAGTATAGAACAACTCTGATTCCTGTGACCTCGGCGGTCTATGTTTCAAGTTTTGCCAAGAGCAATATTTGGCAGCTTTGCGTTGGCAATGCGTATTCTTCTTATTGACTATAATTTCCGTGATATGATTTCCTTTCTGTCTACATTTAGAACCTGTCTTGGTTGCTGGCTATGGTTGTTTGGCGAAACTGATCTGTTCATGTACATGAATTTTGTATGTATGTCTGTAGCGCGTGTAAGCTTGCGAGTTTTATAGTAACAAGCTTAAATATTCAAATTTTTCCTGTTGAACGACTAAAAGAACAAAACACTGATCATCCAGACTGCCAGTGCTTGATCAATAACGCGCCTGACCAGTCATGTTGCCGTATGTAGTTAGTATGCGGTTGCCGGGCGCGTCACGTGGAAGCTCAACTGTCAACGTCACGTCAACTGACCGCCTAGAATGTATCCACGGTGCTGAACATATACTTGACCTATAGAAGTATGAGATATCATTTTTACAAGATTTAGTTTCTTCTCTGGGCGTACGGATTTGTCAGTCAACTCAAACATGTCTGAATATCTTTCTTGAATAGCTCTTACACATTCATCTGGGACAATCAAATCGTCATCATCGACGCCAACACAATCCGGTCATCAAGATGCCGGAGTCGGATCATCTCAGCGATGCTGACGAAAACTCGCCGCTTGTAATGTCACCGGCGAAATCGAGCGGCGAGTTTCAGCGTCAAGCTGCTCTCGCTGCGACGAATGCAGATGTAGATGCAGATGCGCTTGCTCAAGCGCGGCGGAATGAGTTAGCTGAGCAGGAGTCGAAGAGTACTTGGTATCTTGTTCTGCTTACTTTGAGTATAGGAGGGTAAGTGGGTAATCTTCTTGTTCGAAATGAAGATACATACTAATTATATGAAGACTGCAAGTAGTCTGGTCCGTTGAACTTTCCAATGGCTCCGTAAGTTTAGAACGGTCTCTTAGTGAATTGTTCATGTTTAGCTGACATATATAGCCATTCTTGCTCTCCCTAGGCATGAGCAAAGCCCTTCTGGCTATTGTCTGGGTCGCTGGTCCCCTGACAGGCACACTTGTGCAACCCTACATTGGTATCTTGAGTGACAACTGTCGTATCCCCTGGGGCAAGAGGAAGCCCTTCATGATTGGCGGTGGCCTGGCCACGATCTTTTGTTTAATGATCCTGGCTTGGGTGCGTGAGATTACTGCTGGTGTGCTTGGCATATTCGGTGCAGATGCGCAGTCAAGCGGTGTGAAGGTTACGACGTTGGTGTTTGCGACGATTATGATGTTTTGTTTGGATTTTGCTATTAATACTGGTATGTTTCCAACATCATCGGGGTGGTACAGTACTGATGAGGTGGTGCTTATAGTACAGGCTGCTATTCGAGCTTTCATAGTGGACTGTGCTCCAGCACATCAACAGGAGCCGGCTAATGCATGGGCAAGTCGACTGACCGGCGCTGGCAACATCATCGGCTATATTCTTGGGTATATGGACTTGCCAAAAGTGTTTCCTATATTTGGAAACACTCAATTCAAAGTTCTGTGTTTGATCGCCAGTTTCTCCCTCGGCGTTACACTATTGGTCAGTTGTCTTACCATCAAAGAGCGTGACCCGCGCCTCGACGGACCAGCGCCCCCGGGGGGCATGGGCTTAATTTCATTCTTCAAGGGAGTCTGGAAGTCGATCCGCAACTTACCGCCTCAAATCCGGAAAGTGTGTGAAGTTCAACTCGCAGCTTGGATTGCATGGTTCCCTTTTCTATACTATTCAACAACCTATATCGGACAACTCTACGTGAACCCAATCTTCGAGAAACACCGTGACTTGACGGACGATGAAATCAATCAAGCATGGGAAGATGCTACGCGCATTGGTTCCTTTGCTCTTTTGGTGAATGCGATTGTGTGCTTTACGGCAAATATTGTCTTGCCGCTTTTGATTATTCCGTCGTATAAACGAATACAGGTCCCAGCAGCTAATGCCGACTTCATGCCAGTAGCGCAGGATGTTGACTCCGCGGAAGCGGAGATTAGAAGATCCATATCTGAGCTTCGAGGTGAAATTGCATCTGAGCCCCTTTTGGCTCGTGAAGGGGGTTCCATTGTAAGCGGTGAGGTGGATGAGGACAAGAAGAGATTTGATTTTATGAAGAGAATCCAGATCCCCGGGTTGACTCTGCGACGCACTTGGCTGCTTTCGCTAGCTTTACTAGCAGTATGTATGTTCAGCACATTTTTCATCAGCACCTCGCAAGCAGCTACAGTTGTGATTGGGTTTGTCGGTATTTCCTGGGCCGTCACGCTATGGGCCCCTTTTGCGTTGATATCCGCCGAAGTGGCGCAGCGCGACGCAGAAAGACGACTAAATCGACTTCAAGCTGAACTTGAAGCCGTTTCTGACAGTATCCATAATTCGGAAACCGCAAGGAATCATGAAGAGGACGAGAATGACGAAGAACAAGACATCGAGGCGACAGCAACTATCCCTCAAATCGATAACGAATCATCCACCGACCAAGCCGGAATTGTGCTTGGCTTACACAACGTCGCAATATCCTTTCCACAGATTTTCTCTACTATAATCAGCAGTCTGATCTTCAAGGCGTTGCAGAAGCCGCGTGATGAGCCCTGGGATGATAGTGTTGGATGGGTTATGCGGTTCGGCGGGKGTGCGGCTTTGGTGGCTGTTGTCTTAGCTAGGAGGCTTGAAGAGAAGGGCTCTACTTCTAGTTGATTGTATACTACTATTTAATTTTATGATTGTTTACTCCGTAGTCTGTACACTCCGTTCCTCTTCGAACTCGTAGGGCTTAAACAAGCCAATCAGTGAGCCTTATCAGGGTGGCAACGAGTGGGTCTGTTCAGCTCCCTGATTGGCTCTAGCGGGACAGTCAGCATGTGCTTTACGCCAGCAGTCCGGCCAGGTATCTAAGTCAGTTACTGCAGCATCAACAATTCCTGAAGCTAAGTTGCAGTTCATCCGTTGTCGCATAATCGGATATTGTGTTTTGTCTTTCTATTCTGCTACCGTGATTTCATTCGGACAGCTCTCAGCATTGCCGCTCTCCTGGGGATATGTACACAACATCTCGGTGCGGGCGTCTTCCATCTGGAGCTCGTTGATTCGTTAGATATCACCACTTCAACAACATATCTGCTGCAGGGGCAGGCAGCTGCACTCTCGAACTCCGCGCGACGTTGATTCGAGGTGCGAACGAATACTATATATTTGAAGGATAGTATGGCGGCCAACTATGCCTTTCAGTTTGCGGGGGAGCTTTTACGTATGTTTTTGTTCCAGTCAATGCGAATACCGCATCTCAAAAGCGGTATTGATGCTAACAGTGTTCTACAGGCAGGGCGGCAGAGGATACAGATCCGGAAGATGGTATGTTCTCCAACCCTTCACTCATGAAAAATAGATTCGAACTACGCAAAGCGTCGATTGAAAGCAAACACTAAGACATGGAATACAGATGCGCCGGAACCAGAGAAGAAGGAGTTTTTCAGCTCTTGGGCTTTATTCATTCTGATCATGCTCCTGATAGGTGCGCTTTTCACAAGCTATATTCTTCAACAGAGGAAGATACAGGCCGTGCACGAAACGGTGTTGTCTATCTTCGGTGGTGAGTAGCCTCCCAACACCCAATTAAGATGTTGTATTAATTAGTTTTCGTGGACTAGGCATGTTCGTCGGCTTGATTATAAGATTGACACCTTCGTCGCCAATCCAAGATGTCGTCACGTTCGATTACCAATTTTTTTTCAACTTGCTTCTGCCGCCGATCATTCTGGCTTCGGGGTATGAGTTACATCAGGCAAACTTCTTTCGCAATATCGGCACAATCTTGACTTTCGCCTTTGCCGGTACTTTTATATCTGCTATGGTGCTCGGCCTTATTCTCTACCTATGGACGCGAATTCCCTTGGATGGCTTGAACATTAGTCTTGTCGAAGCCATCTCCGTCGGCGCGACCCTCTCCGCAACCGATCCAGTGACGATCCTCGCGATTTTCAACCTATACAAAGTCGAGCCCAAGCTATACACGGTCATCTTTGGCGAGTCGATCCTAAACGATGCTGTCGCTATTGTCTTATTCGAGACTGCGCAAAAGTACGCCGACAATGACGCGGCGAAACTTACTGTGCTCAATCTCTTTGAAGCCATTGGACTTTTCTTGTTGGTTTTCTTTGGTAGTATGCTTGTCGGTATTTGTGTTGGAATTGGGACGGCGCTGCTCCTCAAGTACACGCATGTCCGCCGGTTGCCGAAGATTGAGAGCTGTCTCATTGTTTTGATTGCATATGCCGCTTACTTCTTTTCGAACGGAGTGTATCTTTCTGGTACGGCTTTCCTCGAGAATTACCATTCCATGTTACTAATGTCAGATAGGAATTGTGTCTCTGCTGTTCTGTGGAATTACGCTCAAACATTACGCTTATTACAACATGTCCAGAAGGACACAGCTCACCACCAAATACCTTTTCCAGGTCATGTCACAACTAAGCGAGAACTTTATTTTCATTTATCTGGGCCTTGACCTTCTCGTTGAATCGGAACTCCGATTCAAACCACTTTTTATCATAGTCGCCGTCCTGGGCATCTGCTTTGCGCGGTATCTATCAGTCTTCCCGCTATCCAAAGCAGTTAACTGGTTCATTCGCTACCGAGCCCGACGACGGGGAAAGGATGTGGCCGACGAACTTCCCTTCTCGTACCAGGCAATGCTGTTCTGGGCTGGCTTGCGTGGTGCGGTCGGTGTTGCACTGGCAGCTGGCATGTCAGGTCCCAACGCACCTGCATTGAGGGCGACGGTCTTGGTCGTCGTCGTCCTCACAGTTATAATTTTCGGAGGTACAACCGCCCGAATGCTGGACATACTCGGGATCCGCACCGGAGTTGTTGAAGAAGTTGACTCGGACGATGAATTCGATATCGAGGTTACTCACGGCGGAACGTACTATAAGAGAGCAAACAGCTCTGGCATAGGATACACACCGCGTGTCACTGACCGTACCATTCCCCTGGATAATGTCGGTGATCGTCCAGGTGTGCCTACCACAGACAGCTATTCAAGTGGCAACAACCGTCGGCCGAGTCCCCCATCCCGTTCAAGGAGTGCGGCGCGCAGGACGAAGAAATTCAACTCTGTTGATCGTGATCAGTCCGCTACACAGGGACTTTTGGGAGTCGTTACTGGCAGTCGTAGCGGAAGTGACATTGGCAGCGATGAAGACATCGCTGGCGGACTTGGCGGAAAACATGGGGCCATTGACGCAGATCATCTAGATGAATTCGACTTGGATGTCGACCCTCTTTCGGATGATGATCTTCCTCCGGCAGCACCATCTACCTCTCGTTTGCGTCGCTCACCATCTCAACCTCAAACCGCATCCACCAGCGCTTCCCCTGCCAGGCGCGCCACGGAAAGTAGTACTGGCACACATCGTGAGCCGATAACAGCTCGCAATGCGCTACGTGAATTATTCTCTGGTGGCCCAACGGGCGATCACGCGGAATGGTTCCGACAGCTGGACGAGGACTTTATCAAGCCCACGCTTCTCCTAGATCAATCAAATCATAAGGGGCCGGGGGCGGTTTGATGAAAGGTTTATGTGTACGATTCTACTTCACGTCTTGTTTTCTTTTTCCTATTCCGTCCTTCTTCCTTCTTGCTATACCTTTTATGCATCCGTCTGTCTGTTATTATAAAAATGATCAGGGCTTCATTCTGTCCAACCTTGATGGTTGACAACTTCTTTATATAGAGCTGAGATTTTTGAACTTGCTTGCCTCTCTTTCCGAAAAGGGCTGTATGCATCTGAACACTTTTCAGCCAGCACATGAGCAAAAAAGTCGTCATCATGTGCGATCTTTAGGTTGATTTTCCAGTAATCTGATGTACTTCGTACTTGGTATTTATCGCCACCAGACGCGGTGTAGCTGGATGCATCCTGTGTTTTTTTCGAATCGCGATGCGTTCATCTAATTTGCTACTGTATTATTCGGTGTATTGTACGCTGGCTAAAGTGTAATCTATTTCGCGCCGAAGAAGCAAAAATGGAAGCAAATCGAGCCAATGACGTTCGTAAGGATGGTATCCGGTCTGTTACGGACGCTAGTACCGTAAGTGTAACAGTGGCAGAACGCAGTCCTGTTGTGCTATCCCTCGTGAAAGCGGCGCAGCGGTAACAGTAATACTAATACCAACGCGGCCAGCAACACCTGAACAATGAGATGGTGAAGGGCGTCTGGCGAGAACTCCAAAGCAAATCAGCCAAAGGAGGAAAAATAAGGGAAGGGAAAGGGAAAAGAGCAGCCAAGCTCATCATTGATCACGTCCATCGTCAATCCCGCCCAACGTCTTTCTCTTCCCTTTCCCTCTCTCCCTCTTCACTACATCCCCTATCTATTCCCATCCCATTCATCGTCCATCTTCATCCTCTTTTATCTCCACCACCGGGATTTACTCCATTTCTCCTCCGTTAACTATCGACAATAGCCTCACCTCACGGACCCCGTCTGGCTATTTCTCTCCCTGCCAAAGAGGAGGACCAATCCGAGCACCACGGACATTCTGCATCGAGATCAGCCATATACGACGTGCTGAAATCACAAAAATACCATCATTTATCAATACAAAATCCGTCGCACGCTGACCCGGCGGCGCTGTCTGTCTCCAGCAAGTGGCAGCAAGTCGGGTCGCGAGAAACGGTCGGCTTTGCTCTGACCGCAACCAACATTACTCAAGCCAACCCGCGAAGACGTGTTCCTTTCGCCTTTTATCCACTTTGTCCATTTCCGATTCCATAAAAGCATCAGGTATTATCGCCACCTTTGCCCTAGTTATATGATTTATCTAGGAAGCTCTTTCATCTGACTCCTGCGGTGTTTCATTCGTTAACTCGCCGGGTTTGGTACAGAATCCATGGCTCGCAGCTGTCGCTAGAGATAAATTAGTCCATTCCACMCCMCMCCCGCCACGCTCGATCTCACAAATACTTTCTCTCCGAGCAGTCGAGTCTTGCGTCGCGGGAGACGCTGGTTGGCATCATGTCGGGGGCTCCACCGTACAGCCTACGATCTCCTCCACCCGGCCAGCAATCCTCCTACAACTCCTACTCTTCTTCACCCCCAAAAAGTCGCGCGTATTATCCGAATAATGATCAATACCAACAACACCCTCCGGAGACACCTCAACCCTACACCTCATCCTATTCCCGCAGTCCGCATTTTCCTCATGCTAGCTCTCCGCTAGCCAACACCTTGCCTCCCTTGAACGGTGGTCCTCATTCGGATACATCTCCTTCTTATCCGGGACAACATCCAGGATCAGCAGCTTCTGGTTACTCCCTGCCACGGATTCATACCCACGGCATGTCTGATACTCGCCCTTCTTCGTACGGGCAGCCAGCCGCTTCACATTCTCATCCGCCGAGCCGTCTTGAGAGTCAATTATTATCTCCCAAGAAAGAACCAGACACCTCATTCATGTCTGCTCGTGAGAACGGGTCTAGCAGATACCTTGCTCACTCTCCAGTGATGCGTCCACCTTCGCCGAAGGAAACCGTAAGTTTTCATTACTGTATCGCATCGACGTCGAATAAAATCCTAATGACTATATAGAAACCTACACGCACTGCCGATCCCATGTCCTTTGCCAGCATTCTCTCAGAGCCTACCGAGGATACACCACCGCCTCGACGAGCTTCGCCGCCGCCTCCTCTCCCTCCTTCGCAGCCTATAATTCGCACCAAAGAAGCAGAGCCTGCTCCAGTTTTGCCTAGATTGGAGAAGAAACCAAGCCAGGAAAAGCAACCGGCTATTGTCGAACGGGAACGGGAGGAAAAGATACTCTTACCTCCGCGTGAAAATGGCTTGCAAAACCAGGAAAAGCCTGCCCCTATCGTTCAAGCGCGCGTTGTAAAAGCACCACGCTTGACGCAGAAAGATGCCGAAGCCATCGAGCGAAAAGTGGCAGAGATCGACAGAGCCGAGAAAAGCGACGTTGAGGATGAAACTGGCTTCGAGGCGGAGCTCAAGCTTTACATTGCTAAGAGCAAGAAGCGAGCAATGGAGGCCGATATTCTAGAATCTCATAAGATGAAGGTACGCTGACTCGAACACAGTGATTTTGAAAACATTCGCAACTGACTACATATAGCGCCGCCGTAACGAATTTCTCTTAAAACTGAGCGCCAACTTTACAAATGGCGCCGAGGCTGGTGGCGAGCGTTTCCGTAGAGCGAACGAGCGTGAAGTCGTTGCTGAGGTTCAACGCAAGGAGGTTCAGGATGAGAAAGAGCGCAAAAAGGACATGCAACGAAAGCGTCGTCGCGAGAACACCGTACGCATCGAGACTGCCAAGAAGCTCGAGGCAGAACGTAGGGCCAAGCGTACAGTCGATCCTATTGAAAAGGAGAAACTTTTGCGGGAAGCCGAGAAAGCCCAGAAGAAGATTAAAGGTGTCAAACGAGCTCTCGAAAGAGGCAACCAACCGGCAGAGATCAGTGAGGTCACCCCTCTTGCTCCTAATATGGAAGGTGGCACTACAAGCACATTCCACATTGGCAAAGAAAGGTCACCATCTTCGAAGAAGAAATCATCTCGCCCAACTCCTTCGGCTCGCCCCAAGAAGTCGAAAGAGAAGAAGCAAGCCGAAAAGGATGCAGCTGAGCAAGCTTATCTAGCTGCAGAGAGGGACGAGCCGATAGCTATCCTACCCAAAGACGAACTTCGCCCAAGTGTTTCCAAGAAAGATACCAAGGGTGCTCGATCGAAAGAGCCAACGCCAACCCCCGCTAATGCCTTCGAGACTAAGGGTTACAACCAGATATACGAGCAAATTTGGCGCGATATTGCTCGAAAGGACATCCCCAAGGTTTACCGAATCAAGACCATGTCGCTTAGTACACGTCAAGAGAATTTGCGCAAGACTGCACAATTAGCAAGCAAACAGTCTCGCAAATGGCAAGAACGTACAAACAAGAGCACAAAGGACACACAAGCCCGTGCTAAGCGAACCATGCGTGAAATGATGTCCTTTTGGAAGAGGAATGAGCGCGAGGAGCGAGATCTACGTCGTATGGCAGAGAAGCAGGAATTGGAGTTGGCCAAGAGAGCGGAGGCCGATCGCGAAGCCAATCGCCAGAAGCGAAAACTCAACTTTCTTATCTCTCAGACCGAACTGTACTCTCACTTTATCGGTCGTAAAATCAAGACTGATGAAGCAGAAGCCACAGGTGACCCCTCTATACAAACGACTGGAGAAACGGTGCAGCCAGGGAAGCCTGGTGCTCACACTATTGATCTACCTGATAGTGTAGCGGACACCAAGGCCAAGGTTACGGCATTCGAGGATCTCGACTTTGACGCAGAGGATGAAACAGAACTTCGCAGGGCTGCTATGGCCAATGCTCAGAATGCAGTTGAAGAAGCCCAGGCTCGTGCACGAGCCTTCAATAACGAGGAGAACCCGATGGCTGCACTCGATGAAGGGGAAATGAACTTCCAAAATCCAACCAGTTTGGGTGACATCCAGATTTCGCAGCCCAAGATGCTTACTGCTCAGTTGAAAGAATATCAATTGAAAGGTCTCAACTGGCTTGTCAACCTTTACGAGCAAGGTATCAATGGTATTTTGGCAGATGAGATGGGTCTCGGTAAAACGATCCAGTCGATCTCCGTCATGGCATATCTTGCTGAGGTTCACAACATCTGGGGCCCGTTCTTGGTTATTGCTCCTGCATCTACGCTCCACAATTGGCAGCAGGAAATCACAAAATTCGTTCCAAACATCAAAGTGCTACCATACTGGGGTAATGCGAAGGATCGTAAGATTCTGCGCAAGTTCTGGGACCGCAAGCATCTCACATACACCAGGGAGTCGGAGTTTCACGTTCTTGTAACATCTTATCAACTCGTTGTCTTGGACGCTCAGTACTTCCAGAAAGTCAAATGGCAGTATATGATTCTTGACGAAGCTCAGGCCATCAAGTCATCACAAAGTTCACGATGGAAAAACTTGTTAGGTTTCTCTTGCCGTAACCGACTCTTGCTCACGGGTACCCCCATCCAGAACAACATGCAAGAACTTTGGGCTTTGCTGCATTTCATCATGCCTACATTGTTTGACTCTCACGACGAATTTAGCGAATGGTTCTCCAAAGATATTGAGTCTCACGCGCAGAGTAACACCAAACTCAACGAAGATCAACTCCGGCGTCTTCATATGATCCTCAAGCCTTTTATGCTCCGTCGTGTCAAGAAGCACGTGCAGCAGGAGTTGGGTGACAAGGTCGAAAAGGATGTTTTCTGTGATCTCACCTACCGTCAGCGAGCCTACTATTCGAACTTGCGCAATCGCGTCAGTATCATGGATTTGATTGAAAAGGCCGCTATTGGTGACGATGCTGATAGCACTACATTGATGAATCTCGTGATGCAGTTCCGTAAAGTTTGCAACCATCCCGATTTGTTCGAGCGTGCAGATACTCGTTCTCCATTCTCTATGGGACATTTTGCAGAGACCGCATCATTCATGAGAGAAGGTCATTTTGTTGAAGTGCTTTACTCAACGCGCAATTTCATCGAATATGAACTCCCACGCTTGTTTTTCACCGATGAGGGACGTATTGATATTCCCGGGTCAAAGAATCCGAAGGCTGGTTTCCAAAACAAGTACCTTTCACATCTCATGAATATATGGTCGCCGGAAAACATCAAAAAGAGCATGGCCGAAGATCAGGCGTTTTCATTTTTGAGGTTCGCCGATGTCTCCCCACAAGAAGCCTACGAAACGTCACGTCTGGGAGGATTTGAACTTGCGGTTCGTCGACGTGGCGTGCCGAACCGGCTCTCACGAATTAATGTGGCCTACGACAAGTCGGACGGCGATGACCTTAATTCCATGCTTACGCACTCGCTATTTAATGTGATCGACCGCAACGATCGTTCTGATCTTTGTAATTCAGCTCTGGATGGATATATGCGAGAACTTCTGACTGTGTCACGAAAGGCATTTGATAATGGAGGACTGGCCTTGATTGAGCCGGCAGCCCGTCCTGCAGCCACTTCGCCTCCAATAACCATGTCTTGTTCCGGTCAAGCAGCAATCAGGGAAACAAACAGTTTGCTTTTCAATGTGCCTGCACGCCAAGCTCTCTACGCCATGCATAGCCGGCAATTGGATGAGCAGATTGTCGAGAAGGGCTTAGATCCTGTGCCTTACTCGCATGCTCCATTGTTGCCTGAGCCGATTTCGTCCAAGGCTCGTTTCACTAAGATTGAAATACCATCTATGAGACGGTTTGTCACCGACTCTGGAAAACTGGCTAAATTGGATGAGCTCCTTGCCGAACTCAAGAATGGCGGTCACCGTGTACTCTTGTACTTCCAGATGACCCGCATGATTGATCTGATGGAAGAGTACCTAACGTACCGCAATTATAAATATTGCCGACTTGACGGAAGCACTAAACTTGAAGATCGACGTGACACAGTTGCAGACTTCCAACATCGTCCTGAGATATTTGTGTTCTTGCTTTCTACCCGTGCTGGTGGTCTTGGTATCAATCTTACCGCCGCAGATACTGTCATTTTCTACGACTCTGACTGGAATCCCACCATCGATTCACAGGCCATGGACAGAGCACATCGTCTGGGTCAGACACGACAAGTCACAGTCTATCGTCTCATCACCCGCGGCACAATCGAAGAGCGAATCCGTAAGCGAGCTCTACAGAAAGAAGAAGTGCAACGGGTTGTCATTTCAGGTGGCGCTGCTGGTGGTGTTGACTTTAATACTCGTCACCGTGAGAACCGCACCAAGGACATTGCAATGTGGCTTGCAGACGATGACCAAGCCGAGTTGATTGAACAAAAAGAGCGAGAAGCGCTAGAGCGCGGAGATGATCCGCTTGCCAAGAAGGGAAAGAAGGCCCAATTGAAGAAGAAGAAGGATCTCACATTGGATGATATGTATCACGAGGGTAAGCAATACATTATTTACGCACTACATGGATGCCAAATTTCTGACTTCATTCCAGGCGAAGGACATTTCGATGATGTTAGCGCGAAGCCTTCCGGTGCCGCAACGCCTGTGTCAGGTGAAGTCATTCCACCTTCATCCGCGTTGAGCAAGAAGCGCAGTAAAACTGCCAAGGGGCCTTCCAAGCGCGCAAAGACGACCAAGGAACGTCTGCGACTGATTGACGGCGACAACGATCCTATAGACGAGTGATGATTCTGAGATCGATCCTCTTCAGACTTGGCCTTTAATTACTATTTATGATTTTTCTAGATGCGGAGCTACATGTATCCCCGGTTGTCACTGTTATCTCTTCTATTTCCTACATTGTTTTTCATCTTTTCCATGCCCACGAATTACCGGACTATTGCTTGTCGTATTCTTTACATCTATTCGATTTGACGGTTTTTTGGGCTTATATTCATTTCATTGTATTCTCCAAATTTTTCCCACGACGCGAGAAAAGATCAACTTGCTGTTAGAAATGAGGAAATCATTGCGGTTATCGAAAGGAAGACTCTTAGGGCTCTGGTTGGTTTGGCTTTTTTCTACTTCTTCTATTGTATCATTAGTCTAGTGTGAGAAATTTTTGTTAGTAATGACTTTTTGACATGTACGTGTATGATTTCGTTGGATTTCTTACTTTCATCTTGGTTTTGATCGGTTTATGCTGTTCTTCTCGAGATGGTGGAGGTTGGAAGTGGATGGTGGATGGTGATACATGCTAAGAGAGATGAATAGACCGGGTTACAATGAATGAACATCCTTTATGTACAATTTAATATGAGTGTTTGAGTAGAGCTTTAGATGCCTTTGTAGAATTAGGTAACTGCAGTAGATGTCAAGATTAGGGCTTGACAAGAGTCACAGCTCCCAACGTCTAGGCTACCACATTACGAACCTTAAAACTTGGTATCAAATTCTAAGAAGTTCGTCATCTTACATCTATCGGGCTTCTGTAAACGCTCCCTAGAGAACAATCTACGTAATCTCCAAGGCAGTGTATGCATAGAATACGCAAGTGCGAGTCTAAAATAAGCTCCGAAGCACATTACAGGAACAAAGCAAAAGGTTGATTCAATCAATTCTACAATTCTATACCCTATCCAACCAAGCCCATGTAAATGGCGAGTAATGATCATCAAAATCAAACCGACCCACTGTGATGGCATCAAAACCAGGATTACAACGAACGGGGAGAGTAGACCGGCCGAAGCTCACGGCCGACTAACAACCAGCATATTCAGCAACTCGATGATTACATAGTCGAAACGATTAATTATGCATTCTTCAGCCTTTAATTGACGGCTTGGTTTCATATATGAGTGACCAACGTGCACTAGGGGGCTTGAACCTGGCATTCGCCTCAATGATGCGTACCAACATACGACTGTCTGGTTATAAAAAGGCCGCATTAGTGACGAGCACAACACTTAGAACTGGATAATTACTGGAGAATAGATTAAATATACGGCTAGAAGGGCATGAACTACTTTGACAAGACCAATGATGGAATGTTTTAGTTAATGCAGCCGCATTGCGTTTCCGCGCCACTGCACTATAGAGTAAGCAGAGATAAGCAAGCCCTAATATAACTATGTCGCGAGCTTCACACGTGGGCATATTGCTCACACGTGGGCATATTGCTTGGTTGCAACCTTCCTCAAATGTGGAAGTTGGGCTCGAGGGAATAAATTAGCCATTGTGGCAGCATTACAGTAATCCTAACTGCTGTCTAACCTTCGAGGCGATATATGGCTTTGAAGATTTTAGGGAAGTATAGCATATTCACTCAAAATGTGGCCATCAATAGGGAACAAACTTCTGCTAATAGTGTTTAAGCAATTATTCATTTTATTTTAAGCTTATCAAACTTTCTTGAAACTCGTTGAAACTCCTTAAAACAATGTTTGCACGGTGTCGCAACTTAGATGTATAACGGCCTTGAGCACAAACACTCATTTGATGGCTGAGGCTTCCGCAAGCCCTGGTATCACCGTAGCAGTGATTCAATTGAGGCTATGATTAACAATCTAACGTTTGCCATAGGTTTCTCTGTCATGGCTCGAGATGTCTGTTTCATCGGCCGAGGACACCGGCCGAAGCTACTGGACGATCATCGCAGATGTAAGAACTAAAGATGAGATAGGTAGTTACCTCCAAGAAGATAAACTACTTATAAAGGATCGACAGTCCCTGTTCAAACGGCATAGTAGTCATTTTCAGAGGTATTCGCAGTCAAAATTGTTAATATGCGGGTGTTGTTGACATTGACGCTTGCCCTTGTCGCCGGCCATGCAACGGCCGGGTGCCCCTATGCTGAGCGTGCAGCAGCCCCAGCAGCGGGTTGTCCCTACGCCAAACAAGCCGCTAAACGGGACGTCGTATACGCCCCCGCATACCGCCAGGCTATTGCCGACAAAAAGGGCATTTTCTACAGTGAGTTCGATATCCGTGTCGACGGGAAGTAACCGATTAATCATGTGTTAATACTGTATAGTGAACCGAATTGGACCTTCCGGATCCACGCTTTACATTGCCAACGCCGATGGCAGCGATGCCAAAGAATTGATGCCAAACCAGACCAATCCATTCGACTACCACGCCTCATGGTCCCCAGACAACCAGTGGATTGTCTTCACCAGCGAACGTCGCGCTCTTGGTCAATCTGACCTCTACCGCATCAAGCCAGATGGCTCAAATCTCCAAAAATTAGTGCAGACCGACTCCGTCGAGGACGTGGGCGTGCTCTCACCAGACAGCACCCTGGTCGCCTACGTCTCGACAGCCGGCAACTACACGGCCAACATCTGGGTCACAGACTTGAAGACTGGAGTTGCGACAAATCTCACAGATACTGCCCTCACTCGCAGTAGTAACATCTACCCAAGCGGCCACTTCCGTCCCTCATTCTCTCCCGACGGCCACTGGATTGCTTTCAGCTCGGACCGTAACACGGACTGGACTGGTCACAGCAACGGTACCGGCTGGGAGCACACACAGTCTCTAGGTATCTATCTCATCCGTCCCGATGGCACGGATTTCCGTCTGCTCGTTAATCAGACTGGATACTCCCTCGGCTCGCCTGTGTGGTCCTCTGACGGTAGCCGTATTGCATACACCAACATCTCCACCGAAGACACATACTATGCGCACGGTGTGAGCGAAGAACAGGCCGCTGTGAGTTCTCAGGTATACAGTATCGATGTCGCAAGCGGCAAGAATATTGTTGCTGAAACATCCGGTGACTACCTCAAAGTTAGCCAGTACTATATCGGTCAGACCAAGAACATTGGTTATGTTCTCAAGGGTGGCATTCCTGACGAGGGCATTGCCTATACCGCTCCAGACTCCAAGCACAAGGCTTTCAACCTCACCTCCCTACGCAACCCGTCTTGGTCTCCGGATGGCACAAAGGTTGTGTATGAGCTACCCAACTTCACCCAGTTCCCCGGTGAAACGGAGCTCTTCAGCTTCGACGCAGACTGGGAATACCGTTACATGGATGTATTCCCTACATTCAACAATGTCTCCAATCGCATGGCCGTCACCGAGAAGGTACTGGGTGGCGCGAACGGCTCAGTCGTTACTTCGTCACCTGAATACACGGATCTAGTCGATGCCTTAGATTCGTACGATATTTACTCGCTCGACAACTCGACCGAGGTTCTGTGGCTATTGGAAGGTCAAGCCGGCGCCTTCCAGCCTTCGTTCAACCCCGATGGCACTGAGTTGCTTGTTGGATTTGGTGCCTGGTTTCTGACTCGTACCGAGGCTGGTGCCACCATCTATAGATTCGATGCCAACGGCACATCCTTCACGAATCTGACTAGTGAAGACAACACCCAAAACGCCGGCTTCCCGTCCTGGTCTCCTGATGGTTCAGCTATGGTCTACCGTCTCTGGGATATGGAATCCGGTGCTCCGAAGGGTTTGCAAATCTTCAACTTTACGACTTGTGAGACTACTGCGTTGACGACGGGATGGGATAATACACCTGGCTGGTCTCCTGACGGCGAGCGTATCGTGTTCACGCGTAACGGTAACTGGACTACAGAGTACGGCGCTCGCTGGTACGCGGATCGGTTCGACATTTACACCATCCGCCCCGACGGCACTGACCTCACCCAGGTCACTGATAGTTTGGCCAACGATGCCCAGTATGTCCCTACCCATACACCCCTTTCTAACTCTCGGATATAGTAGCCATTTCTAACGATAAAACAGTGCCGTTTGGTCCGCCGATGGCCGCATCTTGTGGAGTACTGGCATGTGGGGTTTCAAAGATGAGAGCCACCTCTCTGACAATACCTTTCAACCGTATGGCCAGATCATGGTTATGGACTATGATGGTTCTAACAAGCAGTTGCTTACGAATACCATCTGGGAGGACTCCATGCCGTTGTATATGCCTAATGAATACCTCGAGTAAGGTCCTACGGGTACCAAGACCAGATAGACTATCACATCACTATACAGTCCAAATTCAGTTCCCGTTCACAGAGTAGTGGTTACAAGCGTCCACCCTGCCAGTTGATATGGAGGCTAGCCTTCCTCGCATCGTAGATAAAACCATTATCTAGACACAGGAGGGAGGAACAGCAAAAAGTCAACAAAAAATAATCAACATACAGTGGCATCTTACTACCACTTTAACTCTTATTGCTTCTAAAGCCACGGGAAAACGTTCCATACCCCATGAAATGCTCTAGAATTCTGCTTAGATAATTAATATTCTTGTTATCTTCAAGAAGCTATCGGCAGGCGAAACGGACCTGAAAACCCTTCAGCCGTTCTGACACCGACTTAGACCGCTTATTCGAAATAGGGCATAGGCATCATGACGATACCACGTCCTGCTGAATTTGACAAGACTCTGTCGCGAAATTGTCGATATAACGCAAAGAGTGCCGACTGAAGAGGTGAAGTAGATCGATAGCAGGCTTTTTCTAGCCTAGCGACTAGATAGAATAGCTGTCTGATTGGCGGTAAGGTTGGTCTGGAAGAAACGGATAAGCCTGTCGAAAGGTATCATGTCAACGCGATCATAAAGATCAACGTGGCCAGCTCCAGGTACCCAGATCAGCTCTTTTGGTTCTGCTGCACGTTGAAAAGCCTCTGCGCTGCATTCGCGAGAATGCGCTATATCGCCAGATATGAAGAGCAGTGGACGTGGAGATATCGTTTCAATATCGTTGAATGGATAGAAATTCATGAACTTCACGTTGCTTGAGAATGTTGGATGTGTGGTGATGTTTACCGTGGTCCCCGCTGGAGTGTACTCACCACGTGAAGTACGGTAGAAGTCGTAAAACTCACGTTGGATTGGCGACAGGTTGGGTGAGTATGTATTTGCGGTGCCGGCAGTGTATTGGACCTCCCCGCCATCCAGCTCAGTCCAACGCTGTCGTGAGGCTTGGTCGATGACATGCATGCGCTGCTGGACACCTTGCAAATGTTGCAAGCCATCGCGGTTGAGAGCTCCCATGTTGTACATGCTTGCAGTAGCGATGGCTTTCAAACGCGTATCAATCTTTGCTGCGCTTATTAGAAAGCCGCCACTGCCACAAATCCCAACAGCTCCAATCCGCTCACGATCGACGAAGCCTTGCCTCCCCAGATAGTCAACTGCAGCGCTGAATCCCTCGGCGTAAAGATCAGGTGAAACAGCATTACGGGGCTCTCCATCGCTGCCATCCCAGAACTGGTGGTCAAATGAGAGAGAAACAAAGCCCTGCTCGGCTAACTTCGTGGCATAAAGATTCGCGCTCTGCTCTTTCACTGCACCCATGGGATGTCCGACAACGATAGCTGGCGCTGCATTGCTAGTAAGATTGTCCGGGGTGAAAAGGTTGCCGCGATGGTCATCTGATATTGGTTCTGAAACGTTATTGGCTGAAGTGTGACTTTATTGCTACGGTAGAAGTTGTCTGCTCCAAACGATAGGTTCTGTGCAGTGACTGCGTTCACAATTGAAGTAACGCCGAGCGTGGAAACGGTGTCTCGTATGATCCTCATGAGGCCGATGATTCCTGGTAATCGAGTCTGCGCTTTAGAGGATCTAGAGGAATAGAAGGCTAGAAACGGAGGGAATGAATAAGTCCATCATGGATATTGTTTGCTTTATATAGATGATGACTTGGTAGCCGGTGATAGCATGTCGCGCCTGCCATCTTCTGGGTACGTCACCTACATGTTGTAAAAATTAGTATCGACGTCAAATTGCGAAATTGCGACTTTGCACGGAATGCCACCGTCACCCTCTTGGCTATAGCGTTCGATTGAGTTGTCGTCGTACCAAGACACTAAGCTGACATATGTGAGAACGTTCATACAGGGAAATCGAAACAAGACAACATTGCGAGCACCTAATTGAAAGCTGGCAGCTTCTCCGAGGTCACTACCAAGACTGATTGACGTCTGGTGCTATGCGCGGATCGGCTCCCAGGATTGTACTATGCATACATGTAACATGTGGAGCACTCTGCAAGTTGCTTACACGTGGGTCCGATTGAACCGATAGTCAATTCACGACGAGATGGATTAGTTAGTCAGTTAACTACATAGTAAGTAAGGTAATCGATTCCAAGTCCCCGAAACAGGCAAGACTCAGTCGGGAGTCCACACTTCACTCGTCATGGAAATGCCCGGGTGGTCATATACTTCCATTTACAAGCGCAAGTCTCGACGCAACTTCTCCCACTGATTGCTGCACTGACTAGCATACCATGGAACAACATCCATTAGGCGTTCAGCCGTTGATGCACGATGATGCTATGCCGCCTGTGAGAAGGCAGCAAAGAGTTTCGTGTCGGCGTATTGTTGCCGTTTGCTTCTGTCAAGCCTTTTTGCACCGTCAGCGCCTCGTAGCTACACTCCCCATTCCAGATCTCGCTGCACCCACTCACCACTATAAGTACACCGGGAGCAGTCGCAGGATCCTGGAGAATCTCCAGTCCTAGCTTATTTGTTCGTTTCCAAATACACAGCACATCATATCTTGCCAACATTCCAGCTTTACCTCAAACCCTCGACATGCCACCCTATACTCACACTGGCCCAGTGGGATGCGACCAGGAATTTGATGCTAGCGTTCTGCGGGGGAAAGTCGCAATTGTGACCGGAGGTAACGATCCAGATACACGGTAATGGAGGATATAGTCCGCTTCCTAACATTACACAGGTGCCAATGGCTTAGGCGAAGCTTACGTCCGAGCTCTCATAGCGGCTGGGKATGGAATCATAGCCTGTGATGTCAGCGCGTTACATTTGCGAAGGCTGACTCAAAATATCAGGGTGAAGGTATGCATCGGAGATCTCGACACCAAAAAGGGACAGAAGTTGGAATTGGAGCTACCAGGGTAATGTCCAACTTGTGTTTAATTGCAAGGAAGTTTCAATTGACGATGGAAATTTCCTAAAAGCACAAAATTCATCCAATGTAACACCGCCGTCTGGGATGACCAGGTCCAGCTCTTCAAAGAGGCAGTCTCACTGTCACCAACCGGCAGGATTTCTTATGTGGTCGCAAATGCTGGTATCCATCGAGTAGATGAAGTCTTCCAGCAGTCAAATACAGACAATGAAGCTGAACAGCCAGATTTGAGCATCATCGATAATAACATAAAGGGTCCTCTATATACAGCCAAGTTGGCGGCTCACTATTTCCTCCGCCAAAACGGGCAGACACCTACACCTGAACAGCAGGATACGTGCTTGATCCTGATCGGCTCAGGAGCAGCATTTTTGGACGTTCCGCGGTCTCCCCAGTACTCTGCAAGCAAATGGGCGATGCGTGGCATCATGCATTCGTTGCGCAGGACTACCTACTACTACGGAAGCCGAGTGAACCTGATTTCTCCATGGTATAAACTAAAAACTGTGTGGTTTGCCATATGTCAAGTGCGCAGCTGACTAGTGTTCCCAGGTATGTACGAACGAATATCTTGCCCGAAGAAAAGTTCAAACATGTCGCCAACACTGGGATACAATTTGCAACGGCAGAGGATGCAGGACAGTGTCTACTCCGAATTCTCAGTGACCCCAGTGTTAATGGCCACTCCTTCTTTGTCACGTGTAGAAAATGGGCTTCACGAGGGTACATTGATCTAGACTTGGAGGACTACCCAGGAAACGACCTGCTAGCCGAAATTCAGGATGACCAGATCCGACCTGCGCCAGTTTCGGCAGGGTTGTTTGTTGAATAGCTTTTTGTAGCCTCTCGGATTTCTCAATAGGACTTCATTACGCAATGCCAGTACGAGGTTTTAGTGTCTACTGTGAGGTGAGGCAACTTCAGTGGGTCAAGTAGTATCAAACGACCAGAGTATCTAAGGGTTCAATAGATTAATAGCCAAAATACAGCATCCGTGGCCGAGTGATGTATATTGACGATGTAATGTAATGATGGTCTCGTGCTTGACCCAAGAAGACGGTGTAAGCGACTTGCATTAGCCCCGGGATCTAGCAATACTAAAAAAACCAGGGCTATGTTTGGTCATCCTACGTACAACCATGTCGTCAACGAAGAAAAGCTTCGAATCGGGTGGACGGACTCAAGTCTTTGCCAACGTTATATGATAAACAACCCACCCAACCCCTAGTAAGCCCAGCCGACACTGCCACATGGTACCCAATATTGCTCTATGAAAAGCTTCTTTTACCCAGGATAAGTTTTAGAATACAACCGAAGGTTAAACCCTAACGCTGATGGCTACACGTACTTGATATTTCTCTCTTAGCTCAACAATAAAGAAATCATTCCATCTCTTGCTCGTGTCATCTCTATTTATCATCAATCACGGTGTCAAAGGTCTGCGAATAACCTTTCTGCATAACCCGTATAAGAGCTGGCCAATACAATTTGAAAACAACATGAAAGGGGTAGCTCAATGCGAGTTTATCAATAATCGCCATTTCAGCACTCTGTCACCCCTCTTCACTCTCCAGAAGTTCGTTGATTCCAGCAGTTCAGGCGATCGAGCCATTAGCCAATGCCATTTCTTTACAAAACCCTCTGTAGCTTCCCAATTCTTAGGGTTCCATGGCTGACCCCAGACTAGAAGAGTAGCTCCCGTGTTGTGCGTATCCCAAAACGCCATGAGATCACGACATAGCTCGTCCTCGTCTAGCCTATCACCAGCGATAATCATCAGGTCACGCATGCCAGGGAACGGGAAGAAGTCTAGCCAGGGGTGATGCGGCACAGCACGTTGGATGGCTGTTGGACGCAGACTTGAAGGAATTTGATCTTCATTGTGGTCTACGGAAGACATATTGAAGATGGAAATGGCTTCATCTGGCCGCAGCCAGTCGGGTGTCATACCGATTGCGCGTATATTATCATTGATAGCACGGTGGACGTTTAGCCGGCGGAGGCTGATCAGGTGTTCGATACGGGGAAAGCCACGCAAGAAGCTCTGGTGTGCAGCTGTCTCAAAATCCCGGCGGAAGCGCAATGCCCCTGGAGGAGCTAGGGTGCAGTTCAAGTCGTCCTCCTCATGTTCCGCGGCGTTAGTCAGAGGAAATGTGGTGACGAAGCCTGTATCATTGGGGTAGACTTCCGAAACGGACGGGTGAGAAGAAGGCTCGGAGACATTATGTGACGATGACCGTCCGTCATTAACCTTCAGTTTCAGTCCTGGTGTTAGGGCTATGGTCAATTCTTCCCAATGTAATCTGGAACAGTAGAAGATCATGCATACGGTACTTCCTTTGATTCAGGCGGTTCTGCAGCCGTCGCCGTTTTTGTTGGTCGATAACACCCGTCCAATCGTCTTCAGGTTCGCGCAGGAGCTGCTGCTGAGGCATTTGCCTTAAAGAAAGAGCCGATGAGGACTGGGCTGCGGATTTCATTGTTGACGTCGCTCATATGGTATGGTCCGAGTTAGACTGTCGTAGGGACTAGTATATACTATCTATGCAAGCTGCTGACAGCAAAAGTCATGCTTATATGCTGTGGCCGCTCCGTGACTCCACTTTAGCTTTTCCTCTTTTACCGTGAAATAACGATGTTCCAGCCTTCCATCGGACAGCTACCGTGGTTGTCCCCCACTTAATTAGGGCTAACGTCCGGGGGCAGACTTCAGGCGGCGTACGTATACTACGTACTTGGGCACAGCTTGCCAATCAATGAATGGCCCACATAAGCGGATCGCAGCTTACTTGTGGATTTCTGAGTTGAAGCTAATGCAAGTTGATTACACGCGCTGTCCCATTGGTGAAATTATTGCTTGCCGCAATCAAGGGCGTACAATAAGACTTCCAAGGTTGCTTGAAATCAATTCAATATTTGCAATAATCCCGTCTCTTGAGTTTCACAGTAGAAATGCGAAGGTCAATAGAAAATCCCAAAAGTGACGAACTTCGAAAGGCAAACAGCTCTGTTAAACCACAGTACGAAGGCACCCTCCTTCCCGCAACTGGCCTTCGCTCTGTGGGCACTCCTTTTCATTGGCAAGGAAGTTAAAGCACTATACACAACTATTAGCGCACAGAAAGAGTTCGACGACCTAGCCTTTCCCTAAAGTCGTTAGGAACGCTGTCAGTCTTTTCTCTCATTTCAAACGACAGCTATACAACCGCTGGAGCCCAATCTCTCTCACAAGACGCGCCAGACACTTATGAGATGAAAGGAACTTGCGATTCGAAATTTCAATTTTTCGATCTGCCCTACATCTCTTCCGAGGCTATTTCTATTGTATGCTCAACCTCTGATGCACAGTCTACCTTGAAGCGTTCCATCCTAGATTGCTGGGAGAGTGAATTCGGGGGAAACGAAAAGACGTTGATCGAGCGCCATTGCTCCCGTGTAACAGACGATCCATTCAGGCAATCATCAGTGACAAGTTTTTCAACATGGTTGCATCCGCCGTCCTTATTCCTTGTCTGTGTGTTGCTAGGGCTCGCTGTATGGGTATGGAGTGTACGGAATCATAATCGTCCCACATGCAGTAAGCACGACTGCATTGAGCGTCATTTGGCTCTTCAGAATGAGGACACCGTGTATGGAAAGACTTTCATTAGTTTTATGGACTTCAAGAAGTTTTCAATATCAGAGTTGCACTACATGTTCAGAATCGAAGCCATCGAATGCACGTTGCGGAAACATAATCTTTTTTTTTTTTGATCTGTTGCAGTAATAATCGGAAAAGAGAGCCACACGCCATTTGACGAAAACAGATTCCCAGCGAACAGCAGAAAGAGAGACCTGTTTGTTCGGTGTTGCAGTATTCGCTACATCTTTTCTATCGCAACCGGTAATTCAATTCTTACAGCACCGGTACTCTATTTTGAAGACAAATATAGAAGAACTATATGAGTCTAAGATGACGGCGTCTCATATACACTAAAGCAACCTTTTCTAAAACAGTTTTTAGAAATAAAATATAAATACTATCCGGCCGTGTATGTGCTAGGTGGAGTGCTGTAATGCAATATATCTGGAGCAGTTATGGTGGTGAAGTGGTCGTATGCTATGGCATTTGTCTTTAAGGGAATGTGCCCTAGCCCTAGCCCTAAGGCTAAGCCAGATACGGTGTCACTAGCATCAACCATATTCCACGGCCGTGATCAGTACAAAGTCAACTGGACATCATTTGATACTGGCTGGCTTATTCAAACAAAGAGGGAATAGGAATGGCCCCTCAGTAAATTCGCCGAGGGCCTCTAAAGAGTCACCGAGGCATAAAGTTTGACAAAGACGATGCAGGAATGAGTCAGCTGAGTCAGCGGATAGTTGATCACTCAGAAACTTTTTGTCAAAACAGTTCGTGGATGTGTACAAAGAACAAGATACCTCAAAGATTACCCAATAGGATTCCTTGTCTAGTTGAGGAGTTATTACCATCATCTTGCAAAAGAGGAATGAATACGCGTTTGCGGCGTATCGACTAAGCGCTGAGCGGAACGTTCCTTAGGGTTCCCCGCCTTTCAAATATCTTCGCCCTCAATTCCTTTGTTTCTATTAGGTGAAGGACAAGTATTCATCTGGAAGCGCCGAGGAGACGTCACATTCAATTGAGTAGGGGCGCGTTCCATCGCCACTACTACGCAGTAAAACTCTGCTCGTTCTCACGGCTCGTCGGTAGGTCGGCATTGTACAGTCAAACTTAGTTGTAGACTCAAACAGGGAAAACAATAAGAGAGTGGTAATCGACGCGGTCTGATTGGCGGTGTGGTCCTGCAGTTCTGGGTAAGTCGGTCCGAAAAAGTCCCCACACATTGTCTTCTTCGTGTGGCCCCCTCGGAACCTGGCCTGAGGCAAAGATTACCCCATCGCTTTGTCTTCTCTTCTTCTTCTTCCTTCTCTTTCACTAAACCTCCTCTCTTCCGACCAGATAGATTATATCGAGTCGCCCTGGCCTGAGTGGGCTGTATGTTCTGATCGACTCAATTTCGCTGTCAATTCATTTTCTACCCATCAAGCGCATCCGAGGAAAACACTATCGCCGCCATGGAGTCTCTTCTCAACCAGTCTCGAGCCATGTGTCCGTTCTTGAAGAGAACGTCCCCGGCCGCATTGCGATCGCTGTCAATGGCTACTCCCAGCGTCGGCCCTCGTGGCGGCACCATGTCCAACCTGCAGGTCATTGCCCGCCGCTGCCCGGTTATGAGCAAGGCCCTGGCCGTCCAGAGTTCCCGCCTCGCCTCGAAGAACTTCACCACTGCCGCCGGTGGAATTGGTGCTACCAGCAAGTTCAGGAATTTCGAAAAGGTTTCTCGCTGCCCTCTGCACACTACTGCAGGCAATGGCGCAAGTGTCGAAGTGGGCGGTACGTACGAGAAGGGTAACCGACGTAAGTTTTGAATAAGTAGTCAGAAACTCTGATTTGTCAGTTGCTGATGGTGTTTCCAGTCCGTCACCCGCCCATGGATGCTGCCAAAGCTGCTACCCGCAAGCCTGAAGTCCCTCTCGCTGGCCCTCMCCCTCGGGCTCCCGCCACGCCCAAGTTCGATTACGAGGCCTTCTACAAGAACGAGCTGGACAAGAAGCACAAGGATAAATCGTACCGCTACTTCAACAACATCAACCGTTTGGCTAAGGAATTTCCCCGTGCTCATATGGCAGCTGCTGAGGAAAAAGTGACTGTGTGGTGCTCCAACGACTACCTTGGCATGGGCCGCAATCGCGAGGTGCTCAAAAGCATGCACCAGACTCTTGAGAACTATGGTGCAGGTGCCGGAGGTACCCGTAACATCTCCGGCCATAACAAGCACGCCGTGCAGTTGGAAGGCACTTTAGCCAAGTTGCACCACAAGGAAGCAGCTTTGGTGTTCAGTTCATGCTACGTTGCTAATGATGCAACCCTTGCGACTCTGGGAAGCAAATTGCCCGATTGTGTAATTCTCTCTGACAGCTTGAACCACGCTTCGATGATCCAGGGTATTAGACACTCTGGTGCGAAGAAGATGGTTTTCAAGCACAACGACATGGTCGACCTGGAAACAAAGTTGGCCTCTCTACCGGCCGAAGTTCCCAAAATCATTGCCTTTGAATCAGTCTACAGTATGTGTGGATCTATCGCACCTATTGAGAAGATTTGCGATCTTGCCGACAAGTACGGCGCCATCACATTCTTGGACGAAGTGCACGCTGTAGGTATGTACGGCCCACATGGCGCAGGTGTCGCAGAACATCTTGATTACGACATCTATGCGTCTCAAGACACTGCCCACCCCATCAGCACTAAAGGCACTGTCATGGACCGAATTGATATCATCACTGGTACACTCGGTAAAGCTTATGGTTGTGTCGGTGGTTACATTGCCGGTTCATCTAAGCTAGTTGACACCATCCGATCTCTAGCACCCGGGTTCATTTTCACAACCTCTCTCCCCCCTGCTATCATGGCTGGTGCCAATGCGGCAATCGAATACCAGTCTGCCTACCGCCGTGACCGAACTCTCCAGCAACTCCACACTATGGCCGTCAAAGACGCCTTCAAGGAGATTGACATTCCGGTCATTCCTAACCCCTCTCACATTGTTCCTCTCCTCGTTGGTGACGCAGAGCTTGCCAAGCAAGCATCTGATATGTTGCTAGAAAACCACGGAATCTATGTACAGGCTATCAACTATCCCACCGTTCCACGTGGCGAGGAACGTCTTCGTATTACGCCTACTCCCGGACATACCAAGCAATACCAGAACGAACTTGTGCAAGCCGTCAACTCTGTTTGGAACGAGCTCGGTCTTAAGCGTACCAGCGAATGGAAGGCTCAGGGTGGCTTCGTCGGTGTTGGCGTCGAAGGTGTCGAAGAGCAGAATATGCCTATCTGGGAAGACGCCCAGCTTGGATTGAAGGAGAACGAGTCTGTGGAGGATGCGGTCAACCGTGAACTCAAGGAGCATGCACTTGAAGAGCAGGCGTTGCTTGCCAAGGCTGTTCATGCTATGCGAACCGGCGGTGTTGACACTACTGTTAATGCTACTGGATTTGCAGCTGGAACTCCTGTCACAGTTGCCGCTTAATTGTCTCTTGCTTGATCTACTTTGAGTGACTGACCCATATCCACTCGTTCTTCGCCAAGTACATGATAGTTTATATTCGATTCTTGTCAAGACATCATCGTCGTCCTGCCCGGGAGCCTGTCTTTTCATTAATTCCAGGCTCTATATCTCAGGGCTCATGGCTGTCTTGTCCTTATTGTATATTGTACGCATCGTCAGAGCCCATGTAGGACTGTCAATTGATTGTGTATAGCCTTCGGGCATGGTCATCATTTTCCATAATGTTCGTAGAGCCGTAGATGCGTATCGCTACGTCAGGTGACATTTTATCCAATGTAATGGTATCAAGAATCTCTTATCAATTCTTACCTAGGCACCTGCGATAGGTAATGGATCACATGGAAAAGGCACATGTCATATTCCCGACGGGCTATTATGCATGACTATATCACATACATGTATCAAACCTTAGTTCGTATCTCATGAAGACGAAAACTCTTGTCTTCGGTCAGAGAACCGTTATCTAGGCTCCATTATCCTCTAGGTGCGGAGTATATCGACGTATTGAAATACTCACAATACGCGGGCCACGTATTAAATATTGAGAAGATTCAACGTCATACGCATCACGTGATGCGTCAGCCACACCGTCACCCGCCCGCGAGCTTTACCTAGGCAGGGTGCTGCTGCCGTCATTGACGTTTCCGTCTCTTACGTCTTTTTCTGTAACCTCGCACACACATCCCCATCATCAACATCACATACCCCTCAAGGACATCTACCATCAACCATTTTATCTAGAACATATATATTATCTGTTGGTGCTATATCATTTCTTTCTTACTCTGGAAAAACAATTAATCGGTCTTTTGTGTTCAGATCTACCGTCGATATGGCCAGCTTTCAGGATCGTGCGCAGCACCAGATTGCGCAACTTGACAAGGAGGTGAGATTCATTCCCTTGATCTCCCATATTCTATTGAAGGAGTATCTATTGATACTCGAATTGTCACTCAATATAAATCGAAAAATCTCAAATGATTCACTGCTGACTTGCATAATAGCTCTCCAAATACCCCCTCCTCAACAACCTCGAAAGACAAACCTCCGTCCCCAAGGTCTACGCCATCCTCGGTGTTGTCGGCATCTACTTTTTCCTCGTCTTCTTCAACATCGCTGGCGAGTTTTTGGTTAACTTTGCCGGGTTTTTGATTCCGGGTTATTACTCACTTCATGCCTTGTTTACCTCTGGTACGGCTGATGATACTCAGGTCAGTTTTTTTTCGTGCTTTGATCGTTAATAAGGGATATGTTGCTAATATTATTATTTTAGTGGTTGACTGTAAGTGCGATTGATTCGTGAATAGCAGAAGTTCGAGGTACTGACATGCGCTAGTACTGGGTTGTGTACGCTTTCTTGACTGTCATCGAGAGCGCTATCAACGCCTCCTACTGGTTCCGTAAGTGGCTTTTCTACAGAATGAACTTGCATTGCTCTGTTTACTAATATATCTACTTAGCCTTCTACTACATCTTCAAGTTTGTCCTTGTTCTCTGGATGGCCCTTCCTCAGTTCGGGTATGTGATAAGTGTTCAATGATTTGCGTGGTATAACTCTAACATTCGGATAGCGGCGCCCAAATCGTCTTCCACTCCTTCATCCAGCCATTGTTCGCCCGTTTCTTCTCCAGCGGTTCGACCTCTTCTAACTTGAAGGCTCAGGCTGAGGCTGCTAGCAAGTCGCAGTAAATACTGCATCAATTCGAGAGGTCCAGACAATCGACATTGAATACTAGCATTATGAAATCTAGTATCACCCATGGACTGCTCTTGGACTGAAGTGCCGATCTTTAGCTATTCGCATGTCAATTGAAGCTTATCCCGCATCTCTTGCTTGCTGATATGATATGATATGTTATGGTGGAGAGAGATATAGAGACCTGGGTTATCAACGCAGGGAAGGGTCTGTAATTTTACAGACTCATTTTATTCAATTTTTGTCATTTTTTGGATTTGTGATGTTTGCTTTCCTTGATATTCTGTCATGAGCGTATTGATCATGTATGAGATCTCAAGTTTTATGAAAGTTTCTCAGCAGCGGTGGCGATAATGCTTGGATGTCTTGCGCAATGAACCTTGCGACAATGAATATGAGTTTGTTGGTGTTTCGTTAATGATTAGTCAATCGTCCTTCGCGTTTTCGTAATTATAGATGTGGGTTTTCCACCTGCTGATGCAGATTGGGATGTGGCGCAGATACCACTAGCGATGATAGATGATAATGGTGTTGAATGTCATCCACTCAATACAAGCTGATACGATTGCCCCAGCTGTCCGTCCGCGGATTGAGGACGATTCGGTATGGGAATGGATTCGAATCACTTGTCGTGATAATTGGTATATGGTCTTTATCCCGGTTCACGTTTGCAAGGATCTTCAATGCTGCCTTTTGCAGCATGTTCTCCATGGCTTTTCGGACTTTTGCGCGTTCTATAAGTAGTCAATATGATGCCTTGAATAAGCACGTAAGAGGGCATMCCCGACTCCGTCCTCGGCGTCGCAATCGTCACATCCAAAGTCCAAATCTCCCAACATACCTCCTCCTCCCCCTTTCCCGCCAGACTGCCAAACCACATGCCCGATTTTCTGATCTTCTTTTCAAAAAATTCGACGGCCATACGCCCTCGGACTCCGTTTCCGGCACTGTAGGAGTTGGAGGATGTCGAGAGGTGTTGGCGCACGAGGGCGTTGACGCGCGAGTCGATCAGGGTTTCGAGTTCGACATCGTTTACAGTTGGGAGGGTGAGGTCGAGGATTTCGACGGAGCCGGGGCGGATGGACGGGAAGTATCGGTGGAAGAAGATGAGGTTCAAGACGCCTATTGTTGCGTTAGTTCGTAGTCTGCACAACTTCCAATCTACGTCGGATAGACGTAAATCAGTCAAGATAGGCTAATCACCTTTCAGCACGTCTTTGACAGAATTTGAATCGGCAAAGATCTCAAGAAAGTACTCTGGCGGATTGCGGCGGGGCTCCATCCTGGCTCAAATTTTTGTTTTTAGCTCGAAATTTCGTGTTCTTCTCAACCGCGGCAAAACTGTCTGCTTTCAACTCGAGCGGAAAAATCAATTTCCTCGCTGAGATTCGCAAAACAGTCAATTAAGCCGGGTGCGCAGATATGAGATGTGAGGTCGTGAAAGAGCAAGGTGGCGCATTTGTATAGTTTGAGGTTGGTGGTGGGGATAGCCGTTGCCGGACGCCAGTAAGTATGAGATAGTAATCAGTATGCAGAAGGGAAATCGGGGCTAATGCCGCGCATTATTCATTACCGCTATTTGCGGCGTGGAGAGGAATTCAAGTGGGATGAGGAAAATTCGAGCTGGGCTACTTGGAGTAGTTGCTGACGGTTTAAGTGTACGCAGAGGGGCGTCACTAAAATAGCAGCTAAACTGCCTAAACCCCTCCATGTGTCGGCCACCGTCGGGGCTCAGCCATGCACTCGGTAGCCCCATTGCCCCCATGCATGGAATATCGAATCTACATCTAATTACTGTTGCTTCCATTAATTACGATCTTACGTAGGCGAGTAACAATCAATGGTCTATTTGCTTTCTAAATCAGGGGAGCATATTCAATAGGCATCTATCTATACTATCATTACTATGTACTAGTAAGTTCTTCAGAATCAAAGACCTTGTATAGCCGTGTATAGTACGTCATGGGCCGAATGACCCAAAGGCACGCCTAGATGTGCCACCTGAGGCATCACTGCCAACCCTTATTGTTCAGGCAGAAATGTATACAAGGAACGTGCCAGCCAGTTACCACGGTTGAAGGCAAAGGCAAGCCCAAGTCACGGGACGGGGCAGCCGCTACTGAGTTGCCGAGGAAGGAAGTAACAATGAACCCAAGCGCAGATCGGATAAGCTACAGCTTTCCATTATTTCTCGTTCCATTTTCAATTCTGATTTCTCTTTTTTAGCATTCACCCTTATACAATGTCGTGAATCTTTTTATCAACAGCGAAATAACAAACTCATTCACATCACCACGCCGACACCATGATCGGAGCTACCAGGCGCTGGTTTCGCCGCAATCGCAAAGGCCTCGCAATAGGAGCCGGTATTATCGGCGTGGGCTACGTCGCCGGACAATATGTGTTATCCAAGTTTACAGAAGCACGCGAGCGCATGAACAGTGACAGGATAGCCAAGGAAAAGTACGTCAACAATATGTTCAAGCAATTGGGCTACATACTGACTGATCTCGTGCGTGATTAGTCTCCGTCGACGATTCGAACAAAACCAAGCCGATTGTACCTTTACCGTACTCGCACTTCTCCCAACAGCGACTGAGAATATCCTTGAAGCTCTTCCGGTCGAAGAGCTCACCCAAGAGTTGCAGAGGAAACGAGCAGAGCGACTAGCCAGAACTAGCGGGTCAGATGTGCTCACATCCGAGCCGAGTTCTTCGACGGCTCCTAGTGTCACAGAAGAGGATGGCAAGAGTTTGACCAGCTTCCAGGCTGATAGCTTTATCCATGCGAGCCAGTTGGCTGATTCCACAACGTCGGATGAGCGGCCTAGACGGAGCAAGGCACAGCTGTGGAATGATGTCAAGATATTCTGTGAGTGCCAATCCAGCTAATTTATACACTGAAGTACGCTCATCACTACCAGCAATAACGAGATCCATCGTCCTCATATATACATTGTCTCTATTGACTATTTTCACCCGAATCCAGCTCAACCTCCTCGGTAGACGGAGCTATCTCTCCAGTGTCCTCGCACTCGCCAGTCCCGTGGGATCAAGCATCCGCCTCGAAGACCACGCCGATGATTCACAAGCGTTCGGTAATGATTTTGAAACCAACAGACGGTACTTGACATTTAGCTGGTGGCTGTTGCATCGAGGATGGAAGGATCTGATGGAGAATGTCCGCGTCGCCGTGGAGGAGGTATTCGGACCGCTCAACCCTCGGGAAGATATTACACTCAACAAGCTCTCGGAGTTGATGTTAGATGTCCGTAAACGGGTTGAGGGAGCTACAGAGGAAGATCGAAAGTATGTCAAGATTCTAGCGTGTTTATAGCTCATTGCTGACGACGTAGGGTCAAACCATGGCTCCCATATTTGCTTCCTCGAAAGGAAGATGAAGATATGGTATTGCAAGAATCAGGAGTACTCAGCTCCGACACGTCATCATCACCACAAACGACAGCCAACTTGAGACAACTACTCGATGAGACATCCGACCTGATCGAGTCTCCCTCATTCAGCCGGATTTTGACATCATTGAATAATGAAGGTTTCGCCAAGCTAGTTGAGCAAAAGTGCGCTAATAGTCTCTTCAAACAACCAACATCTGAGCCAGCTCCTATGACTACCTTCTCTTCGGCTGCTACCATCGTCCCAGCTTCGTTGTCGTCTTCGCCCAAGGCCAAGCTTGCAACAGTTTTGGCTCTGATTACCCGCGAGAGTCACGTTATTGGAAACGGTACAAATCCACCCAATGAATATCTCGAAGCAATGGAACAGAGTGTTCAGGAATTGGAGGCTTTTGCTGCTGTGATTTATAGCTCCAATTTTCATCTTGGACTACTAGAGTCTGAAAATGCTGCTTCCGCCAAAGTTGTGGAGGAAACTCAATCAGGATTGAGACCAGCTGATATTGCTTCAACTGAGCAATCGATAGCTGCGAAGGAAGAGAAGGAAGCATCGATAGTTGATAATGCATTCGAGAAGATTTGGGGGAAAGCCGTTGAGCGTTCTGGTTCTGGGGATGAGGCGTAAACATATGACATGACGATTTGGATATGTAATATCAGATATGCGTATATCATGTTTTTAGTCGTTGTATTTGACGATCATGGGGTGCTTGCATGTAACGAGGCCACGGTGCACTATCATGAATAGATATGAATATCAACTACTTGATATGATTTTGACTCCTAGTATCAGAATCTCATAGTCTTCATCAATCGATTTACACACTTTTGAATGTCCAAAATATTCGGTCCTGAAATAGGAAACCAATAACGTCCAACTCCAAACATGTACATGAAACAAACCGCTTAAGGAAATCCTCTCTTTCTCCCTTTTGATATCAAGTCTACCGTCTCGGTCCACCGCCCCTCGACACCTTGGGAAAATCCAACGGAAGCCTCAGCTTGCAGACTCTCCTATTCGCCGCCTCGGCCTTAGTCTTGATACCAAACTTGGCGAATTCGCTTTCCCTCGGCTTGTCAGATCTACAGCCTAATTCCCTGAAATATTGCGTGACGGTGGTTGTGTCCAGACGAAGGTCGTCGCGGAGATCCGACGGATCAGTGGCCAGTTCGGTAGGCGTGTTTCCGCCGAGAGAGCTGGTGCCGCCATCCTTTGCGGGCGCAGGCGGAATGTGCAGAGATAAAGCGCAGAGGGTGGTGTGAAGCAGCGTAATATTGTGCGCTACCATCACCCCACCAGGCGCATATTTGCGGCGTATGGCTTCCACCACGGGGTCCGGGAGAAGAGCTGTTGCCGACGAACCACCGGACAACACCTTCTTGAGGTCTGCGCGGAGAGGTATGCGTTTGCTGCCTGGTGGATCGGAGCCTTTCCCTCGTTTGATATTTTTGCTAAGCTCGATGAGAGCGAGGATGTAGCGGAGGACTTGGAGGTGGGTGACGTTTGTCGATTTCACAACCGCGTCCACGCGGTGCGCCACGTAGCGGGATGTGCTGGTAATTGCTTCGCCGGCATTGACAGCATCCTGCCATTCTTGAGTGGGCATTTGGTTGAGTGTCGATACGCCGCCTGCAACCAGTGACTCGAGCGTGTAGACTTCTGACGGGTGCGTGGCGGACAGGTTGGCGGTTGGAATGGGCTTGTTGGCCTGGACTTGTGCTTGAAGTTCTTGCGCCTTGAGGTTGGCCGTTGCGATACCCTGTGCGGGCATCGACGACAAAATCGCCGATTCAATAGCACCCGTAGCACCGGCAGGCGCAAGCATGCTATTCTCAGCCTCGGATTGAGCCGCTTTACGTGACGCTTTTGTGCCGAATGCCTCTGTGAGCGCTTTCCTTTGATCGCGGTATGCCGCAGTCTCGTAGTCACTCTCATCATCTTCCGCAACTTCCTTGTTGTGCTTCTTCACTGAACTGCGTAGCGTCATTCGCCGCACTTCGACGAATTGCCATGTCTTTTGGTCCGGGTCGACAATGGCGACGTAATGCTTCAATTGAGAGTCGGCGTCTTCGGTGGCTTCGGTGCCGATAAAGTCTAGGACTGGGTGTTCGGAGGATTGGAGCAGGAGTTCGGTAGAGACGATGCCTTTGTTTCGGCCTGACGAGGCTTTTTTTGTCGTGGATTCTTTGGTGTAGGGTTTGAAGCCGTGGAGTTTTTTGGGGAATTGGAGGCCGGGTGCGTTTACTGTCATGCATTAGTCAAGTCTGCGCTGGATGGCTCCAATCGTTTCAATTGAAAGAGGTGACATACTCAACACAGGAGCAAGCTCGTTGTCATCTTTGAGCACACTCGCGGTCAATGGAGGTAAATCTTGCGCTTGAATAGCAGGCTTTTTGCTGGGACGCTCGTGTCTGTCCGAGTCTCTTTTGCGCTTTTTCTCGACCTTGTCGGAGGCCATTTTCTCTTATGGAAATAAATCAGAAGCTGTATATTGTAATTACCATACCATGGATGGCGAACAGCCTCTGTCAATCCAGCTGGTGTGGTGAACGACTGCGGAAATTCCGTATTGAAAATGGCGGAGTTAGAAAAAAATTGTCGGCGTTGTAAGAGGATAAGATATCTCTGCCGCACGGACCACCATTTCTACTTGCTATATGTAGGATTTGTTTATGACATCAACTCCTTGTAAAAAAAATCTCGAAATCATAACAAAAGGTAAGATGCTTGTCGCCAGTAACAACACGGCTCAGGCAACTCCTTAATCCCAGACTCGGCCTGCATCGGCCCTACAAAATCATTCCACAAATCCTAAACCTAAACCCCGTTGCAGGCGGAAAGTAAAGCAACCCAGCTGCATTTGACGAGCTCGTGACAGCGAACTGGGTAATATACTGCTGTAATATCATCGCAAAAGTCGCATTTACTCAAGCTGATCCATCGTCATAAAAGGCGTACGACAAGTCGGCGCCGTGAAAAGCTGGAGGACCGAGAATTGGTACGGGTGCGTTGCAGGCAGAAAAGCCGCATAGTTCATGTAGCAAGGGAGTTGGTTTATAACGAGTTATTGATTGCGTATACCCGATATTGAAAGAATAATAGGCTCGCTTACCACGGTTTGACCTTCATTCAATTTGTATCCCACGCCTAGGACCACGTTGGAATGACAGAAGATATAAGTGGCCACAACGTCACCCATGAAATCAGAAAACTTATTAATGATGCGGCCATGGTGTGAGTAAGCTTTAATTGGGTATTGTCTATGAGGTTGAGAGAAAAGGTCAAATTGAATTGCAGTGGTTGCACAGAGCACGAGCTTATGGGATATTACCCAATGCCTTCAATTCTACATACAGAGCCCTAATCCAACAAAGAAATATGTATAATTTAGACTGCAAAGACTGGACTCCTCACATTTTTTGATGTTTCTAAAACTTCGGCAGGGAAAGCAACCGGAAATACACTTTTTAATTGTCAGAGAGCGTATAAATTGGCCCCGTATTTTTTCGACTGCATTTCAGATTCTCACCCGACAGCGTACTACGGAGTGACGGGCAATCCATCGGATACCCACCTCGGGCGATGACGTTAAGAAAATGATTTTATCGCATCAAGCAATCCTACAAGACTGTATACAAAAGTGGTTCTTGGCTGGATTACTCATTTGCAGCGCTTAGAAATCAGGTCTTGCTGGAAATCACTGAGGTTTTTCGGCCATTCCGTTCGGAAGCTCCGCACAGTAGAAAGAGAGTCCTTTTGAAGTATATAAACAAGTACCGAATATGTATCTTTTCCCAATAAATAACTATTGTATATCAAAACCAACATTAAATTACCTATCCACTACAAACCGTCTCGCTACACTACCGAAAATGGCCTCCAGCCCAAGTATAGACGAACTCTTGAAGCGTAATGCGTACGTTTAGATCATCACACACGTGAGTCGACACCCTAGCTAATCACGACACGGGGGTATATAGTAAAAGGATGGAAACATTCCAACCCATACCCTCCCTGGCCGAGATCAGTCAACTTCCTCCTGATCAGAGCTTGCCAATGCCAAAGATATTTATAGGTAGGACTACTCCCCCGTCCCCAGGAAACAGAGTGCTAACCAGATTTTCGATGCTAGTGTCCTGTTGCGATAATCGAGTTGACCCTTGGGACATATTAGGGCTTGAAAAATGGGGTATTTCCCTCAGAATTCCGAGGAATTTCTTGAATGCTAACTCTGGCAGATGCGGTCGTTACTCGAGGTGCTGCAGGCCGCATGGCCTCTCAGTTCAGTAATCTGCTGTTCCTCGACCATGTCTTGAAGTTCACAGATATAATGATCATGCACCACACAGGTAGTCTATTGTCCTCACTACGCCGAAATTTAACTAACGAGATATATTGCAGATTGCTCAGCACAACTCTTTGCCAACGCAGACGTGTGTCAGGTACTAAGCGAGCGCGCCCCTGATGCCTCTGGCAAAGTTGACGATCTCATACTTCCCGGATTCGAGGAGTAAGTCTTATCCAATCCCAAATGAGTACAAAATTATCGAGTTCTGATCTGATCGACTCGATGTAGTCTTGAGCGTAGCGTGCAAGAGGATGTGCAGCTCGTGAAGCGTTCGCCGCTTGTGCGAAAGGAGCTTGCTGAGCGGACGAGGGGGTTTGTGTATGATATCAAGACTGGGGAGGTGAAGCCTGTAGCTGAGGTGAGCTCTGCTTGAGCTGTGCTCGAGCTTGATGTATAACAATTATATGTTTGATGTATAACCTTTTATACCTTTTGATCTGTAGATGTAGATAAAGTGCAGCGGGGAAAGGGCGGACATGTATTATGGGACTAGCCCGGAATAGGAAACCACCTCCTCGCTTTACAAGAGCACGCACAACCAGTCAATTACGTCAAGACTGACCTCTCGAGAAATAATATCGTTGTCTGTTTATAGGCAAGCTCTACTCGAGTATCATTATAAAGATGTATAGAAACACAAAGTTCATTTTTTTGATTGAGTAAATAAATCGTTAAGACATCTCCACATGGTCATTCACATCGCAAGACTCGTCATAAGCGCAACAAAACACCCACGTCGAGCAGTCACGATAGCAAAATCGCAGGTAATAATTGACCAGATCCTCATCATGAACCCGAAGAGACAGGAAAAATCAAGGCAAATCGTATCGCATGAATGACCGAAGCCATCCAGACCCTTGTTCCTTTCCTACTCCCCTTCCCAGCGCCATCCAAACACACGGCATTTTTTTCGTAAAAGAAAAAAATAATCCCCGTTCGAGAAAAATGGACAAGTTTCCCAGACTTCGTCCATCTCATTTGATTGTTGCACTTTTCGAACCAAGCACCAGCACCAAATCTGCCCAAGATAAACCGTAAACTTTTGGTATAGAGCTCGGCGACTGGAATAAATTGCTGAAAGATTTGACAGCTCCAGATAAACGATTTTTCGTCTGGCGATTATATGAAAATAAAAATTACAAGGCGAGCTCTTGGACAATCCCGATCGAGAAAGGAATGACGTTTCGAATAAAACTCATTATGTCGTGTTTGATTATTCAACGGAAGGCTTCATCATGACAGAACTGAGATGGAGGGGCCGAGCGTTTATTTGCTGTGACACAATTAACCATTGCCTTTGAATCAAACAGGTAGGCGACGAGACTTACGATCTGGCTCTGACCTTTCTTCTCTTACGCTTGAGACGGCGAACGCGCTTCTTTCTCCACTTAGCTCTCATCTTCGCAGATGTTTCGAGACTGTCGTGACATGTTAGCAAAAGCTCGAGGCAAAACAACGACGTCAATTGAGCTCGTATCGGCAGCTAGTCGTACAATTGCAATGACGGGAAGTCATTGCAGTCGTAATACTTTTTTTCATCGATACCGTCGAACAATTGAAGGCGAAAAGGTAACTTACACTTGTCTTTGAAAATGAGGAGATGGTTGTAGGAATGATCAAGATGAGAGAGCTTCACAGCGGCTTTGAATGTGTGTGGGCGCTGACTAAGCTTCTCGTCTAAGAGGCTGCGCTAGCCTGTTGCGGAAGGTTATCGCGGGGCCGGCATGCCTTGTTTTTCAGGCGCAACATGTACTCACTCCCCTCACGCACTCCGGCCTCGGCTGCGAATATTATGTTGTAAAGTGAAATGGATCCTTATCAGGACAAAAAATTTTCAATAGAATGGTAGTGTGGGTGCCGTTTCTATCACTGGTGTGGATTACAAGAGGGTGTGCGTGGAAGAATCCTCATGTATTGACCAAGGACAATCAATTTGTAGCTACCTAGCTACCAGAGCTATAATTATGGACCTTGTTTGTATTTATCTAGTAGATGTACCGGTAACTAGGCGCCAAATCTCCCAGATCCTTCGTCTTGTCGTCGGTTAGTTGATCACTAGCACCCGGACTGGGGATCGTGGCATCACGATCCTTTTGACGGTTCGCATGCCAAATCCCAAGCAAGTATACAATACAAGCCACTGCCGATAGACACGTGAATGAAATGCAAATGATGAATCCATTGCGATACTCAGGTGCATCTTTCGAGAGGAACGAATATGTAGCGATGATTCCGCCGACTATTCTAGTCAGTATATCTCGTCAGACAGAAAGAAGGTGGAATGGACGTACTGTTTCCGAATCCAACCTGCCATGCTGTTCCCACACTCCTCCTCTTGTGTCCGCCCAGATTCATCGCGAACCAACAGACAATCACAGGCATGGCAGAGTACGTGCCCGAAGTAACCAAGAACAACGCTCCGTACTCGACATGTCTGTGATTGTGGATGTTGAGTAACATGGCCAAGCCCACCAGCGTGATACATATCGGAATGATAGTAAACAAGAATCGGTGGCGTAGTCTGTCAGAAAAATAGGCAACTACCTGGGAAAACGCGAATGCTGCTGCCCAGGGAGGAACGGAGTATAGTTGGGTGGTGAGAGCTGTTCAGTCAGTGGGTGTATATCATTCAATCTTTGATGAGGATTTACATACCGCTGTAGCCATAGCTCTTGATAATGGAATTGGCGAAGTAGGCGTATCCTAGACTGTCAGTCATGTGTCTTCGAAGTCAGGATGCGATAAATACCATAAGCCGGGACAATAAGTCCAAAGTATGCCAATCCTCCGACGAATATCTTGTCTAGAAGAGACATTAATTTCTCTGCTTCAGAACCAGCAGGTGGAAAACTTACAATCCTTAAAAACTTCTAACGCATCTCTCCACGTAATAGTCTCTGCGTGCTCCGACTTGCCTGTATCCTTCTCCAGCTTCGCCTTGATAAACGCCCTCTCCTCTTCATCCAACCACTTCACCGTCTCTGGAAAATCAGGCAGAGTCCAAAACCATATAACAGCAATAACTATCGTCAGCAGTCCCTCGATAATGAAAAGCCATCGCCAGCCCCTGTAGCCTCGGATACCGTTCATTTTGCCGATTCCGTAGGCCAGAACGCCGCCGAATGCGCCGGCCAGAGTCGCGGAGCCGAAGAAGAAGGAGAAGCGTTTTTGGGCTTCGCCGCGGGTGTACCAGCAGGACATGAGGTAGAAGCCTGTAAACATTAGATAATTTTCAACGCTGGGGGGTATCGGTACATACATCCTGGAAACCTGCGCCGTCAATTAGTACTTAGCAAGACACAGAGAGGTCATGAGGTATACTTACATGCCCGTCTCAAACAACCCCAGAAAGAAGCGAGTAGCCATCAAACCACCCCAATTCTGCACCAGGCCCTGCATAATCATAACAAACCCAAACATGCCCATGCAAAACGACAACCATACATGTGGTTTGAGTTTTTTGAGCAGAATATTCGATGGGATCTGTCATCATTAGCCTAATTAACTATACCACCCTTTTCCCACTAGCTAGAGTTGCATACCTCAAAAATGATATACGGAATAAAAAAGATGGTCAAGGCAGTATTGTACTTTGTCCCCGTCTGAATATCGAGATCTTGCTGCAGGCCGAAAAGGACTGCATTGCTAATATTCACTCTGTCCAGAACCAACAATCGCCATTAGTCGCATTGAGTTGGCCAGAGGGCAGAGAAGAGAACAAACCGATCGAGAAACGCCATGAGATACAGCACACACAGAAACGGGAGGACGTGTAGATCAACCTTGGCCATTAATCTGCGCTCCGTGGTGGTGGTGAGTTGCGGAATGTCGATGGGCGACTCGACGTCGCTTTCGGTTTTGCCGTGGATGTTGGGGTCATTGTCTGTGATTGTTAGCTCTTCGGACAAAGTACGAAGGGATTGAGGGCTGTACTGAATGCAGTCATCTTGTCATCAGAGATTGTGGGATTCATTCTCAAATCTCGGAGCGCGTACTTAACAAGAGTGTAACGTTGAAGAAGTCAAAAACCAACAAAGAAACAAAAAGAGGAAGATAATCTACACCTACAAAGTCTTTTCCAGCTGAGCTATGCCGATAGGGAATAGCTCGCCGCATGCTTACTACTTGGTACTACGTAAGTAAGTGCCTGCTTAGTCCTGTTTCTTGAATCGGATTATCATGTACTGAAATACGAGGCTCTGGATCAAGCGGCCCGCTCAATGCCCGTAGTGAGCTTGGCCTTGGCTCAGATACACCGTACTAATGTCCTACGTACGGGTCCAGATCTATGCTATAGATCCGATGTCGGTCGGCAGTAACTCCTAAACTGTTCTTCTGATGGAGTCTATTGAAAGTCGAAGATAATTCAATTTGGAAGTAGATCTTGGCCTTCTCCACGAGACCCTGGTTCGTCTGGCTTCAACCAATTACATACCGCGAAGTCTTTCCACCGTCCCGCCGTCCCCGCAATTTACTTCAAAATTAAGTTCAAATTCGAGCATCGGCCACAATTTCCTATTACGGTTGGTAAATCTTCTATTTAGCAGATATATAGTATACATCACAACAGAACGTCAAAGAACTCAGACAGCGACAAGAGGATCTGGAACCATCCATTGTGCTCTTCTATATCGTCTTTGACTGAACTCTCAATCGACAAAGGAGCAGAAAACGGCGCACTTTTAGCCGAGCTGCCGACCAAAATATAATCCTCAATCACCGCCGTTCCATTAACAATAGCTTCCACCTCATCATCCGTACATGTCGCCCAGAGCGCAAGAACGTAGCACATCGACTCCGGCATGGGCGGAGCCTCATTCTTGACGTCCCAGGTACTCGACGGTCCCTCGGTGGCATACGTCGCATTTTCTACGGTCGAGACTCGACCAGTTGCAATATCCAAATTCGACAACGACCGATTGAAAATCGCAAACGACGTCTCCGGTTGATAGGCTGGTACTTCGTGACCCGCTTGATATACACGCGTAAACGAGAAGTTGCCGTACTGGCGAATCTTGCCGCCGACAAAAGTGTCGTTTGTGTATAGATCTGCGTAACCTGCAGACCTGAATTTATCTGCGTCACTGTATTCAACGGCGAGACTGACTTCTTCGCCTCCGATCCAGTTGCATGCGTAGTCACGATCGCCGTAGACAAGGGCGACTTTTATGCCTTGGTCCAAGACATATGCAATATCTTCGAGATAGCCTAAAACATCGGAACGGGCGTAGTCGCCCGTGTTCTGGAAAGCGGCGTACACAGACTCGACGCTTTCGGTCCAATTGACTGCAGCGCCGATTGCACCCAAAACCCAGCTCTGGCTTAGATAGCCCATAAAGTAATTCGGCGGGAATGGGTCGAGAACCTCGTGCGTAATGTCGTAGTAACCGCGACCACCGAATTCAGTATATGGTCCTTCTAAGGCATTACTGCAATAATCAGATGCATTGTGACATGCACCGTTAACCGTCTCATTGTTCCCCAGACTCAACGGATCGCCCACCGCAGCGAGGGCACGACATGCCAGTATCTGATCTCGACATCCGCCTTCTTTATTCCATGAATCCACAGCCGCTTCATAAACAGTCTGATTAATCGCCTCAATGCCGTATGTATTATTATACGCGAATTCCGCATAACTCAGATCCTGCGTCAACAGATCCACACACCCGTTGATAATCCCCAGAGTATCCATATGAATCGCGTGATGACCCTGCAAACTTCCGTCCGCAATCTTCTGATTTTGTTGCTGGAAAAACGCCGTAAAACTGGGACCGTATCGTCCACCATACGACTCCGTCCACAGACTGACTCTATCATTCCCAGGCTTATACTCTGGAAACTCCGAAAACCACACCTGCGCAAACTCCCACAACGCTTTCGCCGCATTCTCGGTGTTGTTTGCAGTCGAGCGCGTACCTTCAATAGTCGGAAACGTGCCCACCAAAAACGTGCTGTTCTGTTCCGGAACGGACGACATCTCATCATCCAACGGCTTGAGTTCGCCCGTGACCAGATTATACGTCCCATTCTGCAACTCATCGTAACTGAAACCAACCTGATTCGGTTGATCGATGTATATAACATTCGCATAATTATTCCACGAGTGCGGATTGAGGGTCGTCGAATTCGAGTCCGCGTTTACTCTGCAAGGGCCATTCTCTTGAAATAGGCCGATCATAGATGAGGACCCAGGGCCGCCGTTCATCCATATTGTCAAGGGAGCGTTGACAGGGTCGTGCCGCGATTCGAAGAACCAGAAGAATGTGTTGATGGAGTAGTTTTGGTCGAGGTGCACGTCGTCGAGGGTATGTGGTGGGAGGTGGACGTAGCCGGAGAAGGATTTGACGTTGGGCGTCGTTTCGCAGATTCCGGGCTGTAGCAGTCAGCATATACTATCACAATCCGTGGGAAAAAGGGAGTGCTAGGTGCTGACCTCCTTATAGGATATAGTCACGCCTTCGGTCACGTTGGACTTGATGACAGTGAGACCCTCGCGTGGAGGAGGAAAGTATTGCGCCGAGACGGTCGCAGCCAGACTGGCAGCAGTGAAGAAGGAGCGAATCATAATGATCAAAACGAATCAAGTTTGTAAACGATCATGTAAGGAGCGATTCTAAGAACGATGTTGTAGCGCGTTAAGCCCCTATGCCGAGGGAATGTATAGCGTTAAGGGACAGAAATGATAGTATGCGAGATCACTCAGTGACTCAATATCAATAATTAAAGTAAAAGGCTAACATAACAACAAATCCAACGAGATAACGAGTGTGGTTATGAAGTGGTAGGTGTGAAACGGACTCGAAATCGAGTCTGCCTGTCGCCAAGCCTTCTTATCAGAAACTCCGATAAGCCTACGATTATGAGGATCACTTGACCAATAGATGTTTGGATCCATCTCGAAGAGCTTGATGGTTTTCCATTTTTCTGATACAGGAGTAATATGTATGTCGTCATGGATCTCGTATTGGTCTACATGCTCACCTTCAACAAATAGCGCTGCCGAATCTGAGCAATATCATAGACAATGTACTCATTGTAAGCCAGGCTGCAAGGAATATTATCCAAAGTTTTCAGTCCAGATGACACATCAGGCATCACGACACCCTGCAAACTCGGATGCACGCATGAAGCATCCTTCCATCCCTCAGGAACCGTGCTTCCCATTCCCAGAGTGGCCAGCTTCCCGTTCGCTTTGGCGTCCTCACCAGCCGTATAGCTCGAATGGACGAGTTCCTGCATTGGGTTGCCTAGCTGGACCTCACAAAGAAGCATCAAGCCAACACCTCGACTGGCATGAGAATTACAGTAACCGGCTGATTTTGTGGATATGTCGGCGAAGTAAACACCTTTGCCGAACATGTACCCGTTCACAGGGGCTTCAGGTGGTGCAATACGCAGACCCTGGCTGAGGATACCACCGAAGTTGGTGGAGCGAGAACCATGCCACAAAAGTCGACGATTGTCGTTAGGCAGTTTGGTCATTCCGGCTTCTTCAAAGCGGCCGTGCTCGCCGTTACGTTCGATGCGGAAAATATCTTGTGGCTGATTTCATAAGAAACTGCACTAATTTGATGTAACAGAGTGCTTACCTTGAGATTCCAGTGATGAGTCGGCCCAGTTGCTCCAATCAGATACTTTGAAATTTCTGCAAACTCCGATGATGAATGGTCCACTGTAGCTGTCAGTCAGTGCTTCACCTTTTCTAACTTTTCTTGACGATGTAAAGCTTACGTGGCGTCATTTCGTCCAGGTTCAAACCCTCAAACTGTTTGTCCAAGAAATGAATCTCGCTGTCAGCTGTAAGAGAGTCACTGAAAATCTGGTTCGAAATCTCCATGTCTGTCAAGTTATCAAGTAACTCGACTTCCTTTTTCAACATAGAGCTATGACTGATCACCGGTGGTCGATTGCGTCCGAATGCATGGGGAATGATGGTGAAATAACGGTTACTGAGGGTCTCGAGTGCCGTACCAAGAGGTTGCTGGTATTTGCTCGCCGCAAGAGAGGCATCATTTAGCAACTCTGATAGGTCTTTCAACGCCTGAAACCCAGTTTGCAGAGTACGCTTGCTAAGTTTTCCCAATGGCAACTTGTTCGCGTCGAAATTCAACTCCTGCAATGCATTTAACGCGTATTCCTGATTGAAAATAAGCGAGACAACTTCCTGGATAGGCTTCGCGAGCTTGCTTTCAGGGGGTGGGCGTTCGTTTTCGTCTGTCTTTTTCTTGTTTTTCTTAGCTGCGTTAGCCTCCTCTGCGCCTGGATCATCCTCTTCGTAATCCCTTTCCACGAACGAGTATTTGCCTGGTTTGGGATCATTCAATCGATCCTTCCAGGCGAGACCAGATTTGTCTCTGAACTTCTTCTCGAATGTCTTTTTGGCACTTTCGAAATCGGTCGGGCCCAACAAGGCGCTTGCACCGAGTTCGCCGACTCGACCCCAACGTGTCCAGGTACTGTATGAATTCTGTTTTGTCTTGGATTTGAGTAGTTGAATGCGATAGAATTTGTTGTTGTTATTACTCGAGCTAGTCAAGTTGAGTGAGGCGTCCTGCTCTAGTTAGTGAGTCGAAATCTAAACACGCCGAGGAATATACCCAGATAACTCCATCCGCGTCGATGACAACGTCATATCCAGCTAATAGATCAGCCAAATTGTATCGAATTGATAAAATCTGCATCGCTTACCACTATCTTTGCACGCTTCATCGACAGGTACATGAATCTTCTTCTCCTCGGTCTTCTGCTCCGCCTTCTGCTCATCACGCTTCTTCTTCGACGGGCGCTGGACTCCGTCAACAGCTGCTGATGCAGTCCTCTTCTTGTCTGAAGCGGTCGCTGGCGCCGCTACATTCTGTGTTGGAGAGTCCTTTTGATCATCCAAGTCGCCAATCAAGTACTTTTTTTTAGCCATCTTGGCAAGATTGCTGGTCACAGAACTTAAAGGACACTCACTAGCCGGGCAACACGACACCCGAGAGACAAGTTACAACCAGTGTCCCCGCCAACAACCAATCAGAATCGACCCATCTTATATTTTGACACCAACATTCTATACTCGTAGAAATATCCTATCGACCAGCTTTACCTTCTCATATATCTGTCTAAATTGACACGTCCACCATGTCACCTCAATACTCGGAGCTCATGGAACGGTTCATGCCACTAGACTACGCTGCGACAGACACAAATGAGGAGCTTGTCAAGACCATTATCAATCACAAATACACTCAAGACGAGTTCCAAGGCGTAGTGGACGAAAAGCGACGTTTGATCATTGAACGTCTCCTTGACCACTTTTGTGCAATCCAGGGTATTGATACAGAGTTTTATCTGAGTACGCCTAAAGAGACTTGCTCAGTCAAATTCCGTGATGACGAGAGGACTTTTGTGATCCAGAATCTACCTGACTACGAAGATCCACGTCTTATCGCAGAAGAAATCTGCGAGCACAGGATTACAAGAAGGGAGACGAAGGGATTGTTCAGCAAACTACGACAGACAGTAGTGGAGAACGAGATTCAGAAACTCGCAGAGAAGAAAGGCTTCGACATATCCTTCTTTGACCTGGAAGAGACAGATTTCTACGACGATGAACCAGATAGTGATACCGTACAGAAAGATTGCCCGACCACGCCAGGCGCGCCCGACAGCCACTCTCCTCCCCAGCCTCCCAGCACTGTGAATGAGGGACAACTGCCTCCTGTTTTGATCAAACGGCGAATCGACAGCCTCGAGGATACAGCGTCCTCTGCCCCTCCTCACTCTCCCTCGATCCCTCAAACTCCACCCATAAATCTCACTTCTTCTCAGCCCTTACATCTCCCACCCCCAACTACTCACCTCAAATCACCTGAACTCCAGCATTCACTCATTACCACCAGCCGTGAGGAAGCCCATCGCCATAACCTTCTCACCGATCCACAGCAAAAACAACACGAATCTCAGACAACCACGAGACCTCACTTTACCGAGACAGCTACTGAAGAGGCGCCAAAGTTACAGGCCACTAAAGCGACAGTGACTGAAACACCAGCGACGACAGCTCTCAAGGTCACTAAAGCAGAAGTGATGGCGTCCACGACAACCCCAACTCTGGACGAGTTGGACAAGATGTCACAAGCGGCTCTTGAGCAACTCCAAGAGATCAAGGACCTCCAAAATTTAGGAGACCCCTGGAAGACCACAGCCATGAAAGCAGCGAAAACCGGGCTTAGTGCACTACTTTACAGACTGCAAAACGAGGGACACGACCAAGCCCACGAAACAATCAAGGGTATTGAGAAAAAAATCACCTTCAAAGCGTCTGAAATCCCAGATGGGTTGAAAGACTATCGAGTGAAATATGCATACTCAAAGTACGAGCCGAAGGCCCTCACGTGGCGGGAATACATCCGCATTAAGGTCGCGACGTACCATGCAGAAGAATACCTTGGTATACCTCACAAACCGGCCAGAGCTACAAGAAAGAGGACTATATCCAAGGATCTAGACACAAAGACTACATCCAAGGACATAGACACAAAGGCTGCGACCGAGGATCGGGTGACAAAGGACATTATCAAGACTGAAGAAGACAGAGCGCCATCAACATTGGACAGTCGGTCTGTGGTGTTGAAAAGGAACCATCTCAATCAAGAGGAAGACAGGGCTTCTATAACCTCAGGACACAAACGACAAAAGTCTATAACATTAGACGAAACCCAGACTGAACTTGTCTTTCGCATCAAGGGTCCCTACTGGTTAGCAGATGGCCAACTGCACGGCTATACAATCTACTCGGTAGACTTCTTCCGCCAGGGAACCGTGGTAGCCTACTTGAAGAGAGGTTATGAGCTGATATGGCAGAGGGTCGATCCTGGGGAAGACGGGACTTACAATATTGGAAGAAAGGTTGCCCACTCGTACTCGAAACATGGGGACAGCTTCAGTGAACACGTCACAGCAGAGAACTCGTGGGTTGATGGAGTTCCTGACAAGATAAGAAAGACTGGGCTCGAGGCTAGATTTTTCCGCCATGACGATAGAGGATTTCTAATCTTCTATCGCAAGGGCAACGAATTCACATGGGGGTATCGCACTCCGTCGTCGCAGCCTCATGGTCATTTCGAGATCATCGGCGACGAGGTCAGCCCATTGAACAATATCGACTCCTTTTACGATGAGAAGTGGATTGCGGACAACATCGAGCAACCGACCTACACACAAGACGAAGCTGAAGAAGTTGACATGCTTTGGTCAAATGCTTGATTGAATACCTAGTTTGTGCTCTCTCTCATGTTTTCATCTGCTTAGGCGTCTCGAATTGCTCCCAGACGCAGGTTTTTTCTATCCATTCCATTTGTTTGCGCGTCCTCAGACTGGTCGTAGACGCTGTTTTGTTCGTTGCTTACGCATGTCTTTATCTTCCACAAGCTATCGTTTACTAACCAGGTACCGTCTGGTCTAGTTCTTTTTGGTGGCATTTTATCACGTGACAATACACTAGCCAAGACAGGATAGCTCTTAGACAGAAACAATTGATCAATCATTCATCCATCCCTAGTCATCCCTTAAAAACTGGTAATTGGCATTCTTCCAAAGCATATCCTGGGCCGATTGACACCGTCTAGCACTGGCTCCGATAACATTGAGTGTCGATCAACAATCATCAAAGGACAACGCATGTGAAGGCTCAACTGGGAATGGCGTGTCCGATTGGCGCTACAATTTACCAACAGCTTCGAAACGCGAACTTCTGCAGACACAATACTGGAAGGTACTCCAAAGTAGGAATGTGTCGAGACCACCTTCACAATTGAATTCTGGCCGGAATCCTGAAACCACTACCGAATGGCTTCAAGCCGTATGATGAGGCAGTATGCCTTCGACTTCTTCTATTGGAGGACGAGACAGTTGTCCACTATCTAGGACAGAAGCCTGGCTGAAGATGGGTCGAACAAGGCGATGACAAATACGAGGACAAGTTATCTGATGTGAACACGTCATGGTCAATCTCGAGCGAAGATCCAAAGAAATACCGCTTGCTTCAGGAGACATGAACTGGTCCCTTGCCGGACAGAGTTCTGAAGAAAAAGAAGGAGGAATAGAACCCATACTAATATGTCATGATTCCGGGGGCTTTTTGTTCTATTTCAAGGCAGACTATTGGAAGATAGTACGTGGTTTCCTCCATCCCCACGTCAGAGCACCCCTGCAGACATTCCATGATACGTACAGGGCGAAAGGATCGCGCCGTTATAGAACCTCAGAACCTTTTACGATGAGTTCCGGACAGCCGCAGGAACAAGACTCAGGTAGAGGGTGATAACAAAGAACGAATTATCAAGGAATCGGTCCCAATGCTGTAGAGGACAGGTAGGACACGAAGGATCGTGTTCACCATTACCAGACTGAAGTATCAAAGGTTGATGGTTGCTTTTCGGACATAGCTTAATCATGTATTTACACAGGCCAATGTGTCTCTGAAATGTATGCCGACGCTGTCTTCATATCTTTATATTCGCAAATGTGTCTTTAAATCGTCTGCCGATGCTTCACAGCTTCACCTCTATTTGTCTACAAATGTGCCTCCAAATTGTCTCCGGAGAGAGCAGCGACGAAGAAGATTTAGAATAAATTGAAGCCGACTGAGTTGGAGAATTGGGCGAGATGAATTGAAGAGTGAGGGGAAATGAAATCAAGATTGATGAGAATGTTTTGTTTTGTTTTGTTCTACTTAACATGCTCCGCCGACCACTAAATCAAATCTGTCAAAAAGCTGAATTACTCCATGGATATTCATCACACATTTCTTGTTTTGACTCTTCACGACATGACCCTCGCAACACGGCTCTTCGAATCTCCACGTCATGGCTTTCTCGCGATTCGTGTCTCTCACTACTCATCTCTCGCGTCTCTGGCGAGTTTTCATGCCATTGGTCTCACAATTCCTATGTTGTGGCTTKTCGTGTCTGGCGTGACTCTCCATGATATGGCTCTCGCGACTCTTGAAGTTTCTATGTTACAGCTCTCTCATGATACATCCCTCTCAATCGTCACATCTCCTGCCTCTAGTGACCTTTCAGTTGTGACTCAACGTCTATCCATATGATACGCGATTCGATGTTGGGCTTTCCAAGACTATTTTATTGTCGCTCAGACAAATGATGAGTACAAGCAGGATAATGGCAGTCCTTCATTGGGCCTGGGACTGGATGTGATGGTTGGCCATGGACTAGCCTCGGTGGTATTTTCATACGGACCTTTTGGAGTCGGTTGCGATTCATCAAAGACGCAGCGGAAAAGGAAGGAAGGTTTTTTGGTCTTTCGTCAATGATGACATTTCTATGTCTGACTGCGTCTATCTGTGTTTTCTAAAACAGTGACAATCTTGCTCCAACCATAAGCGTGCTTGGTAGGGGATTATGAGTCTCCTGCATCTACGAAAGTACTCCTCTCGCCACTCAATTTTGTCACAACTACTGGTCATATCTATCGCGGCAGTCAATTTCTGAATTACTGTAGCACATATAGGATCCTTTCTTCAGGGTATTCCTTTTGACACGGTTGAGATACTCCTCATGACTCTCGCTCATGAGTCTTGGACAGGACTTTCGAGAGTCTACCTTCTCGTCACTGGTAGTTCTCACCGGACAGGACTTTTCGTCGCTTGTGAGTCTCCTCAGAACTTCTCGTCAGATAGGAAGTCTTGTCACTTATCAATCTTGTCAAATAGGACTTCTCGGCAGATGGGATATCTCGTCATTTGTGATTCAAGGCAGACAGGATTTCCGACTACCCGCGATTCTTGTCATCTCCGTCGTTATCAACATCTCTGGCAGTTAGGGCTAGTACCATCAATAACCCTCATACCTTGTCCATCATGGCTCCCGCGATTGTCCATCAGAAAGCTTGCAGTGCTTTCCACGGGTCCAGTTCGACCTCTAATATTGTACGGTAGCAGAGTCAAATTGATGCTTTTTGAGTCTCGCGTTGTTTTTGGCCCGCGTCGATTATGTCTCGTGGGCGTTCTTTCTGAGTCCATGGCTCCTTCCCTTTTGGGTCGCTCCTTCCTTATGGTAGCTGTAGCTGCCTCAACGTGATCGCTCCTTCCCCTTTCGTCGCTCTTTCCATTTGGAACGGCGTCGAGACTGAACACCATGGTATTTCCCATGAATTCCCCAATTGTTTCCCTTTTCCTCCTTTTTCCTCTGTTCTTCTCCAGGGCTTTCTACTCTCTTGTCGTCCCCTGTCGTCTCTCGTGCCCCTCGTGTCTCTCGTGTCTATCTGTGTGTCTCTACAATGGAGTCTCTCTCTTCTTGGGCAGGGATTGCGAATCCTACACAAGACTCTACTAGAGAGTACATGCTCGATATCAGTTGGCGATGCCTGAATGCTCCATCTATCAATCCACGATTTAAGTCTGTGGCACCTACGAGACCTGACTTGTCATCTCTCTTCTGTTCTCTCGGACTTACATTTTGTTATAAACTACTTGATATTGTACAAGCCAATGAGCCACCACCTATTGAGTGGTTGGAGACATTCCGAAACCAGATACCTACGAAATCCTGGGGTATCTACTTTCTTATCCTCAGAAAACATGGTCAACGTCCTGGTCTTTATATTGGCTCAGGGACTTCGGTGTACGGAGGAGTTCGGAGTCGGATATTTCATTATCGCCTTCCTCATGCAACAGCAGTTCCTCGACATGTCAAAGAGTTTGTTCAGAGTGGTTACTCTATTATCCATTCTGGTCTACTTGTCTGGTGTCCAATCCCCTCTCCAGAACAGGTACCAAGACTCCGTGCTGCTATGCTTGTTTTAGAGGCAGCTTTTGCCTCTATCTTCTGGGCTATGCACCGCCATGACAAGTCGTATGGTCTGGATGCTACATGTCCATGGCCTAGAGAATCCTTCAGATGGGCTGGTTTATGCTCACACAATCCTCTCTTCGAGGCAATCCGGCCTAATGAGCATGGCCTTGGTCTTTCCTCGGCGGAACTCAAGGAAATTGCAGCTACGCTTAAGGACAGAAAAAAGCGTTATCGAAGAGACTACCATAGAGACTACATACGGAAAAACAGAGACAAACGCAGGCGTCATCAGAGAGAGTACAGTCGAGTCTACTATCGAAAAAACAGAGACAGATTGAATCGTTTACAGAGACTCCGTAATAAGACAGACCTCTATCGAAAAAATTATTCATATCAACGTCTTCTCAGGTGTCAACGGCACATTGCCAACAAGACATTCCACTGCGCGATATGCAATGTCTCATTTGGCAACAAGCAAGTCTTCAACAATCACAAGAAGTCTCTTCGACACATCATCAACACACCCGAACTTGGGTCTGTGGAATCTCGGATTGAACCTCATAATGAGGCTTTGAGGTGTGAACCTTGTGGAAAGTCCTTTACTCGATATAGTGGTCTCTATCAGCACAAGAAGTCTCTTCGACACATTATCAACACACCCGAACTTGGGTCTGTGGAATCTCGGATTGAACCTCATAATGAGGCTTTGAGATGTGAACCTTGTGGAAAGTCCTTTACTCAACATAGTTGTCTCACTCAACACAAGAAGTCTCTCCAACACATCATCAACACACCCGAACTTGGGTCTGTGGAATCTCGGATTGAACCTGAGACTTTGAGGTGTGAACCTTGTGGAAAGTCCTTTACTCAACATAGTGGTCTCTATCAGCACAAGAAGTCTCTCCGACACATCATCAACACACCCGAACTTGGGTCTTTGGAATCTCGGATTGAACCTCATAATGAGGCTTTGAGGTGTGAACCTTGTGGAAAGTTCTTTACTCGAACTGATGGTCTCACTCGGCATAAGAAGTCTTGCCCACACATTGTCAATACACCAAATCTTGGGTCTGTGGAATCTCAGATCCAACCTCAGAATGAGGCTTTCAAGTGTGAACCTTGCAGAAAGTCCTTTACTCGATATAGTGGTCTCTGTCAGCACAAGAAATCTCTCCACCACATCATCAACACACCCGAACTTGGGTCTGTGGAATCTCGTCTTGGCACATTAAGAGGCAGCAGTCATGGTATGAGATTAGAGATTCCATAAGACAAGCCGCGCAAGTGTGACGCATGCAACCTTTCCTTTGATTATTTGTCTCGACTTAGAAGTCACGAAAAATCTATCATACACCTCGCCAGAGCTTCATAGTGACAATTAAGAAGTCTCTCTTATATCTGCCCTGGGTTGCCTTTCCTCATTGTCTTGTTTCTATCGTTCTTGTCCCTACCCACATCTCGATTTCTCGTCCCTTTCTATGTCTGTGCCTTGTACATCTGTCCTTTCTACATCTGTCCTTTCTATGTCTGTCATTTTCATGTCTGTCGTTTTCATGTCTGTCGTTTTCATGTCTGTCCTTTCTATGTCTGTCCTTTCTGTGCTTTCGACTGTGACTCGTTGCGAACGTCCTATTTCTTTGCTTATTTCTTCTAATTTTTATTTGATACACTACTAATCGATATAAATGAATGTATAAATCAAGTCAATGCTTCGTCAAACCACTAAGAGCAATCACTGACCCCCTAAATGGTTTTGCCATTGTTACCTTGGTGTAGCCGGGGTTAGGTCGCACAATTAAGTGGTGGTCGACACCTGAAAGACGCAAGACGCAAGACGATAGACTTTAGACGTTCAGCAGCATTGATTGAACTAACAAGTGATAGTCGTGAACAAGAAATTAACAAAGAGGTGTACGAAGTAGCTCTCTTTATAGCGTTGAGGCTGAAGCTACGATGGAGCCAATGGCTAGCTCCATCGTGTACGGAGCTCCGTCATAGGCTGCCCACAACGTGTCCCACGCCAGGCAGTCACTGCTGCCTGCTTCTCCACTACTAAATATTTCCATGAGAGTCATAGGGGGGGCCATCATGGTATGTCAAATCATCATTCCTGCGTATACTATGTAATATCAATGTAAAAAGAGTATATAAATCAAGTCAATGCTTCGTCAAACATGCGCACGTACACATGCAATGCAACCGACCCCTTGAAAAAAACATTAAAGATGATAATAATAGTAGATCCATCGCGACGAATTGGGATATCACACATGTAAAACACAAGAACCTTTAAGACACAGGATACCGAAACATAGATGACCAACCCCGTAATGAGAACGCCTTGCCGAAAGTAGTTTCATTAACCACAGCTTAGATTATGTCGCTACTTCCGCCTGTGGTTTAAAATCCTTTTTTGCCTCTTCTTTTGCCTCCTCTTTCACCTCTTCTTTCGTCTCATCTTGTGCCTCATCCTTCAGTTCAAGAGGTTTAAACTCTTCCGTTGGTGAAGTCGAGGTTGAATGGAATTCATCCTTTTCCACAGTTTCAGGAGCGGTAGCATCGACGTGCGGTTCTTTTAGATCCTCTGCTGCTTTCTCGACACCAGTCTTTTCGCCATCAGATGCGGAATCAATGGCAGCTGATTCGCCGTGTGTGGAGGCAGATGGAGATGTAGGACCAGCGACGACTGATCCCTGAGTGGATTGTGATCCACGTCTGCGCACAGGATTGCGTGGCGGAAGCGCAGGCGGAACTCTTTTCGGAATTGTGACTAAACGTGGGCGTGAAAAGTTTGCAGCCGAAGGACTCTCATCCGAAGTGGTCGATATCACTGAACGAGCAGGCTCAGGCTTTGCAACTGTGGTGCTTGCGTCGTGAATCTCGAAATCGCCATTGCTATCAGACGTAACATCGTGGTCTTCCGATGTATCAGGCGTATCCCACGGGTTCTCGACGGGTGACTCCGCTGTCTCTCGAAGACTGCGAGACGAGGCAACACTAATTGAGCGTGGCTGGACATCTTCTGTTTGGGTCCCCCTATCTACACTAACATAGCTCTTTGTGCTTTGCATACTGGCCCGCCAACTCTGTCGTGGTGACGAATCAATGCTTTGTCTAACAAATGAGTTATAAATTGGACTTGAAGGACTAGGGCGGAATTCAAAGACCTCTTGACTTGGACGGTTGTGCGTTCCCGCTTCGCGAATGAACATGCCTTGGTCTTCCAAGGCACGCACTCCATATGGGTCAGGATCATCGGCCGCCGGAACACCAAAACCATCGTTCTCGTTGATAATGATGTGATCAGCGGGGGCCTCTCCAGCGGGTGGTAGCTCGCTTTCGCTCACGTCCTGATCACCTTGCGCGGCTTTGAGTGTCCGCATCAGAGTTCGAATAGTCTCGGGTGGATGTGTGACTTTGCCGGACAGAATCTCATGAGCGGATATTTTCCGTCCGTAGAAGCGAGCATTCTCATCTGTTCTTTCGACAATGATCGTCCCGTCAACCTGAACACCTGCATATAGACCACGGCTCTTCATGTAGGTCCATATGGGTGCTTGTCGTTTATGGACTTCGCTGTCGAGAATGCCACCAGCTCCGACGGGACCGGCTGTTGCGCTAAGCTCACCACCAAGGGTCGCTCGTAATTTCTTGAACCCTTCAAGAGCCTCGTATGTATTTATAATAACGACGCAGTCGTAGATGTCAACACCAACCAGGAATCCAATAGCCGCAGTGTGTAGTAGGATTCCGGAAGGCGGACTCCATTCTCCAGTTTCTGGGATGCGAGCCATCAAGACTCCACTGCCGCCAGCACCGCTGAACCAAAGACCAGTGCGCATGGTCGTAAAGATGGCTATACCCTTTGCTTTCTTGATGACTTCCGTCGGGATTTTCACCAACACTCGTTGCTTGCCGTTTGGTCGATCAATCTTTTTGTTCGAATCGGCAAGCTCTTTCTCCTGCGTAGCTTTGGCCGCGGCATCGGCGTCAATTTGATCATAGAAGCCATCTTTGCAGAAGCTTCTCAGGATACGAGCTGCCTTGTCGCTCTCTTTGTCTAGTGTTGTAGGCCAGAATGCCTCTGCGCCGACCCGGTTCGAAAGCCGATTAACGGGGGCACCTAGTTTGTCGAGAGCCTGCCATGCTTTGTCGAAGCCCTTCTTTCCGAAGCCGAGGCCCTTTTTCGAGTAGTCTTTCCACGAGTTTCGTTGCGACATAGCGTATGAACCGGTCTGATAATCCATATTCGACGCCATCAGCAAGGTGCCGCAAAGCGACAAGGTAGTACCCTCGCGCAAATACAATGAAACTGGCAGAGATTCGAAGAGAAAAAAAAACCAACCTCAAACTAGGCCAGATATATTGAGTCACCGCGCGAAAGCCGTCTGATTCTGGTGCGCGGGAATGCAGCCTGAAGAATGCGCCCCCGGTGTTAGCCTTTGCGGTCCAGTGAGCGGTTGGGTAGGCATGGAATGTGCATAGATGGTGACTTACAAATCACCATGTAATACGAAATCGGAAACGTCGCTACCACAATCAACTTCACTGATTCGTCTGAAAATGGAGTTGCGACCAGACGATCGATGTATTCAGATATCAGAGTCGAAGTATAGACTTACATAGCACTCCGCTTCAGCAACAAGTAATCTCAGGAACAAGTGGCAATACAAAGAGATAAATATTTTGTAGAAATGCGAACCACGTCCGATTTTAAATGGCAGGAACGACCATGCCTAACGGTTGCGTCTGGCCGGCTGAGCCGGAATGGTCAGTAGGCGTCGTACGAGTACAGCTATTATTAAGGCCCCCGTCTGCTCAGTAACTTAGTTAACAGCCCAGAGCTGATGAAGGTCATGGTTCATGCTAGTAAGTTAACCGGGTGGCGCAGGCGATGTGATCAATCAGACGGAGCATTGCTGCATGGCTCGACGATGTCATTGCCCCTCGGGTGACGTGTGGTGGAACCTGCCTTCTACTCCATCGTAGGTCAGATCAATGGACGTCTTCTTCCGAGCTTCCCTGTTTCTCCGAGAAAGACGCGAGTCCGATGGCCATGACTGATAATACAGAATAAGGGATTCATGTAATAGTTGCCCTGAAGAATTGACTATTGAAGCACACTGGCGACTAGCGGGGATGTGTCAGACGCAAGAACAAAATGCGCGATCTATCGCATGCGACGATGCATGAGCGGCTTTATCGACAGCACAGAATGCGACAAGATCCAGCCATGGCACTATTTTCTATTTTAGTACGTACATATATTAGTGCCTATTGGATCTCAGGGGTATTGCAATATATCAGACTCCTCGAGCACAGGAGGAGTTAAAAGGAATAGTCATCGTTTGGGGCAGGTACTGAGGCGGCAGTCGCTCCTTCCGCATTGGGCCGTCTATATACGGATACGCGGCTAGCTCTTGCCTCTTGCTGTTTATGTAGAGATATACAAGCGGTTTTGTAATTGTACATCAAAATCATCGTCTATCATTCAAGGTTCATTTATAGAGCGCCAAGTTCCTTCAGCTTGGAAACGAGTCCATCGACATCCTCCACTTTGCCGCCGCCTTGTCTTGGGGGTGGTTCTACAACAGTCAGCACAGCTTGCGATAGGGAACGAAAAAGAGTCCGGCTTACCAGTGACCTTGACAGTCTTGAGTCGTCGCTTATCCTCAACTCCAAAATCCGCCAGCGTCTTCTTCTCGAAGGGCTTCTTCTTGGCCTTCATGATGTTGGGCAAACTGGCATAACGAGGCTCGTTCAGTCGGAGGTCGGTAGTAATAACAATCGGCAATTTAGCCCTCAACGTCTCGACACCGCCGTCGACTTCACGGGTAACTTCCACAGTACCGCTCTCATCCTTGATATCCACTTTACTGGCCTGAGTCGCCTGCGACCAGCCCAACAGTCCCGCCAACATCTGTCCCGTCTGTCCCTGGTCGCCGTCAATAGCCTGTTTACCCAGCAAGACCATGTTGATATTTTCTTTTTGCACGACGCCCTGCAGTAGCTTTGCGATCGTCAAGGGCTCGGGGCCACCGTCGGCGGACTCGGGGACGTCAACGTGCAAGGCCTTGTCGGCGCCCATGGCCATAGCTGTGCGGAGCGTGTCGGCGCATTTGGCACCACCGGCGGATAGAGCAAGGATGTTTTCGACTTTCAATGGGCCTTTTCTCTCGCGGAGACGGACTGCTTCCTCGACACCGATTTCATCGAAGGGGTTGAGCGAGTGTTTTACGCCGGTGGTTTCGACGCCTGTTTGTGTCTTGTTGATGCGCGGTTTGACCTATGGAAATTGTTAGAATTGTAGCTCATGTCGAGGTGAGGTAGGTATAAAAGCGTCCACGGGTGTATTGAACATACGGCATAATCAATCACCCGCTTAACGGGGACCAGAATCCTCAACCCGCTCGCCATTGTTGATGATTAACACTCGTCGCGGGAATCGACAACGCTCTTCAAAGAGGGCCCTGTCAGTATCGTAGCTAGACAATGGTGGTTGCGAGAGGGCATGTAGGATCAAAGAAGTAAATGAGCAGCGACGGAATCGGCAGCTTTGGCGGATTATGGGTGCCTGAGGCCGCAATTCTATAGCCGAGTGGCCGACAGTATCCGCCAGTCTACCGCCAACGCCGAAATCGCCGGGCTATCACATTCAACATTGTTGAATCTATCAAATACAACTGAGCCGATATTCTACCGTTTCGAATGGGCAAATTGAAGTGATATTTCCAATTAAAAGTGGGTGAATCGAAACGGACTTCATTGAGCTCTCACTCTCTTTCTATATATACAATGACCACCAGCAGACAGACTCGGAGCAGATTGAGCACGAGATCACTTTGATACTTTGATGGATTAGATAGACAAGCTGCAACCCTTTCACAAGTTTTCCTTTTGACATATGATTGTAGGAAGCAATAACACTATCAAATCTATTTTGAAAGAGCTTCACAACTGCATCAATCAATCCCTAACTATGGACTGAGTGTACATCACTGCGAAAAGGAAACGCCACATTGTCGCCTGAGGCAAATGATAGCCAGTATTTTTCCAATTAATACTTAACAAATAGGACGCATGTCATATACCCCAATATATCCAGCTGGATAATAACATATACATTTTAATGAAGCAATAATATTGAATATTGGAGGTCACTTTGGAGTACATGGAGAGTCACGATGGAGTCGACGTCACACCCCACTCTCCCGCTGTCATGGATCTGATGGACTATATACCACGACACAACATAAAATAACGAACATATCCTACGAATTGCCCTTATGCTGAAAACTAATATTATAAGGCATTATCTTGGATATATATTCATTTTCCTGTGGTGGTGAGAGCTGTCCAACTCCTCCTGGTCACAGCATAGAATGTTCTCGAACATTCGAGGCACATGAGGCCCAACGTGACCCTAAGCCCAGGCTTAAACGTCATCATATGAATTTGACCTCCACCGCCATTACTTCTTCCACTTTTTTTCTTTTCTCTAAATATCTCCCACTTCGCACGACTTTAGCAGCAAAGTCAATTGATTAGCTATTCCCCAATCACCTCCACGGAATCTTCTACTGTCTTCGACTCGTCTCATTTGTATAGTAGTAGTGGGGTGATGATCTCCATCCACGCCACGCTTGTATTCATTTGACGGTCCATATTTATTCGATATCCTTTAACCTCTCCAACCGGATCCAAGCAACCAATTTGAATCGATTACACGGCATACAACATGGTTGCAGAAACAAAACTTTACGATGCCCTGAGCATCAAGCCGGATGCCACCCAAGATGAGATCAAGAAAGCATACAGGAAGGCTGCACTGAAGCACCACCCCGACAAGAATAAGGATAATCCAAAGGCCGCTGAGAAATTCAAAGGTAACCTCCTCCCCCTTCCTTTCCTCCTCTTTCTTCATCTACATCTCTGTATAGAATGCTAACGTTTCATAGAGGTCTCACAAGCCTATGAAGTCCTCTCTGACCCTGAAAAACGTAAAACATACGACCAATTCGGTCTCGAGTATCTCCTCCGCGGCGGCCCTCCGCCCTCCGCTGCTGGAGCAGGAGCCGGACCAGGCGGAATGCCAGGCGGCTTCAACTTCGCCAATATGGGCGGTGGTGCTCCCGGAGCAGGCGGTACACGCACATACCGCTTCTCAACGGGGGGACCAGGAGGCACGAGTTCATTCAACTTCAGCAATCCGGAGGACATTTTCAAAAACTTCGCCAAGAGTGGTGGTGGTGGTATGGGCTTTGGCGATGATAACGACATTTTCGCCGAGTTTTTGGGTGCTGGACTAGGTGGTGGTGCTCGAGGAGCAAGAGCTTCTGCTGGAGGAGGACCAGGCGCTACATTCGGGGCTGCTCGTCGTGCCCCTACACCCGAACCGCAGGTTGTCGAAAAGCCTCTCAATCTGACGCTGGAAGAGATCTTCAATGGTACAACGAAAAAGGTCACGACCAAGAGCAAGACGTTCGACGCCAGCGGCAAGCGGACTGTACAGGACATCACCCTCGAAGCAAAGATCAAACCCGGTCTGCGCACAGGATCAAAGTTGAAATATAAAGGTGTCGGAGACCAGGAGGAAGGTGGGCGTCAAGATGTTCATCTTGTCGTTACAGAGGTATGCACCAAACACCCCTTATTTAATCAAGTATGTATCTGAAAACAGGCTAACTATTCATAGAAAGAGCATCCAACCCTCAAACGCAGCGGCGACCACCTCATAACAACAGTCGACCTAACCCTCAAAGAAGCCCTAACAGGCTGGGAACGCATCGTGAAAACCATCGACGGAAAATCGATTCGGGTCTCAAAGCCCGGTCCCACACAACCCGGTTATGAAGAACGATTTCCAGGATTGGGTATGCCGATTTCGAAGAACCCAACTGACAGAGGCGATATGGTGGTCAGAGTGAATGTCAAGTTTCCGACGACTTTGACAGCGGAGCAGAAGGAAGTTTTGAGGGATGTTTTGCCTTGATCGCCTCACATCTTACTATTTCTATGAGGGGAGGATGTTACGACGGTTATGATGGGTTATGAGGTTTTGTTTTTCGGTTTTTTTTAAGCATATACATAGGCGTTGGATTTCTGAGGCGTTCATGAGCGGATTTGTGGTTTGTTTTTTATTTACCAACGTACTAATCTTCGATTCAGCAGATGTTGAATTGAATTGTATCCATGTGTTTTGGCTACGATAAATAAATCAAGTTGATCAACTTTCCAATTGATATAAACTTCTGTAAACGAATATAATATTTCCAATTTGCCTTGTGACCCAGCATCCTAAACATAAACAATATGGACAAACTCCGTGACCTTGAACGAAACCAGAACGCAACCAAAATCCTAAGCAGCAGCAACAGCAGCGGCAGGAGCATGCTGTGAAACAGGTGCAGGTGCAGCTGGAGTGCGAGCGACGTTCAATGCACCCGTGGTAGGCGCAACACCAACACGTTCCTTGGGCAACAGATCGACCAACAAGGGACTGGGGCGGCTTTCCCGGGTGGGCTGGAAAACGCTTTGGCTCTGCTTGTACTTGTTCACACTGTCAAGATAGATGTCAAACAAATAGGAAGAGTCCAATGGGCCACCCTTGGCTTCAGGGTGGAACTGGGCGCTGAAAATTGGGCGAGATTTGTGAATCATACCTAAGACAGTCAGTACTGAAATCTTTGAAGTGGTTAAAAAGACTCACCCTCGTTGCTGGAATCGTTGAGGTTGACAAAGTAAGGCTTCCAGTCGCTGGGCAAAGTATCGGCATCCACAGCATAACCGTGGTTCTGACTGGTGATGTGGCAGCGACCAGTGGTAAGGTCAAGCGCCGGAATGTTGTGAGCACGGTTACCATACTTGAGTTTGACGGTACGGGCGCCGGCAGCAAGAGCAAGCAATTGATGTCCCATGCAAATTCCCATAATAGGTATTTGAGAAGTCTCAATCAGCTTTCGCAGATGGTGGACAGTCTCCTGGCAGTGAGTTGGGTCACCAGGTCCGTTGGAGATGAAGACGCCATCAAAGTGATGAGCCACCTTGTGGATGGGGTAGTCGAATGGGAAGACAGTGACACTCGCACCACGGCCAACGAGGCTGCGGAGAATGTTCTCCTTGACACCACAATCGATCAAGGCAACGTGACATTCAGGGTTGGCAGCACTGACGTGGAAGGGAGCCTTGGTGCTGACCTGACGGACCAGGTTGATCTGTTCAGGGTCGACAAAAGCCTCGTCCTCATCTGCATCGTACTCTTCGCCAACAGTGATACGAGCAAGAGAAGAACCCTGCTCACGCAAGAATGTCACAATAGCACGGGTGTCAACTCCTGAGATGGCAGGGACACCCTCGCGAGCACACCATTCTCCCAGGCTCTCAACAGCAGTCCAGTGACTGTACTGCTCAGCAACATCGGCAACGACAACACCTGCAGCCTGCAAGTTGGGAGACTCAAAGTACTTCAACAAGCCATTGGTGTCTTTTTCGGCTGATGGCACACCATAGTTACCGATCAAAGGTTGTGTGAAGACCAAAATTTGGCCGCGGTAAGAAGGGTCAGTCAGAGACTCGGGGTATCCGACCAAGGAAGTGGTGAAAACGGCTTCACCGGAGATGTTTGAGTTAGCTCCAAAGGACTTGCCGTGGAAGACAGGGCCATTTCGGATCGTAAAGGTAGCCGGTTCAAAGCGTCGGCGGTCAACGGTGGCCATGGACCGCACCTGGGGAAGGCTTGCCTTTACAGAGGCGACCGGGGTGGCTCGGAGAGTCGTCGAACGGAAAAGTTGAGCGAACATGATGATAGATGATGGGGTGATTTTAGACGGTAGACGACGATGATTAATTGATACGAGCTTTCCAGAGGTGATCTAATAATGGTTAATGGCTGGCAACATGATAAGATCCAAGATAAGATCTCAAACACGACTTGAGCATGCATACCCGAAATGTAGTCCTACAAATATAATTAGCTACTGAGTTGAAACAGTCCTTTGACGACCGGAGAAAGACATACCTGAGAAGTGAAAGTGGAGACGAATACACGCATAAGCGCGGTTGCTATGTTCTCACCAGTACTGGCGGAGTCGAAGAGAATGATTTCAAAAAGGGTGGATTGACCGATGTCAATTGAGGATGTGGTAAGGGCGATTGTTTTGATGTGGATTGGGATTGAAAGTTACGGATAGAGAAAGGGAAGAGCAGGAGAGGAGAGAGAAGAAGATTTTCGCAGCTTTTGAGAGGGAGCCGGCGATAACGTGACGCTAGTGTGGTTCACCGCTCTGGCGTCACTCGGGCTGGTGGGTTGGGCCAATCACGTGCCCAGGATTACGCCGATTTAGGAGGATCGTGACTCATTATCTTACGCACTGTGATAGCGCGAGATACGCATCAGGCACTGATGCTTCTTGACTTCTTATTGAGGCTACACAATTGACCGCTCCCCATCTTGCAGCTGTGCCGATCAGGCGGTCAGCATATTGCCATAGTGACTATTCCTCGAGTAGCCAATGCTTATTGCTTCTTCTTCTCATCCGAATCCTTCGGGCTAGACCTTAGACCAGATATCAACTTCCATAAAACCCAGGTGAACCCTATCACTACAGCCGCAACAGTTCCAATCTCTACTTGAGATGTCGCATCGCCAAACAATCGTCCGCCCTCAGTATCTGCCCGCAGCACTGGAACCTGTATCTCTTGCATGAGCGCTCCGTCGCTCTCCGGATGGAGATGATAGAAAAACGTCTTGGCTGGGAACAGCTTGTCGTAGCCGAGATCGACTCTGTCAAATGGATTGATTCCCATCTCTGTATTCTCTGCAGTGCAGGCCCAGAATACAATCGGCCAGGGGATGGAAGTCGACTGGTGTCCGCTTTCAGTAGGCTTAAGATACCGTAAATGCAGTGGAATTGTGACATTCCAATTGCCATTTTGTACAGCCTGGCTATCCGTAGGTGTCGCAATTTCAATGAGCAGATTGGATCCCCAAGCTGGAAGAACCCAGTCAGGTGCCTCTAGATCCGTCTCGCCCGAAACAGCTCGCAATCCTTTGAGATTGTGCGATTCCAGAAACAACGAATCTTTTGTAGACAGTTGATATTTGTCTGCAAATATCGTCGAAGGCAGTGTCATATACGTATGGAGAGCGCACGTCGCGCCTATTGGAGCCGATGGCTGAATTAAAGCCGAAGGGGATATCGATATCTTTATGGTGGGATGCAATCCAGTTGGCGTCTCGAATGTCGACACATAGTTCGCATGGTCTGGAAGAATATGATGTCGCGATGGAAACGAAAATAACGTTGGTTCTTCATGATCGAATTAGCCCAGCATGCACAATAAAGTTCACGGCACACGTACTCAGTTTGGTATCTTGTCCCACCACGGCCAAATATCCTCCTAGCGATAGATCCTCGGGGTCTATAGCCTTCTCATTTGAAAGTATACCGACTTCGACTTTCACACTCGATCCGACTATACCTACATCTTCCGTCCAGGCAGCTTCGGAGTGCGGCTGGGACCAGAATGTAGATAGAGTGACTGTATCAGTTGTAGCGTCATAATCAATGGCGACGGAGTCTGCTAAGGAAGCATATGATATAGAGTCGGCGCATTGTACATCCGCTAAGTCGCAAGCAATGGACCGAAGGAATGCGACAAAGTGGTCGATCGAGGGTAGGTTATGATGGAATTGAGCTGGCTGAGCTGATATCGACTCTATCACATTCGGCGATTGTGAGAATGAATCTTCTCGTGACACACATTTGATATCGTCTCCGAAAAGTTTCTTAATGAGCGCGCATATTCGATCCCTGTCATTCAAATTGAAGTAAGCATTGGGCATAGAAGAAATGAGATCATCTGCACGCACGCGTCCTCGCTTGACGTCTCGTTGTCTGATGACACATGATATACATGTAAGCCCGGTGATGTGCGAGCCAAAAACGGCGCCACAGAGTCGTAATTTCGTGCGGAGCTCCATCGTACGTGCAGTTCGAGGGTATTATGTAAAGTGTCTAGAAGCTACTTTCACCAAGGTGCAAACGATTGTCAGCTTTGTTCACTCGTAAGTAAGTGAAATATATTGATACTCACCTCCGTTGGAAGCTCCGTTGGAGTGAAAGTAAACCGCTCTTCTTTGGCTGCGTCTAGACCTCGGATCGTCAAAGTGTCCTTGCTCAGGATTGCTTGTTTGGAAGGATCGAACTCGGCGTATGCCGCAGTAATATACGTTACTCTTCGCTTCATTCTGGGGGCTATATTGCATAAAAAAATGAACAGGAAAGAAGGCGTTGAGAGAAGATGTGTGAAGCTCTGTCTAAGTGTTCATGAGATGAAGCCCAGGTGATCGATGTTTTGAAGGTGGGTTCATATAATGTATTGTGATTCGCCAAAGCTATTAGCTCGGACAGCTCCACGTCTATCAACTTCATCCTCTACACATTCTACCACGACAGCAATGAGATCCTGGAATTAGACTTAGATACCGTTGTTCCTGAATTTGCATGTCCACAATAATTCAGGTTGCAAAAGCACCTATACCTGGATGTCTTACGCTACGATCGCGACCTTACAGGAAATAGAACAGTATCACGGCTTCAATTCCTGCTGTCTTGCATGTTATAGCTTCCAACAGTTCTACAAAATCACAGTGATGGACGGCTCAATGGAATAATTCTGATCATGGATCAACGAGCATAATTGATTCTAGCTTGACAGACTCTGTTTTCTGACCGACCCTAGCTTCATATTCGCGGCCGTAGACATTTTGATAATCCCAGGGAATTCCATGCCAAGCGTTATCGCGATACTGAACTTGATTGCTGGAAACTCTCCATCCTAGTTCGGGGAGGTCACCAAATACTTTTTCATACTCCTTTATCGAGACCGAGCACCACTTCTTAGAGTAAAGATATCCACCGAGGAACGAAGCGCACATATCACGAAGTGCTGAGGTTTCTTTGTCTTTTCGAAGATGCGGCGGATGATCTGAGGAGATGCTGCTTTGCGTCGTTTAACGATCCATTTTTGCGATGAATTACCAGTTGTATGGTACACCCAAGTCTCTTTCAATACATGCAAGCACTGAAGCAATAATGCGGATATTTCATATTTTTCAGCGAGAATCGCAAGGTCGACCGTTTCGGCCTTGTCGTCAACGATTCCATTCGGGAGCCACGAGTGTAGCCACACTAGGAATGAACCGAACGTAGCAGGGTTGACGTCAGGGAGTTCAATCTCAGGCTTTTCGCGAATGCACGTAAACTCGAACTCGGATGAGGACTTGGAGAACAGGTCTCTGGGCACGGAGAAAACTTTCTTCCTCTCTCCCACTACCACGCGAACCTCATTGCTCTGCATGGCTCTAGACTCTTAGTTAGTTATTACTCTAGGATTTGTTGATGACTCTTTAACTCACTCAATAAAGTCTTCCCATCGATTCGTATCGTCAGACATCGTGGCAGCCGTGTTCATGTGTTTCGAGGGGACGCACTTGGTAGAATGGGAAATTGGATTGCAATAAATAGACAGGACCACGAACGGGTCGATGCTTCTGGCGTAGATATTGTAAAAGTGAGGAATACTTGACTGTCAACCGATACAAAGTAGTAGAAGATTTTGAGTGTGTGTGTGAGAGAGAGAGAGAGAGAGAGAGAGAGAGAGACAGAGAATGAGAAGGTGGGTGAGAAGATGTTGACAGGAAGGAAAGGCCTCCGCCTTCCTCTTTTGTCAGTATAGGTTTGCCCAGTCAACAAGTGGTCTCCCATAGACACATGACCAGTTGCTCAGAGATGGTTTGGGATATCAGTGGACTGAAGAGTGTAAAGAGAACAAGGAAGGCCCTCAGACATATATGTCAGGATTGCCTCAGATGATCATATATGCCCCTCCTCATTAGATAGACACTCACTCATCAATATTAACAAAAACAATGCCCCGTGACTTCAGACGAGCAAACCATGGCAGTCGACGAGGGTTGAGGGCTACTTCGATGCCCGAACGATTTGGAAGATGAGAATATCTTAATAATACTCTTTGTGAAAGATCAAGATGATTTTTGGTATCTGTAGAAAGCACTAATGCAATTTGAACTCGCTTATCAAATCGAGTTTCGCCCTTTACCCCCAATGTTGTACATGCAAGAAGATGAATCATGGATTTAAACCCAGAGACCGATACCGTTCACGCTGCTGATGGATAAAACGCCATGAAAAGAAATGAAAGAGGATATAGTATAAAGTACAGAGAAACAAAGATGGATACGCGAGCCCTTCCCACTGAAATGCAATGATTGACACCGATATTGGAAAGACAAAGAGAATAAATTCGTAACGTCGTGAGTCTATCTTGGATAGAAACGATTCATATGCAAATAAAGCGAGCCATTGCTGAGCCGCATCGCTTTAATTCGCACTTAAGCGAGCAGTCAACAACTCCGCAGTCACATTTTCCGGTAATCCAGATGGTTGTTCGGTCGCTGACCGAGGCGACGGAATGTCGTTTTTCTGATGATTGGTCACGCCCGACGATGTAGTAAACGACCTCAATATAGCCTGGGCAGCGCTTTCGGGTGGATCCCGATTGACCGTCGATGCAGATATGACATCGGGACGTGGAGGCAGCTGTGTGGGTCTAGACTCTTGGGCGAACTTGGACTGAGGAACAGGTGTTGGCGTACTAGTGGTAGCCCATGGCGGAAGATTGAAAAAGCTTCTCGCGGTCTGAGGAGATGGTGTGGTGGGTGTTTGAGCTTGAACCGGAAAAGAGTGATGAACGGAAGGGCGAGCTGGGGGAAGAGGAGGAAGAGGAGCACCGTTGAAACCGGACGTATTGTAGTTTGTGCTGGGGTATACCAGGGTCGGCTCCGGCCGATGACTCAAGTCTACCAATTTCCTCTCGTAAGCAGCTGGGTCTGACATTCTCAGTAACTCCAGTTCAAGCTCCTGTTCCATCTCCTTCTTCTCATCCTCTGTGAGCATTTCGTTGTTCTCTCGACGGAAGGTTTCCGTGAGTGCAATATTGAGGATGCTCGAAGACGCCGATTCTTTATCTAAAAGTATCTTGTCCAGAACTTGGCGATCACGACCGATATACTCTGACAAGTCCTCCCTTTTGACGTCCTTGACAGGAAACAAGTATTCCCCAAGTGACTTCGTGGCTGACCGCTCGACGTTCTTCTTGTCGACCACACGCATTGCCAGTTGGGTCTTGAAAATGGACTTGTTGTGTACCACTTCTTCATAGGTTCCGCCTGAAAGGAAACGATAGATGTAAACAGGCTTCTTTTGACCAAGGCGATAAGCTCGACCGACCGCCTGCTCTTCCCAAGTAGGGTTGAAACTGAAATCAAATATGATCACGCGATTCGCACCAGTAATGTTCAACCCGAGCCCACCTGCCCGTGTCGATATGAGATATACTTTGATGTCGTCCCGGTTGTTAAAGTCTTTGACGGCTTCCTGGCGGCTTTTGACAGCGGTTTTACCATCTAGTCTGCTGAAATGGACCCCGGACGAGCGCAAAAGTGTTTCAAGATAATCTAACGTCGGAATACTTAGCGAGAAGCAGAGAATCTTGTCTCCCACACGAACTGATTCCTCAACGATTTTCTTAAAGATCTCTGTTCGGTGAGAGTGCTTGGGATCTTCTAAGTTAGGGAAACTTGAAAGGAGTTGCTTCTGAGAAGCCCACATAGCTTCATTGAAGCCGAGTTGCTCTAACGGCACATCGGCCGGGCAAGTATCTGGGTCGATGGGTTCTTCACTTGTGGGTTTTGTTGCATGATCTTCGGCTCTTTCTGCAAGTTTATTGGCAAAGCAAGCTGGGTGGTTGCAGCATAGACCCAAAACAGCGAGCCAGTCCAAGAAATTAGTGGATGAGACCTGTGTGCCCATCTTGCCGTCCGTAAGGGAAGTCACATAATGATTGTATGCTCTCTTCTGCAGTTCAGTGAGTGGAACAGTGATGACGAATTCGGTCTTACTTGGGAGACTGCCCTCTAGCACCGAGATGTCTGCCCGGTTGATCTTGGGTGTCAAAATCTGCTTCAGAACTTGAAGTTTTTTGAGGGACCTCCGCTGCTCCTGATATGTACTGTCAAAGAAAAGTCCTTGCTCAATCGGCTCAAGGTACTTTGCCTTAAAAACAGCGAGTTCATCCAGATATTTGGGGGAAATCCAATTTACCATAGAATAATAATCCAAGAGGTTGTTGGCAAGTGGAGATCCTGTAAGCGCAATACGGCTTCTGGATTCTAGCATTGCTGCCGCTTGACCGAGCTGTGAGTCTTTGTTTTTCATCTGATGCGCCTCATCTGCAACAATAATCCTCGGTCCCTTCAACAACTGGTCTTTAAGCTTGGTAGGAAAATGCATTTCAGGTGCGGTTTTTGATTTCTTCTGCAACTCGGGTGCTACCCAATTGCGGAAAAGGGAATAACTCAGAATCAATATACCCCCTTCCGCATCCCAAGACTCGACTGTGGACATCCTTCGCTCTAAAGGATCCGAAGGAGCAACTTTCCTGATCGGGCCCAAGGCATGATCTTTGGGTGTCCACATAAGAAACTCTTCGTACCAATTATCAATCAACGACGGAGGGCATAAAATGAGTGTCTGTGAACGGTGGAAAAACTTCGGGACTTGCTTGCTGATATCCTCATCAGGAGAATTCGCAGCAGCGGCAATTGTGACCAACAATGAAATTCTGGTAATAGAAAAGGTTAGCAAACAATAATGGATTTGTTCAAAGTACTATAAGCCACTTACACTTGCATCGTCTTCCCCAAGCCCATAGTGTGTGCTAGAAGACAGCCATCACGTTTCTCATTCTGTATCAATTCTCGCCACATGAATTGAATACCAGCGAGCTGATGGGGCTTCACGCATTGGCCAATATGAGGATGGAGAAAGACTGTTGGTTGTTCGAAGCTGACAGCCTGGTGCTCTGCGTCGCTATTGCTGACTCCAATTCGTTTTAGGCGTTCTTCAAGATTTCTTCGTTGTCGTTCTTGATTTTCGACACGCTGCCTAGCTGCCACCTGCCCGCTTTTCACTGCTTGATCTTCTTTGACTCGTCTCTTTCTCTTGTTATGAGGCGTATCAAGAGAATCGATAAGCTCATCATCATCGGAATCCCCTGTGCTTAAAGTGGTAGGTTCTGTAGTATGCTTTTGTAGTAGCTGGCGCAAATGTGATAAGAATTTGATAAAATCATCGCTAAATGCAGCTCCCTGACGCTCGATATCAGCAACAGCTCGGGCAATGGCCGTTTTATCAATGCCATCTTTCTTTATAATCTGACGATTGACCCAAGCGATGTAGAAGGTTGTGGCTTGTAGTAAAGATTTACTATCCTCAGGCCCCATGTCTTTAAAGCTACGTGTGTCTTTGCGAAGAGCATGTAACCCCATCTTGATACGATGCCTGATTTGTCTGTCGGCGGAACATGAGGAAAGCCAATGGAGCACTCTTGTTTGTTCATCTTTGGAAAGCTTCGAAACCATTTTGTCTAGAATTTGCCCGGGATTTTCAAGAAATGTCTGGGGGGGAGTTGCTCTATTTCTGTTTCTGGCATCGTTCCGTCTATCAAGCTTTGGGTTTGGTCTCGGTGCAGTTTTCGGGACTGAATAGAATTTTTGCGGAGGGGGAATAACCACCATCACATCGTCGCTAACTTCCTGGCGAGTTTCGATTTTTGCAGAATGCATGATAGGCGTGGAGAAATTTTCAGTTTCTGCAGAGCGTGTGCCACGCGCGGAGGAAATATCGGATTTGGCTGGGCTCACCGTCAAATCGATAATTTCGCTCTTTCTACCAACAATACCTGGGACTGGTTCGGGCGGCTCATATTCACTATCTGAGTTGCTGTCGGATGAATAGTAAAAGCCGCAGCGAGGCTGAGCAATTGCCTCAGAGCCAGGATCAGCTGCGGAACCATCATTGCGAAGAACGTTATTCTGAGGTGTAACTTCTCGAACAGGAGAGTCGCTAATTTTGATAGGACTAGTATACCTTTCCTGAGTGCTTTTGACGTTGGGCATGACTGGAGGTTTGCTGTTAATGTGGCTTTGAGGCAAAGCATTGCTGGGGCCACCGGGCACGTCGACATCCATATCTTCCACGATGAAGTTTCTCAGGGAACCATCAGACTCAAAGCCGAGCGACTCTTCATCGGTCAGTGGCGGAATCACCTTATTTTTGGGCTGTGGTGCCGGACGGGGTAGCGAGGAACGCTTTGGAGGACACTGGGGTGATTCCAATACGGCAACGCGATGCTTCTGTGTTTCAATCTCAAAGATTGTTTGCTCTAGAACTTCGCACTGGGTTCTTAACGAAGGCAGTTTCGTCCATTCATCATCATGTAGTGCTTTCCTCAATTTCCCCAAGCGTGATTTGAGGCGTTGAATATTGTCCAATGCATCTTTGATTTGTAAGTTCCGGCATTTCTTTCTGGTTGCGTCTAACCATAATTTGTGCGCTTTGGATTCCAGTCTTGATAAATAATTGGCTTTCCATAATTCCTCGTAATGATAAATGCGTTCATCGATGATGGCATCTATCTCGTGACTTGACAGGAATGTGCATGGTTTCGATGCACCCTCTTTTTCGTCTTCTATTTCGGCCCAAGTTTCAGAGTCATAAGCACCTTCTGAGCCAGACTCGCCAAAGAGAGGATATGAGTCTGATTCTTCTTTGGGTGGATACTTCTTCAGCAACAAGTCATAAGGGCTTTCCACTTTGTGGCGCGGAGCCTGATGTAAGACTGCTGGCAATTCTTCGGTATTTTCAGCTGTTGATTTCATGCTGACATCGGTTCTACCTTTGTGCGAGGTGTAGAGTGTATAGTATCGGGGCTTGCTGTTGTTGACCTCATCCTCATCATAGGGGAACATTGCATAACGACGGGCGCCATTGTGCGAAGGTAAGTCAATGACTTTTTTACGGAAAAAAATATGCATTTTTCGTTTAACGAATAGTCTTTGACCAGAAGAGTGTCCGGAGGAGGAAATGAACCAGTCATCTTCATCTTCGTTCGAATCGGAGGTGATTGGATAAAAGACACTCGCAGCATCGATTTTCGTAGGCCCTAAGTACCATGGGCCTGGGGTTTGGGTTTCAGCGGGCCGTTTTGTTGGTAATGTAGTTGAAGATTCAACGACCGTAAGGTCAAGTCTTCTTCGCTTTCGACCACGTTCATCAATATGAGAAGCTTCGTTCGGACGTATGTTCGGAGACGTCGGTGTAGCGAGTCGGGTACCCGAGCTAGATGGGTTTTTACCATTTCCAGTGGGAGTATCGGGTAATTCGACATCGTCAAGTTCAGCTATTTGAGGAGACGACGAAGGTTGCGGGGCCTGTACAACGGAAAGGAACTGTTGGTTCGCTAGCTTGTCGCTATCGTTTGAAGACGTAGGAGGAATATAGGCAGCAGTGATTTGCGGTATCTGAGCGGCGGCCGCGGCCGGGGKAGTTGGTATAGGACTGAACATCCAAGGTGCGTTGAAGTGATTCGGCCAAGCTCTGCCATTGTTCATCATTATCGGGTACATTGTGGAAGCGAGCTGCGAACGTTCTTGGGTCTGCTGAGCCTGATACTTTCGAGACTGTCGCTGAGCATATTGAATCGCTTTGTTCACTGTATAGAAAGGTCCCTCTTTTAACTTCAGGCTGTTTCGTAGAAAGTCTTCAAGATGTCCCTCAAGTAATACCTCCCCAGTGATGCCATGTTCGCGAATCGCAATTTCTAATGACTGCCGGTCTGGCAGAGGACTGGGGTGCTTCGAAACTGACCACGGAGTAGATTCATTGCGACAGAGGTAATGTACCACTTGGTCGACTGACCAGTCGTAAGGATCTTCCTGACCGTGATCCATGGCCAGAAAGCGAGCTTGACAACGTGCTTGACATTGAGAAGATGGATGGATGGGAGGATGAGGACGATAAGTTGAATTAAGCTCTTCGCGTTGAAAATTCGTGATCACGGGGTTCCAGTGGCGCTCAAATGGATAGTCAGATCAAAGAAGAAGTCTCGATATCAAATCACGTCGCGAAAGATGAGTGAGGACTTTGAGGATATTCGCGTCGCCGCCGAGCCGGAAGTGATTTTTGACCGGCAGAAAGATGGCGGTGTAAATAGTGGGGTCGTTGATTCGTCAAATCAGGAAGGTGGGTAGGGATGACGCCCCGCAGCTTAGAAATGGCGATTGCCAAAAGTACCGCTTCGGCGTCTTTCTCCAGAATGCTTTTATCAAGAGAGAGAGATCCTCTTCACTTGGTTCTCAATTCGCCCTGAGGAGATACAACTGAGGTCAGCACATCTATAACAGGACCAAATTGCCGGCAATGACGGAGTCATTCTACTCTACGTACCCTCCGAAGCTGAGTGAGACACAAGAGCAATTTTTAGTCTCAACAATCAAGGACTGGACAATACAACATGGTCTAACTGTCAGGCCTGCCGCAACATTTGTCTCCCAAGAGGCTGTCTCGAAAGGAGTACTGGCAACCAATGCGCCAGTCACGCTGTTCCCTAGTCCATTCCCAAAGGCTTGCTTTGAAGAGGCAAGAGCGGTACAGAAAGTGTATAATGAGTTATATGCGCGGATTACAAGTGATGAGAAGTGGCTAGGGGAAGTGATTGAAGAGTGAGATCCCACACCCGACTCTAGTAGATGAGAGAATAGACTTTGTCGAGAAACCCTTTATATCTAAGCAGTAGTTGACCGCATCGTAGGCTGATCGACGTCGACGACTTTGTGGCTGGACTTTGGAAGGTTCACCAGGCTGTATCAAGGGAGGGATATGTGCAAGATCTGTCTGTTGGTCTATTCCGGTCTGACTACATGGTGCATACACTGGGCTCCGAGACCGCATCATTGAAGCAAGTAGAATTCAATACAATCTCTTCCTCATTTGGCGGCCTGTCTTGTCGTGTAGCAGCCCTACATACAGAACTGTTGCAATCACCACCCGGCCACTCGTTGAGCTATCCGGAGCATCCTTTACTTGATGGAAGAGTTCCACCGCAAAATACAGCTGTCGAAACGCTCAGTGCAGGGCTAGCCGCGGCACACGAAGCCTATGGGCAATCAAAGTCGTCGCCAGCTCTACCTCTCGGCATTTTATTCGTTGTCCAAGAAGGCGAGCGCAACATATTTGATCAGCTAGCACTCTCTACACGACTGACACAATTTCACAAAATTCCCGTGTTTCGATTGCTGACGAGCGAGATTTTGGACCGAACATCTATACAAGAAGACAATCCATCTAGACCCTTGATATACATACCACCTCATGCGCAGGGAACTCCATTTGAAATAACGACCGTCTACTTGAGAAGCTTCTACGCACCTACTGACTACAAGACCGACCGGGACTGGAGTGCTCGACTTCAACTGGAACGCTCTGCAGCAATCAAGTGCCCTACTGTCCTCAACCAACTCTCTGGTTGCAAAAAGATTCAGCAGGTCCTTGCAGACCCGAACAAACCAGATTATCTTGCAAGATTCATACCTACAGCAGAGTCAGATGGGATCCAAGAGAAACTTCGTAAGACATTTGCTCCGCAATACGACCTTTCGGCCAATGGACGCGGCAGAGAGCTCGCTCTCAACCCCGAGACAGCGGCGCACCATGTTCTCAAACCGCAAAGAGAAGGCGGCGGTAACAATGTATACAAAGAAGCCATACCAGAATTCCTGAAATCGATACCGGAAAGTGACTGGAAAGGTTATGTGTTGATGGAGCTGATCCAACCGCCGTCGGAAGCGAGCAACGTGGTACTGCGTAGCGATGGGGAGGTTGTTAGTGGCAATGTCGTTGGGGAGCTAGGCATTTTTGGTACCATATTGTGGAAGTCGAATGGTGAGGTTCTGCATAATGAAGAGGGCGGATGGTTGATGCGAACAAAGGGCAAGGAGAGTAATGAGGGTGGAGTCGCAGCTGGATTTTCATCTTTGGATAGCATCATTCTGTACTAGACCTAACATTTTATTAAAGGGTTCATTCCACCGCAATCAAACGCCTTGAAAGACCTGATGTGTCTCTGTGATCATAGTGTCTCACTTTCTCATAGTGGTATTTTCGATACTTATAATCGTCTCTTTTTCTCGTATAACGACAAAGAACTAAGTCACATTTCAAGTTTTGCCATTTTGGTAATTGAAGCACAATACATTGTCACACAGCTCATGAGCGCCAAGAATTGTACAGCATTGCACATTTTTCTTTGTTGTATAATTGTTTCATATCTTTCAAATCACTTTTGGCCTATTTATTTGATATGCTGCCTGTTCATGTTACACACGGCCAATTTTCTAATTTGTCAATCCCATGGCTACATAGCTCGTGGCTGCCATGCCCAATCCAAGACCATATCTACGGGATTTTACGTTTAAGCTGTACGGTGGCTTGCAGTGACTCGAGAGAGCCAGGTTTCTTTCTTCTATTTATGCTTCATGATCACAATTACGGGGCCAACTCACTCCGTACCCCGGGGATTAATCATGTTGTCCTAATCCCAAAGCAGCGTAGACTCCGGAGATTAATGCGGAGAATCCCTTCAATAGAAAAGGCGCAAGTCCTGCCCCACTCAAATCTAACGTCTTGTCTTGCTCTTCTTTCTTCATGATAGTGATACTAAAGTGGCACTTGGCCAAGACTAGCTTGTCTTTGAAGTTACGCCTACTTGCGGCTTCCGACAGACAAACAGAAAGGAAGGGAGTCGGGGATCTCGGCGTATCAGACAACTCCGGCTGCTTTCCGAGCCTGCGACTCCATGCTTGTCACTGATATCTCATAAGGCTATTGTGTCTGCACAGAGTCAATTTTGCATTCATGTGCTAGAGACAAAATAATCCTTTCTGCGTGAGCACAAACCATGATCCCAGTCTATATACAGAGTCTTCTCGTATCATCAAGCGATGTCCTAGTCGCACGTAGTTCCGTATACAATCTCCATTTACGTACGTTGTACCCGCGCTTCTGATTTAAGACCATTGTAAGGATTGCCCAAGAGCCACGCTTCAGCGCGTGGCTGGCAGATAATCATGCTAATTCCTCTTTGTGCATCCCCCATGAACCCCTGCGTAGTACATGGTCACGGGACACTCAACTCCAAGGCAGTAGATCATTGAACCTCACAACGATGTGAGCAGGGACTTAGTAGCTTATTACGCGGCAAGTGCTTCTCTGCATTATCTCAGCTCAAATGACAGTCATTTACCTTATTGGAAGCTATGCTGTAAAACTAATACGAGCAAGCGGGTCACGTCGCGGAGAGAGGCATCAAATTGTTTGATCCAATTTCCATCTCTTCTTTGCGAGGTTGCTCAGCTAATATTTCTCTCGATCCCGGTCAGTCGTTGCATGTCCGCCAAGGCTTACTGTCAAGAATACTCTAGCCAAGACATAGATACGTATTACGTACGCATAAGACGAGACGGAGAGAAAAGGGAGACCTGGAATAGACATGCCACTATCCGTTATAGTAGTCTGTCTCCGTGGGGGCGGGACTGAGTGCTCCTGTAGTATTGCTTTCTAGAGATAATTCATTCTGATACGGACCAGACGCAGCCCCGTTTAGTAGCGAGCGAGAAAAGAAAAAGCCTCATCAGTGGAGGCCGGGAGTCAGATTTTAATCTGGCTGTTGGCTGCATCCTAGATAGCTAACCACGATGAGGCTTTGTAAATTGAGATCTTAACAGCAGCCACCGCAATTGTTTCGTTTGTCGTTGGGAGATCGATGTAGATACAAAGCTCCAGCCAATTAGCCAGTCGGGGGAAGTAAGATTAGTCGAGGTCACAAGACCAGGGCTCGTCCTTTATGTTTGGCGGGCAACAGCCAGGGCAACAGCAGCTGTCCCCGGTGGGAAGGCACTTTCCTTCCCTGGCAAGCTCATTGGGCTGAGATTTATTTGGAGCTCATCTCACGTTTTTCCCAAGCTCCCCACAGTTTTTTTTCCCTCTCTTCCCCAGACCTATAAAAAAGCCCCCCCTCTCCCTCTTATTCTTCCTTTTCCACTCTCCTTCTCACCCCTCCTCCCTCTTCTACCTATTGATCCTCTCGCTGGCATTCCTTCGCTCTTCTCTGTGGGATAGCGCTCCCATTTGTATCTTCAGACTGTCGTTCAGTCCTGATTTCGACAGACACTGTACTACAATCGTCCTCTAGTCGCCATGGCTAAAGCGGAGGAGATTGGAGTGTAAGTATTTCTGGCCATGCTAGTTTTATCAATGCAGTCACTTACAGAATAAACCTCGAATAGTCAGCCAGCAGCAGCAGGGCTTGAAGCCGCCTATGTGAACCAAGAATTGCGCCATCGGCGTGTTCAGCAGCTGACTGATAATGTCACCGGGGAGTAAGTGATCTGCTTTTCCACCTTCTTAGGTTGTATACTAACTGGTTAGAATCAAAAACCCTCTCGTTGGTATTGCCAAGCCTCATCTCATGGCTGATGTCGAGGCCTATGCCAACAAGTTCGACCTCAACGATATCCTCCCCTTGTTGAAGAAGGGAGCTTTGGTCGCGCAGAACCCCCGCAACTTCGAAAACATTGAGGAACTCGACGAAGCCGAGCGTCAAGCTTTACGCGAGGAAGTGACTCATCGTTGGAAGCATCCATGGGCTTTGTACTTCACCATCATTCTCAACTCCATCGCTGCGGCTATCCAGGGTTGGGATCAGGAGGGTGCGTATATAGCAGCATCCCCATAGTTGACTTATATTCTGATTGAATTAGGATCCAATGGTGCTATCTTGACTTTCCAGGACGATCTCGGAATCCCTAATTCTAGTCCTGGACCTTGTGACTTGACGGGAACCTGCGAGCGCAACACCTGGCTCGTCGGTACGATTGTCTCAATGCCTTACTTGACCATCGCTGTCTTGTACGTTACAATTTCTCCTTCATTCGCTTCTTCACTACTGACACGGGATTATCGTAGGATTGCTTGGATCGCTGATCCTTTGAACCATTGGCTTGGTCGTCGTGGTGTCATTTTCCTCGCTGCTATCTTCAGTCTCGTTGCACCCGTCGGTTCTGCTCTCGTTCAAACATGGCCTCAGATGATTATTTGTCGTATTCTGCTCGGTACTGGCATGGGTCTCAAAGAAGTCACGGTCCCTGTGTTCTCGGCTGAGACTGCCCCTACCAGCATTCGTGGAGGTCTGACTATGAGCTGGCAATTGTGGACTGCATTCGGTATCTTCTGCGGTGTTTGTGCCAACTTGGTACTTGCCAAAACTGGAGCCATCGCCTGGCGATTACAGATGGGTTCTGCATTCATTCCGGCCGTTCCACTTCTCTTGGGCATCTGGTTCTGTCCAGAATCTCCTCGTTGGCTCATGACAAAGAAGAAACACAAGCAGGCATACAAATCTCTGTTGCGTTTGCGAAACACCCCTCTTCAAGCCGCACGAGACTTGTACTTCATTCATGCTTCATTAGTTCAAGAGGATATTTTGTTGGAAGAAGCTGGATTCTCCAAGAATGCCGGCATGATCACTCGCTTCATCGAGTTGTGGACTATCCCACGGAATCGTCGTGCCGCTCAGGCATCTGGTGTTGTCATGACTGCCCAACAGATGTGCGGAAGTAAGTTCATCTTGTACAAAAGCCACGCCAACGGTCTGACACTAACTTTCTGCCAACAGTCAACATCATTTCTTTCTACTCCAGTAGCATCTTCGCTCAGGCAGGAGCTAGCAATATCGGTGCTCTGCTTGCCTCTTTTGGCTTTGGAGCCATCAACTTCATATTCGCCTGGCCAGCTGTGTGGACGATCGATACATTTGGTCGACGAACTCTACTGCTCTTCACCTTTCCCAACATGTGTTGGTCGTTGCTTGCTGCTGGGTTCTGTTTCTGGATCCCATTTGAGAATAAAGCTCACCTTGGATTGCTCGCCTTCTTCATCTACATTTTCTGCATATTCTACTCTCCAGGCGAAGGACCTGTGCCTTTTGCTTACTCTGCAGAGGTGTTTCCGCTGTCTCATCGTGAAATTGGTATGTCTTGGGCCGTGGCGACCAACAACTGGTGGGGTTCAGCACTGGGGATTACTTTCCCTTTCATGCTCAAGGCGATGACACCGCAGGGCGCAATCGGATTCTATGCGGCGCTGAACCTCATAGCTTTTGTGATGATTTTCCTCTTTGTCCCCGAGACCAAACAGCGTTCTCTTGAAGAGCTGGACTATGTCTTTGCAGTGACTACTCGTCGTCACGCGTCGTACCAGTTGGGTACCGTTGCTCCATGGTGGATCAAGCGATACATTTTCCGTCGCAAGGACTTGGTTTGCCCTGAGCTTTACAAGATCGACTTGGACGACGACAGCAGCTTAGGTGTCATGCCAGGTAATAACAAGACCGGGGCCGAGGCCAGCGAGTACCCAACCTCTGCTGTTTGACGAATCCCGCCATGCCTGGCTCAATTGATCGATGGATCGCGCATTTGCAAAGAGCATTTGCAACCTGTTTCTTCAGATGATCGCTTTTGACATTCAATTGGGAGGATTTCAGCCTTCATGTATTTTTTCTTTTCTCCTCGAGAACGATGTATGTAATGACCCACTTCTTTGACATTGCCAAGATCGATCAAGAAGTGAGCGTAGTCTAGTCTAGTCGATAGTTGAATGAATGTCCAATCCATAACTTTACACGAAAAGATGTAGCTGGTAACATGATAGGGAGGTTATTCAACTTCTCTCGCGACTCGATCGAATGCCGCGGGGCGCTAGTCCGAATCCGTGCTCAGTATAATTTTCTGATACCTGAGGCAGACAACATCTATTTTTTAACCATCAACCATATATACAATCACACCATTAATTTCCAAGAGCAGAAATAAAATATGGCCAGCCAAGAAGATGTAGCAATGACCACCGAACCCGCACCCAAACCTGCCACCAATACCACCGCCACCAAATCCACACAACAGCAACAGCGCCTCACATCCCGCAATCCGCAATGGGCCTATTTCAAGCTCCAATTGTACCTAACCCACCCTCAATCCACATATCCTTTTCAAAGAGTATGCTCTAACAACAGTAGAATTCCACATTCGCATCACACCATCAAGAACTTTTCCATCGACGCACTCACGGCACGCTCATACCTCATTTCTGCGCTGTCGCAGTTCCTGGGGTTGATGGGGACGACTATTGGAGTTGATATACTCAAGATTGAGAATCCATCTTCTCCACTACCAGAACAGAAAGGAATGAAAATAGGGGCTGATGTTCCGAATGTCTGGATTCGTGTACCCCGCGACGACGGGGCTGCTGTCCTCGCGGCGTTGAGTTCGTGGGCTGGATCTTTGTCTTCTTCTTCCGGCTCTGTTGGGGCTGGAGCTGGAGAATCGGAAGGTGTTGAAGAGGGTAGTGTTGCGTGGCGGGTATGCGCAAAAGGGAATTATCTAAGTGCGATTGTGCATGGGTCTGGGGACGGGGTTTTCGCTCCGTGATGGGTTAATCGTCTTTCTTTTATTTTTGAGTGTTGAATGCATGTATGGCGTTAGGAGTCGCTAGATAGATTGCTTGATGAAAATGAATGTATTTGTATTATGTGTGCCAATTTTATCTCCCACAAAATCACGCCCGCAACACCTCTACTAAATCCGACACTGCACGCTTATGAATAGCAAAATAGAAACGACAGAAATCGATACAACCCGCAATGCTTTTAGTGATAAGATCAATCATCCGACTTCAAATTCGGCGCAAAAGTCACAATCCCAGCCTCATCATCAAGAGCCTTCTTCTGGGCAATCACCTTTGTCCTCAGCGCAGCCCGAATCTCAGACATGCTACGCTCCTGCCACTTATCGAAACCTTCCAGACTCAATGGGTAGAATACAAAGTTGTCGCTGCTTTTCATAAAGTCCATCATCTTGGGCGCCGGGGTGGCGGTGATGATGTCGATTTCGGAGGCGATCTGGCGGCAGTACGAGTCGAGGGGGAGATCGTTGACATCGTCGCCAAAGGGGTTTTCGAGTTCGCGGCCGATGGCGACGAAGCTGAGGATGATGTATGCGGCCACTGCAAGTTATTAGTATCGATGAAATTGAGGGGCCGAGGAATTGGCTCACCAATTGATCCGGGAATGGCAATCCAATTCATCAGACTGACTAGCTGGAAGGGCAGGACCAGGATATAGATCCAGGAGATTTGCGAAATGGCAATGCTATAAGCTTCGGGCAGGGGTGTATCGCGGACTCGCTCGGAGCCGGTCAGGGCTTCGTTCAATGCAGCGACCGAGTTGACTAAGTAGTCAGTAAAGCTGATAAACAAGAAGTAAGATATTGACTTACTGAGTTGACCCTGGTGCAACGCCGACTTGAGAAGTTCCCCTTTTTCGCAGTGCTCAATATACGCAGACAAATGGTTCAAAATTTCCAGAGGCAAATGACCCAGTGGCTTCTTTGCGCGCTTGATCAGTTTTCGGGGATTGGATTCTGCGAATGTGACTCCGAGATACATGCCAGCGTGTTTCCAGAGCGAGTGACGGGGAGGGGTCAACAGTTCCGGGTCGTGTGCTTCCTTGGCGAATGTTTCCAAGTGACCGACTAGACCGACCAAGTCTTGGTAGGCAATGGCTGGCTCGAAGCGGAGGTTGTGTTTGAGCGCGACGGAGAAGGCGAGAAGCAAGTTCATGGCGGTTCTATCACAGTTAGTCAATTGACTCGTCGCTGATCAAAGAGAGAAAGCATACACTTTGCCGAGAACATCCTCTTTTCCCTCCTCGCCAGGACGTTCCTTGACATGCACCCAGATAGTACGGGCCATATTGCGGGATGTCTGAATGACCGAAGCCCAGTACTTGCGGCCATCGGCATAACGTTCGTAGGCAGTCGTGCTTCGGAACGACAGGGCCAAACCGACCACGAAACCGAGGACAGTAAGCAGAATGTTGGACACAGTCAGAGGATGAACTATAATATGAATGCACGTAATTGCCGTGGACCAGCCGGCCATGAAAATCAAGGGAAGAATCAGGCGCGGCAGGATGCTGCCGTCCATTCGGAGAAAGAGGGGCCATTTGGTGTGTCTGCTGATATCACGAGGACCGGTCTACTCAATCAGTCTCCACGAACGTTCCCAATAGAGACAAGAGAAGAGACATACAAAATAATGCTCCAAATCCGAAGCGGAATGCGTAATCGGCTCTAGATAACGTTTACGAGCTTCTTGCAAGTCGGACAGTGAAATCGGCCGTGATTTGGGTTGAGGGGAGTCCTGCTCCCGGTGATAAACGAATGTCTGCTGAGTATTGGCGTGATCCTCGGCATGGTGGTGGCTGCTGTGCACTGGAGCTGCTCCTTCGCCAGCTGCATGGGCTCCTGCTGCAGCGCTGGCAGCGCTGGCCTCGCCGCCACTGACTACTGCTCCTCCGTCCATGCTGTTGACTCGTTGAATGTTATTTTTTGGTCGGTGTGGTCAGGCAGAAGAAAGGATTCAAGCAACGAAGAAAGAAGAGACAAATAAAGGATAAATGAAGGTAAACGGTCTAAATATGCAAAGAAACGAATGTAGAATGAACGATCAACAAGAAGAGAGAATCGAAAATGGTCAGCTCAAGTTAGTGAGAAATTGAGAATTTCGAAATAAAAATAAATTGGCGTCCAAGGCTTCCAGACCACGTTCGTTCCCCATCCCAAAGCCGTCAGAATACGGAGTAGCAGACGCACTAGGGTACGTGGAGCGGGTCTTTGGCTGCTGCTTGTCACCAATCGACGCTGAAAAAGGAATAGGAGGTGGCCAGGTCAGGCCCAATTGAGTCATTTTGGCTGTTCAGAAGATCCATCGTCGCACCGTTGGCATCGAGAAAGATGTTTCAGCTTCTGCCACTATGGGGCCGGACCGGACGGATGTGCCCGTTTTTAGCTGGCCTAGTCAGGGGTGCAGTCCCTTAGTCTCCGGATGGTTGATGCTCAGTCAACCCGGATGCTCTTCACGTTCATATCATTTTAAAAGATGGGATTTTCAAGAGGAAGGGAATTTTTCCAAGAGATTGACCTCGCGTCAGTTTGGAGTGCTTACTATGTACACAAAATGTACCAAGTGTACGGTGGCGGCCCCACAAGGTACGTATCATACGCGTAGGGTTCCAGACTCTTACTTACTACTTTGTCAGCTTCTGCAAACCCTGTTTCACTAGGCGACTACTATGTACAAAGTAGTTAGTCTGTTATGTACTGTACACTACCTGGTTCAGCCTCAGCTGAGAGGTGCTTCTTAAGTTCTTCTTCCGTAAGGCTTCGATGACGGCTTGGTAGGGCTAGTAGCACTGCAAGGCTGAGCGATATGATATACATCTTCATGTTAAGTGCCCGGACTACTTTTGCCAACACGTACATACTAGGACGCACTGAAGTCAGTGAGGTTCTGCCCGAGAATAGACTGGATTTTATCGCGGAAGCCGCACTAAGAGCCTCTTTATGTACACACATACATAGTAATTAAGTTACTTGATCAATTCTTACTCAGTGCAGGAAAATATCGTTGCCCTAACTGATTACGGATCTACACAGGTGTTCTGCACATTATTCCCTGTTCGGGCAAGAAATCCGTCTGGCACGCTCAACGAGCAGCCGATGAGAAGCGACTTTTCTCATTCCTATGAAATTATGGGACATTTATCTGTATTTATGTATGCATCCCATCCCACACTGCGGAATTTCATCGGGCATACTTCTACTCGATACGTGGTTCGATAGGCGCTGTCACATGTAACTACCACCAACGTTGATACATGGGTGTACATGTACAGTACAATGCGGCTTGTGACCGCGAGAAAGTGCCGCGTCACAGCGTTGCAATTGGTTCATATATAGTGCTTAATTAACTTGACAACAATTAAAGTGTTTGGTATATGTAGGTACTAGAAGAAGAACGTGTGTCGGCAAATCTCACAATCCTAGACAAGCTTTACTAGGTAGTAATCAGCCACGAATTGATCTTTACCGAGATCCTTGCAAAACCCCTTCACACAATTCCAGGGCACCCGACAGCAACAGTGAAACCCCTGTAAAATCATGTATTCATCATCTGATCAATCCCAAATAGGCAGGCGTTATATCTCATCTTTTCTTCAGACAGAGATAGTGAAGAATCCTTGTGGTTTGTGTGTCGCTTTAGGCAAGAATGTGGCCGCCCATTATAGTAAGTCGGTCTGACTCATAACTTGCTGCAGCCATGACTAGAAATGAGTCAAATGTCGATGTAATGATAGTCTTCTGCACTAAAATTCTGGCATCTATCATCATTGCCTCATCCATCGTCTGAGTCGAGTCGAGTTTTAGGGCTAAAATGTATAGGGTATACGGCATGGGAGGGAGAAGCGGGGGATAGCGTATGTTAAGCCCTAATCTACTTCCCACGGCTGACTTGTTCCCGAGGTATCTTACGTAGATAGTCTATACTATGGAGGGGTAGTTATGTTATCGATAACAGAGGAATTGGCGATATTCCCGGAATATCTGACTCTGTTAATGAGTTCATTGGGTGGCAAGGTGTTTAACAGTCTTTCTTTAGCGTAGGACGGATACTATCGCCACTCTTGTATGACGAATGCAGGAGTTTCCCCAGAGATTCGTATCCAATGAAAGTGATATGGCATCCAATTTTTGAGCCCGAGTTCATGTCTCTGTCTATGATTATTTGTAGATCCGAAGGCTGATGCCGTCGACTTGAATGAGTTGATTGAAGGAACTACTTACCGAGACTCTAGAATCGAAGGTATCCGAAATGAGATTAATATGCTTCTGGATCACCAATGCTTGTTCAATGGCTTCCTCAGTCCATGAAACTAGAATTTCCAGACTTGAGCTCATCCGTTGACCGCAAGAGACGGTTCCATGGAACGGTGAAGATCCCCCTCCATTTACCAAACTGACCAGGTCGAAAGATAGCCGTATGAGGAAGTACCTCCATGACTCGTAGTGAATGGTTTCTCTCGTCGCATGTATAATGTCCATATTTACATGTATAGTAGAGAAGAGGAGTAAGGCGGACAACCTCAAAATGGGCTGATGGTTAGCCCGAATGTGGTATTCAGCAAAAGACTCGAGATACAATTCTGTCGGGTTGACTCATTTGCAAGGTCCAAATAGAGGCCGTGCCATGACTCTATCCATTATGCCCGCTGAATAATTCACACACTCACTGTACTCAGCAGACTGTCATAGAGTGTGGTTGATTTCAGACCCACTTCTAGTTTCATCTATATCAGGTAGACTCTGAGTAGAGTCACACAGTCGCAAATCGTCAATTAGATCTAGAATGTGCCGGTACTAAGTCAAGTACATAGTAATGGACCACGTTCTACCGTTATGGTTATCACCAGCACGGGCCCGTTCATGATCGACTCTAGCCGGATTTTCGTCCTCAAAACTAGTAACTACATAGTATAAGTAACTACAGACGCCATGTTCAGTCATTGACCAATCCAAAGATCATGTGAAAGATCCGCTTAGCCTTACCTGGGTATATTCCCGTGGTCCCGTGGGGTATGCAAGCAATGTTCTCAAACTCCCGACGAAAGACCGGGGATGCAACAAGCTGGCTAGTTTTTAGGTCCTCACCTACGACATGACAACCAATCATAAAAAAGAAATCAAACATTCTGTACTGAAAATTCAATCAGAAATGAGAAATCCCGAGATTTCCCTTGTACAACCCTGGCCGGCATGGATTGAAAGGTTGTCGGCGTTCGTGCGAAGCCCTAATTCTGCACTCGACTCCTGTCAGCGAATCATAATTGCATCTTCTGTGCCAAATTGTATTACGGCCATTCAGGCACAGATTGCCCAAGCTCTGTGAATATGTGAATATAGATATCGTCAAGTAGATCAAACGGGGTAATTTATAGAGTAGCACTCACCCGCAGTAGATCAATTAAATCCATACTGGAGGGTTCAAGTAGGCTATATGCCTATAGTCAATCCTCGTGTCCAGCGCCCCCCACAACCGTGATCTCTTTAACGAGTCGCAAAGAAATACCAAATCCAGTACACACTCAAAGTCAAAATCATCTAGTAAGACCCCGCATTCTCTTCCGGCTTAGTAGGCGGCCATGGTGGCGTGGTTCCTGTCTGCAACGAAACAAATATCCTACATGATGATTGTTCCCAGATTGGACTAAAAGGACCAGGGGTCTCCAAGCCCACACCTCATGCAGCCCTGCATAGTCCAAAACATATGTTGGATATGCCTTAGATTAATTACTTTTCTGATTGGCTTGATGAATTTAATCATTTGCCCTCTCGAACACCTCCAGAGGCGTTGGTTCTCCGCTTCGTCGCTTCTTGTCTCCGTTCTTCTCGTGAGACAAAGATATAAACTGCCAGTGTAACCCCGGTCACAACGAACTGTTCCTTCTTGATGGAATCTGGCTTTTTCGTCTCAGTAAGCGTAAAAGTGAGGAGCGGAAAAATCCACTCTGACTGCGTACACTTCTTCTCTATTGCGCCCTTCGGATAATGTCCAGCGGCCAACTCCCCCCTGCCAGCGTGATAGCCTCCTGGCCAGCGCCAGACTATATTCATCCCGTGCGCAGAGGCCCAGGGTTGCTGGTCGTCAATGTCTTATTCTCATCGCTTGCTTTCATTTTGACTGCTTTGCGGATATATACCCGTGCTTTCATAACAGCCACCATCGGCCTTGACGATGTCCTTGCCGTGTTGTCCCTGGTAAGATCCCGATTCGACCTTCCAGAAGGAGAACGATTCACTGACCTACGACAAGGCATTTGCCATTGCCATGTGTACCGCGACATCTATCGCCGCTGCACATTTCGGCTGGGACCGCCATCAATGGGATATTCCATACGCATGGATACCGGCTTCACTCAAGTACCGCATGGTTTTTGAAATGACCTTTACGGTGACATCGACATTAACCAAGGTGTCCTTATTATGGTTTTGCCGTCGACTCCTTGGGAGCAGCGCAAAGAGTAATCTTCGGTACTTGAACTGGAGTCTTATTGGTGCCATGGTACTTTTAGTGATACTGGGCCTTTTGTTCATCTTCACCACGTTACTCAATTGCATGTGGGTGGTATGTCCCCGCATTTGCACCAAGGAATACTGACAATATCTAGTCCCATCAAAGCATCCTTTGATTTGCTCCCAGACTACCCGTATCACTGCATCAATGGAGCTCAAGTGGTCCTGGGAGCCAGCGTCATCAACGTGTTTACCGACTTCATGACCACTGTAGTGCCCATGCCATTAATATGGAAACTCAATCTTCCTCGGCGTCAGCGTCTTGCAGTCATTGGTATCTTTGGTATCGGTATCGTGGTGACTATCGCTTCTTCTGTTCGGACGTATTTTGCCTGGTTTGACTCCTTTGGCTCATATGACTCCTCATGGTGGGGATGGGCCGCTAGTTTGTCTGCCGCCATCGAGGTCAACCTGGGGCTGGTATGTCACTTTTTATGACTAATAGTGGATGGTTCTCACAATGTTCTTGTTAGATCTGTGCATCCGCACCCGCTCTTCGGCCCCTTATCAAGGCAATCTCGCCTCGACTCCTCGGTAGTTCCAGACATGAATATGATTACTCCCACCAACGTTTCAACAACCCCAAGCCATGGCCACCGTCATCAAACCAATCCGCTAACCCTCATGTACGCATGGGATCTAACGATTCAATAACCAAAGATGTGCGGATGTTTAGTCGACGGGATTCCACTGATGGATCAGGTATCGTTCGCACTGTCGAGTTGGAGACGTTCTATGAAGACCGCAAGGACGGAATATACGGTCGTCCTGCGACTGCCAAGTCGGTCCCTTCCAAACCACTGATGGAAGCAAGGAATGCGTATGGAAGGGCAGTCATGAAGCCGTCACGCAGCTATATTATGGACCGGCGGCAAGACTCCTTTTCCGCGTCGAGGAATTTAAAGGAGTTGTATAACGACGATGAGGCGCCATTTGCTCTTGAAAGGATGGTATGAAATTCGATGGCTGAAAGCAAAAATACTTGTATTTAGTTTGGCGTCTATGATTGATATTCTAACCCCGATCACATGTTCCATCTGTTCTTTCCGTATACGCCGGTGTTAGAAAAAGCAAGATGACACTCGCTACCCAATAAGAGCAGCTAAGCATATTCGTACGATCGAAATATAACTATCAACGATCAATTTGTTATATCTTCGAAGTCTGATGGGATGATCCAGCTTCAAAGAAATTCGCTGAGTCCTTCTTATCCGGCTTATCGATAAAAGATGCTTATACCTGCTTCTTTGGGTTAGCGTCACCTGACAGGCCAGTAGCTTGATCTCTGAACGATTATGTGTGCACCAGGCATTCTTTTCTGTCTCATTCACGGCCTTCGAGCAGTTTTCTCAGCAGCGTACTTTCTCAAGGTCAATTTCGCTTTAAATCGCAATTTGTGCTCCGAAATAGCACTTGTAGAGAATACCAAAACCACAGTCTGCCTTTCAGTCAACTCGGCGTCGGCCAGCACGGCAGGCACAGTGGCCACTCTCATTGGCCCAAATCGCCGAAAAAGTAAGCTTTGGTCTATCGCCGGTCTTGGCGGTCAAGCTCCCCCTGCGATTTCCCCAATTTCTGTGTTATCTGCAACTTGCGTAATGCGCCGATAGTGGGACGTATAAAACTATTCCAATCCCCTCCCTGCGAGAGCCATTCTATTCTCTCTGATTCATTCTCTGTACATCAATTGCAACATATTAACCCCCATGTAAGTCATCCAGTTTTTACCTTCTGGTTGTGATGGTCGATTGCATGCATCACCTTCGCGACCGTTATCTGTCCCGCCTCACTTATATCGCCGAACGTCATTTGCATCAACTTCTTGCTTGTCTACGCAACCGAGCAAGCGATGACTATTTAGCCTCGATGTATTATTTTTGCTGATCTTCTACATAGAACATGACCTCCGCACTCCGATCTCGCCTCAATATGAGGTCTGTTACACGCCTCAATGCAGGGCGCCTGTTCAGCMCTGCTGTCCCCCGCCGTTCCGCACAGCCCTACTTTGCAGATGAGCCCACGGCACCTTCAGTGCGAACTGCTATTCCAGGCCCCAAGAACCAGGCTGCTGCCAAGGAGCTCAGTGAAGTCTTTGACACTCGTAGCTTGAACCTTCTCGCTGATTACGAAAAATCCGTTGGAAATTAGTATGTATTTTCGCTTGTCTCTTGTGACGTACAAACTAACAATCACTAGTATTGTCGACCTTGACGGTAACAAATATCTCGATGTGTGAGTCTCAGTAGTCTTCGCATCCTCACGAAGTTTTCTAACATATGGTTGAACAGCTACGCACAAATCGCCTCCATCCCCGTTGGCTACAACAACCCTCACCTTGCCGCTGCAGTCAACACCCCCGAGATGGTCCGCGCCATCATTGACAGACCGGCTCTTGGAAACTTCCCTTCTGCCGATTGGTCTCACATCCTTCGAACTGGACTCCTGGCAGCCGCTCCCAAGGGACTGAATCAGGTCTTTACCGCTCTGGCGGGATCCGACGCAAATGAGCTTGCCTACAAGGCTGCTTTCATCTACAAACGCTCACAAGAGCGTGGAGTTGGTGCTGATTTCACCGAAGAGGAATTGAAGTCGACTATGGTCAACGAGGGCCCTGGTTCTCCTCAGATGTCCATCTTGTCCTTCAAGTCAGCTTTCCACGGTCGTCTGTTTGGTAGTCTGTCAACCACCCGAAGCAAGCCTATTCACAAACTCGATATTCCCGCCTTTGACTGGCCCGCTGCCCCTTTCCCCAACCTCAAGTACCCTCTTGAGGAGCACGTAAAGGAGAATGCCGAGGAAGAACAGCGCTGCCTCCAGGAGACCGAGCGTCTTATTAAGGAATGGCACAATCCTGTTGCTGCTGTGATTGTTGAGCCTATCCAGTCTGAAGGTGGTGATAACCATGCTTCCCCCGCTTTCTTCCAGGGTCTCCGTGACATCACCAAGCGCACCAATGTGCTCTTCATTGTTGATGAGGTTCAGACTGGTGTCGGTGCTACTGGAAAATTCTGGGCTCATGACCACTGGAACTTGAGCTCTCCTCCTGACATGGTCACATTCTCCAAGAAGGCCCAAGCAGCCGGTTTCTACTATGGCAACCCTGATTTGCGTCCTGCCCAGCCATACCGTCAGTTCAACACCTGGTTGGGTGACCCAGTTCGTGCCATCTTGTTCCGCGCCATTTACGAAGAAGTCCAGAACAAGAACCTTGTTGAGAACACTGCCATTACTGGAGAATACTTGTACAAGGGACTTGAAGCTCTTGCTCAGAAATTCCCCAATGCTATTCAGAACCTCCGTGGCAAGGGCCAGGGAACTTTCATTGCTTGGGACTCGCCTAACCGTGACGAGTTCCTTGCTAAAGCTAAGACTGTGGGTGTCAACATTGGTGGAAGTGGAGCCACGGCTGTGCGTCTGCGACCAATGTTGATCTTCCAGAAGCACCATGGTATGTTTCTTCTTTCGAATTTCTCCTATAACCTTGGCTAACATACAAATAGCCGACCTCCTCCTCGAGAAACTCGAGAAACTCCTCGCATAGTAACCTTTCGTTGTTTTGATTGTGTTATGATATCATGTTTGTCTCTTTGTTTATATTGGCGCATTTCTGTTGCGATTTTTGGGTATTCGATACCACCAGCTCGGATCGAGTTCGTATATTGTATAGGACGTATAGTCGAAAATGAAATGAATAAGACTCAATCCAAAATCTAATGTAGTGTACTCCTAAAGAAATTGTAGAATTGCTTCAGATGTATCATTGATGCTTTTGTAACGCCACGCCATATATCCATATAGCAAAAGTCTTAGAAAAACCCGAACACCGCTTTGAATTAAAATAAAATGTATGCATTATCCAGCCGATAGTGATTTCGCCGTCACGATTCCTCTTCATTCGCGCTTCCGTCTCTCCTAAAAAATAGATTCACATCAGTTAAACAATCCATAGAACCCCGCGATGCAGATTAGGAAAGAGCACTTACGGTATATATTTGATCCCAGCATCTTCCAGCGATGCAACCGTCTCCGTAGGCAATGTTCCCGTAACCTTCATCGCATATGTTCCCGGCACATAGCCTTCTAACCTCTGCCAGCGAGCGACCCAACTCTGCCGTTCGTCGATGATGGATATGAGGCCCTCAAAGACCTGGGATGTGCATTCTTGGATTGCGTCGTTGTTGCCGCGGAGCTGGAGGACGTGTTCGCAATTTGGGCAGCCTTCGCGCGCGAATTTCTAGTAAGCGATTGCGATGTTAGTCATTGCGCGAGGAGATTGTGAGGGTCGAGAGCTTACGCTTTGAGGCATAACGACTGAGCAGACCATGCATGCGCGAAGGGTCCGAATTTGTCCTGGGGGGACGACGAAGGAAGTCATTTTCTAGTGTGCAGATTCTAAGTTCACCGCTCGAAAAATGCGAAGATTCGATTCAGAAAGCGGCGTAGGATGTCGTAGGATGTTTGTAGCTTGTGGAGTTGTGTTGGCCGACAGCTGGGTCGATGTTCGATGTTTCTGGAACGCCAACGCCAAAAAAGAAAGGCTCCGATAAGCGGGAGAGGCTCCGCGGCTGACTGACCTTCACAACCTCTGGAAAAAGCAAAAATCCTTTCGAGCAGTGAGCAAACTTTGCCTCAACGTCCGCTAGATACAATTCCTTCCATAGTTTCTTGCATTTCATTGCAATCAGTTCTCGTCTGATCTATTCGAGGTATCGGGAACTCGGGCGTCGTTCCTTATCAAAAGCCCCTCGCCACCAGTACTTGGTCTTGTGCCTCTGACATTGCGTCGTGTGCCTGGTTTCCTTAATACGATCTTTCCTCCTTTACACACCTGGCTGTTGATGCTTTACGCCTAGACGTTCTACGACAACTCGCGACTCACATCCCACCGTCGAAATGGCCTCTTCCGTCCCCGAGGCTGCGAATGCCTTGAAGGTCAAAGGCAACACCGCATTTGCTAAGCATGATTGGCCTACTGCGATCGATTTCTATACACAGGCCATTGAGCAATATGACAAGGAGCCTTCATTCTTTAGCAACAGAGCTCAGGTGTGTGGATGGATCCGATGCCAGGGTTTAAGAGAAAATTCGTGCTAATACTGAATATCTGAGCAGGCTTACATCAAAATGGAGGCTTACGGATATGCCATTGCCGATGCGACCAAGGCCCTCGAACTTGACCCTACGAACGTGAAGGTATAGACTATCGCGCATTCTACCATACGAAGTTTGGATTTCTGACCCCGGATATAGGCATACTGGCGAAGAGCATTGGCCAACACTGCCATTCTGAACCCTCGCGCTGCCCTCAAAGACTTCAAATCCGTCATTAAACGGGAACCGAACAATCAGACCGCAAAATTGAGACTGACGGAGTGCGAAAAGCTGGTGCGCCGAATGGACTTTGAGAAAGCTATCGAGGTGGCCGAGCCAGCTTCTGCGTTTGAGGATCTCGATATCGATGCGATTGCCGTCGAGGATGCGTATGACGGTGTGCGATTGGACAAGGACATGACACAGGAATTCATAGATGATATGATTGAGCGATTCAAGAATGGGAAGAAGATTCATCGGAAATATGCGTTCCAGATTGTGAAGAATGTGTTGGATATTGTCAGGGCGGAGCCGACGATGGTGGAGGTTGGTGTTGAAGAGGGTACTAAGCTCACGATATGCGGTGATACACATGGTAAGTAACCCCGCTCAATGCAGACTCGTCATTTGATGCTAACTCTTCAGGTCAATATTTCGATCTTTTGGAGATATTCCGACTCAACGGCTTCCCCTCTGACACCCATGCCTACCTCTTCAACGGAGATTTCGTCGACCGTGGCTCTTGGTCAACTGAAATAGCCCTCCTCCTCTATGCATACAAATGGTTACGACCAGACAAATTCTTCCTCAACAGAGGAAACCACGAAACTGACGACATGAACAAAGTATACGGTTTCGAAGGCGAGTGCAAAGCCAAGTACAACGAGCACGTCTTCAAAGTATTCTCCGAATCTTTCTCAGCATTACCCCTGGCCACCCTCGTTGGCAGCAAATACTTTGTCCTGCATGGCGGTCTCTTCTCTGACGACAATACCACACTCGACGACATTCGCAAACTCAACAGACATAACCAGCGTCAACCTGGCCAATCAGGTCTCATGATGGAGATGCTCTGGACCGATCCTCAACCAACTCCTGGCCGTGGCCCAAGCAAGCGAGGAGTCGGTCTCCAGTTCGGTCCTGATGTCACCAAGCGCTTCTGCGAGAGAAACGGTCTTGAAGCAGTCATTCGTTCACACGAAGTCAGAATGGGTGGTTATGAAGTCGAGCATGATGGACGCTGTATCACCGTGTTTTCTGCACCCAAGTATTGCGATACTACGGAAAATAAGGGTGCTTATATCAATGTTGGACCGGAACTCAAGCTTGAATACCATGTATTCGAAGCCGTTCCTCACCCGGATATCAAGCCAATGGTACGTCTCCCTCTATACTAAGGATTGATCAGATTCTAATCATCTTCCAGGCTTATGCTCAAAACTCTCTCATGTCAATGATGTAGACGATTTACGGCAAAATGAACGAATTTTTTGGAACTCTTCTCATGAAGAAATACTTCTAACCTGATATACAAAAACCAAACAACAACAGCAACATAGAAACAGAGTCAAAAAGACCAGTCGACGCATATTCCCCCTTTTATGACCTTGATATGAAAGCGTCTTTGGTGTGGAGCGTTTTTTGCATTAGGAGTCGTCGGATATAGATGAAAGCATTCGATTATTCATGTCATAGGTAGGGCAGGGTCTTTGGCATTTGCTTCTTGATTGTTGGCTTATTCAGAATTATATGAGGAATCAACATATTCACATATCTAGATTGAAAATACTTGGGTACACAGTGTAGTTAAATAGTAGGTGATACTGCGGACATCTCCCCGCAGGCCCGCTTATCGGCGCTGATTAAAATTGTCCCCCGCAACCCCTCTGTGAGGAACCATAGACAACAAATATCAATCACTTCCGTACTTGAACATATCTATTAAGTTCAATTAATTTGTGCTAAAGATGGAGTACGACGCAAAGATGCGTGAGTATTTTGAGCAAAGCAGCTCGACTCAAAAACCCCTGTCATTGATTGGTCTAACTATTCAACTAGCACAATACCTGACGTCGGACAAGACGAGCTTTGCCTCTGTCTCCGCTCATGAGCGATTACCCGTCATTCTCGTAAGACTTTCGCATGGCCTTTCTATTGAAGATTCAGCAGCTAATCATTGATAATTGAAATAACCAGACTGGAGCCATTGACGATCTCCACCGCACCGTCGGCGATGTCCCTACCGCAAACGAAGAAAAGCGCGCTGAAGGGAAGAGCATCATCGAAGAGCTAGCCAAGCTGAAATATGAATTACAACATAACCGGCAATTGACGTGGGTTTCCCTTTCCGGCTGGTGTATCAGGAACGAGGGCTGATATTATGACTGGCAGCCCCCTTCTCGACGATGGCGAACCTGATATCGCCGAGTACAACGACGAATTGGAGAAGCGCGGCAATCCGAAGTGGCACGATGTCCCATGGCTTTACTCAGAATGTTATCTCTGTATGTCCATATAGCGGCCCCCTATGGAATGTCCTATGCCTGACTGTTGCAGACCGACGGATTGCAACTCTCTTCAAACGCTCCCAATTCTGGAAAGGATACGACGTCTTCTCGCGCCAGAAAATGTCCACCTTCAAATCTTCGCGCCCCGCTGTTCTCGAATTAGCAGCGCGATACAAAGCACTCGCTCTTGAGGCCGAGAAACAATCCAAAGACGGACTGTCGGAGGAACGGATTGAGGAAGCCGAGCGCATCATCTTCACTGAGATGTGCGAGATCTGTCTCTGGGGAAACGCTACCGATCTGTCGCTGCTTACATCCCTCACTTACGAAGATATTCAAAAATTGCAGGGCTCTGAAGCCCGCAAGGCGTCTGAGAAGAATATTCTTGTCAACGATATTGCAGCAGCATACAACGTGCTCCGAGACGCACGAAAAACCAAAAAGGCCAGCGAAGAACGAAGAGTTGATATTGTCCTCGACAATGCCGGGTTTGAGTTATTCGTCGACCTAATTCTTGCCGGTTATTTGCTATCAACTGGTCTCGCTACAACCGTTGTGCTACGGCCCAAAGTTATACCCTGGTTTGTCTCCGATGTCGTCCCCAAAGATTTCGCGGACTTGATTACTGCAATCGCGAACCCACAAGCATTTTATACCGCGGCCGACGATTCCGGTCGTGAATACCCCCCTCTCTCAGAAGAGGAGTTGAGTAATGTTCAGTTCCTCTTTGGGCAATGGAGCACATTCCATGCCGAGGGCAAACTGGTGCTTCGTCCGCATAGATTCTGGACTGGAGCTGGCTCATTTTGGCGTCTTCCCAAGACCGCAGAGGATCTGTATGAGGATCTGAAGGAGCCTGAACTCGTGCTTTTCAAGGGCGATCTTAACTACCGCAAGTTGACCAGCGACGTAAGGCTTACTCCCCTCACCAGTATTATGTAGTTTGGTGCTAATTGATTGGTGGCAGGCTGCGTGGGACCCAACAACCCCCTTCACCGAAGCTATAGGACCTTTGGGCCCCAAATCCGGGATCCGAATCCTCTCATTCCGTACCTGCAAAGCGGATGTCGTCGTCGGTCTCAAACCAGGTGAAGATGAGCGTCTGCGCCAGTTGCCGGATGGAGGCGGTGACTCCGGTGCGAGGAAATGGGCTTGGAGTGGGAAGTGGGCTGTTGTCTCGTTTTCGAATGGGAAGTTGTAGATGCGACAAGAAGATAGTGTTTATTGAGTAGTGGTGGTTTAGACTTGATATAGAAGAAATGAGTAATGAGCTGGGTATAATGTAGATAGAATAAATATGGTACATCGTTAATGCCACATTGGACAAGTTGCAAGTCTCATTATTTCAACGGAACGTAAAAAGGTTCTCGATGTGGTTGTTGATAAGAAGTGGAAAACCGCTTGCTCGCGCACACATTGCACAATCAGTGTACATATTGCTATGCCCAACATAAAAGCCGTGGAGGTATGAATTCAACATGATAAAAACGCAAAGGGTATCAAATCAAGTAAATATGTCACAAGAACTCTCCCATTCTTCTCTCTCATGTTCTAGCTGCCGATGAGCCTTTTTTGGAGGGCGCGAATAATGCGAGCGAGATTGTGCGATTGGTAAGGAGAAAACAGGCGGGAAAGATGCTCGTAAAGTGTTCTCCTTTGCCAATAGAAAATTGTCTTGTTCAGCTCTCCCAGGGTGCGTAGTTGAGTAGATTAATCGTCTGTTCCGAGAAAGTCCGGTTCTTCGATACTTTGAATTATCTGGAAAGTCAGGCTGTGAATGTCAAATAGTGGGTATCAAGGGCACGCACTCACCTGTAGCATTTCATCATCTCTATCCACAGGATTTCGAGTATTTTCGTCACCTCCAAAATCATGGACATGAATTCCTGCATAAGGTTTTTCTAGAAGACGGTGCGAAGCATCAAGGGAGACGCGCCTCCTTGAAGGACTGAGCCTGGCAATTTCTTCTTTCAATGCATCGATTTCCTGCCGGTATATGTTCCTTTCTTCGTGAATGGCAACTTTATATTTGTTCATTTTTTGTCTGTAGTCGGCACATCGCAGGTCCAATTTCTCAATGCGCAGTTTCAATTTGGTTTCCTTCTCAGTTCGTCGTTCTTCGTACTTTCCCATCTCGCCCTTCACACGTGATATGGTACGTTTCAATGCAGCATTTTCCTTTTCAAGTTCATACACTTTGCGTTCGGATGAGATTGCGAGATTCCGAAGCTTCTCGATATCGTTATCTTGGTTCCTCTCTTCAAGTTTTCTATTCGCGTCTTGGAGGGCTTCTTTCAGCATGTTAATTTCGAATTGACTGTCTCTAGCTGATTCCTCAGAGTCGGTTTGCTCATCTGGGCTGCCGATTACTCCATGGCGCTCAAGAGTTCTTCGTAGGGTGTCAACCTTATGTTTGTATTGAACTGCCAACGCCGTCTGTCTCGTAAGGTCCTGAACCAATCTTTCTCTTTCGTCATCAACCTTCTCGCTCATCATGTTTGAGGCCAGCTCTGTCACGCGACGCTCCATGGCTGTGACTTTTTCCTCCTCTTTGCGCAACTCTTCCCTGAGGCGCATCGCCTCAACGTCCTTCTTGCGCGCAAAGGACCGCGCCGATGAGCGGTACTGTATCAATTTGCTGATTTCCAGATTGGTCCGTTTTCGATAATTCTCAAATTCAGTCTTCCAGTACTGACCAGACTGTGACCGAGGGAATTCGAGATCAATGGTATCATCAAGTCTCTCGGTCAGCGTCGCCTTTATGTTGCTGGGGAGATCATTGTTCTCCGAAGACTCTTCGGTACGAATAGACTTGTTCTGTTTGCTGGGTTCCTCTGCAGATCGTTCCTTTGCATCGAGCAGACTCTGAGTGAGCCTACTTCGAGGTCGTGACTTTCCATCCGATTGACTAGACATCCATTGACTTGAGACGGAGCCTGCGGGTGATATCGAAGTGCTATTGCTCCTTGACAGAGTTTTGTTTCGTTCAAAGTCGCCATGCACAGCTGTTTCCCCAAACGATACGGTTTTCCGTCTGTTCGAAATTGTACCGGGCGTGACAAGAATACTCTTCGTAGGGGACATGCTCAATTGATTTGTCGAGTCAGACACTGGCTTCTCAAATGTCTGTTGCTGTAGTTGAATAATCGGGATCGGCTGATTCATGGTACTATTTTTGTTACGAAGCGTAGATTTCTCAGGGCTCCCCGTAATCACTGAACGATCACTTTCGTTCCCCTCACCTGCAGGCGTTCCCCAGATAGCACTTTTGAAGGCTCGCATCGCAAAAACAGGGCCAGGTGTCTGCGGGGGTTCCATGATGACCGATTCGTCTTGAGGAAGGAGCATATGAGTGTTTCAGACGCGTCAAGAAATCAGATGTCCAAGCTTACCGGTGGCCTTCTGCTCATTAGACTGTCCTGTGATCCAACCTAACATCCTGTTTTCTGTCGTGTTTTTTTTTTTTCTAAGTTCACGACCAGCCCATCAACGCAGCAATGAAGCTACGAGGTATGAACAGCGCGCAAGTCTATGGATCAAGGCGTGCTGTCGTCGACGTGGTTCGCTGTGTTTTGTTTACGTCGGTCTAGAGGGCAGCTGGTAGTGGGTCACCGCCTGCCTGTCTTAGCTGGCACCGCCTAGCGCCTACCAACGTGCCCAGCCCGCTTTCAGTTTAGCGCCAGTGGACCCTTATCGATACCGCTACTTAGTCTTCCTTCTAACAGAGCAGGTGCCATCCTCCGCATCTAATCTTCTTTTCTTTTTCTCCTTGTCTCTTTCCACGCTCACTTCCCTGTACACATTCCCCGTATAATGTCTATTCTTGAGAAATAGAGGGCTGCGGCTTCGGCTGCATTCTTTGTCACTGTTCATGGTGACAAGCGCGACCTGTCTCTATCTTAGACGCTTCTACTTAATACCTCGCCAACAGCCCCGCTATGCCTCACAAGAAACAGAAAAAACCAAGCAATGCTCTCCAAAACGGCTCTCCCCAGAAGGAGAACAAGCCGGATGCTTTTGAAGCTGCCGCCGTAACAGGGCCCACCCTAGGCTCAACGAACTACAAGGAGATTCATCAGGACGAGGCGGAAGCTCTAAGATCAATTTACGGCGAGGATTTTCATGATGTAGAGCTTCGGCAAGCAGCTTGGAAGGTACGTTCAGTTTGTGCAATTAAACTTGTATATCCAATAAGCCAGGAACCTTACAATCGCATCAGCAATCCTCACAAGTGGCTTTCAAGCTTCGTCTCAGAGCATCGTCGGATCCTAGCGTTAGCATTCTACTCTTTGTTGAGCTCCCAACAACGTATCCGAAGACTGTGCCGAATTTGATCATAGAGGAGTCGGACGACATTCGCCAAGGTCCAAGATCGAGAATTGAGAAGGTTATCAATCATAAACCAAAAGAGTTACTTGGCTCAGAAATGATATACGAGCTTGCTGTAAACATTCAAGAAGTGCTGGAAGATGCGGCAGTGGCACGGGCGGAGGACAAGGACATGCCAAGCTTGGAGGAGGAGCGCATCGAACAAGAAGCTGCAGCAATTCAACAAGCAGAGCAACACAAGAAAGAGGAATTGCGCAAGCAAGAGGCTGCCTCAGCCGAAGAAGAACGGGCATTACAACGGCTTCTACAGGACAAGATGAGACAACGGGAGCGTACAAAGGCTCGAGATTCTCGACGCAAAAGCCGGACTGCAGCATTAGATATTGGTGGCATTCCTGAGGATAGTTCTGACTACATCACCTTTGATCCGCCTTTGGTCATGAACGATATTGACGATCGACCATTCACGTTTCAGGCGATCTCTAGCAAGACTTTGCTTCATACGTCCCCAACCTCTGAAACATTCACAGCGAGGCCGTTTATCTCTGGAAACCGCACTCGTGCACCACTTGTCGTGCTGAAAGAAATAAAGCTGGACGAGAAGGGCTCGGACTCGTTGGCATTTCGACAGCAGATACGGACAAGCGAGGATAGGCTTGAGGCACTGAAAAAGTTGCGCCATGCGAATCTAGTTGACCTAATAGGGTTCAAAATTTTCCGTCCATTACAAACACCGGAAACTCCAAACAGTGGCTGGCAAATCTGTGTTCTGTTCGAGTATGCGAATAAAGGCTCGCTTTCGGAACTTTTGGACATGATAGGCTCAATCGCGGTGGATTCAATTCGCTCTTGGATGATACAATTGCTAGAGGCTCTCGATTTTTACCATAGAAACGGCGTGGTACACGGAGACATCCACAGTGGTCGTGTGATGCTATTTCGCCATACAACTGGAAGTACGACCATCAAGCTCCAGGGTAATGTTGAAGCAAGTTTACCGCATTGCAATAATCGACAAGAGACTCTAGCCACATCTAGATCACCATTCTGGCTGCCACCAGAATTAGCTCAAAACGACGCGCGGTCGACTGCTAAAACTGATGTTTGGGATCTTGGTATCGTACTTTTACAAATGGGATTTGGAAAAGATGTACTACAAAAATACACATCTGCCAATGCCGTCATGAACAGTCTGGACTTGTCAATGCCTCTACAGGACCTTTTGCGAGAGATTTTCAAGCCAGATCCGAAGAAACGTCCGACGGCTTTTCAACTACAGCCATCTGAATTTTTCAGGGTTGGCGCTCCATTACTTGAAAGTTCCGCAACTTCTCATTCGCACTCCAATCCTTTCATGAGACGACCTCGTATGGACTCGCAAGTAGGAATGCCTAGTTTTTCACGTTACGCGCATGACTTTGACGAGGCTGGCCGTCTTGGAAGAGGTGGTTTTGGCCAGGTGGTCAAAGCACGAAATAAGTTAGATGGGCGTTTCTATGCCATCAAGAAGATATCCCAGAATTCTGCTGCTACCTTGAAAGACACCCTTTCAGAAATCATGTTACTGTCAAGGTTGAACCACCCATATGTAGTCCGTTACTACACAGCATGGCTTGAAGAAGACCACGACACGATTGACTCAGATGCCTTATCAACGCTTGACGACGAGTCAGTGACGGACAGAGACTTGGGCGCGAGTACCAGTGGCTTAGATTACATCAGCTCGAGCGGATATCCCAAAGTTGAGTTCGGTTTTGACTCGGATGATGAAGGCAGTACTTCTTCAGATCGGGCGATTCTTGCCTCAAAAGACTTGGTTGCTAGTAATACGGACATTGGGAGCGAGATTGGCCGAGTACAGTCAGGGTCACAAGATCGGCATGTGACAAACACGCTGTATATCCAGATGGAGTATTGTGAGAAACACGTAAGTAATCTGCTTAATAGATACCGGAACCGAGCTCTGACTATTGCAAGACTTTGAGAGATTTGATTCACGATGGCCTTTATGACGATATTGATCGCTGCTGGCGTTTGTTCCGTCAAATTCTGGACGGTCTCAGCCATATTCACAGCAACGGTATCATTCACAGGGATCTGAAACCGGATAATATCTTCATAGACATGGCAAACAATCCTCGCATTGGTGACTTTGGCTTGGCCATGAGTGGACATTTCACCACCGAAGTTCGTTATTCCGCCGCCACAGAAGTAGCTGGAGACTTTACTCGCAGTATTGGTACAACATACTATGTTGCTCCCGAGATCAAGTCAACGTCCACCGCTCAATACAACGAAAAAGTCGACGTAAGTGCTCGGTCATACCTTTTCATTTTTTTACGTAGCTCATGTTATTAGATGTACTCTCTCGGAATCATCTTTTTTGAGATGAATTACCCATTACGGACGGGCATGGAACGAGACCATACTCTACGAGAAATGCGTGAGAAAAACCATGTACTGCCGCCGATATTTCAACAAGCAGAGAAAGCAATCCAAGGGGAAATCATTGAATCCTTGCTGAGTCACCGTCCTAGCGAACGGCCTTCTGCTTCCGAACTTCTTCAAAGCGGCAAAATACCCCTGCAAGTCGAAGAAGAGACATTCAGGAGAGCTATCATAGGCCTACTTTCAGATCCTAACTCCCCCGATTATAAGAAGATCTTGTCAGCTATTTTCTCTCAATCCCCGAAGAAATTTGAAGACCTTACCTGGGATATGGATTCTCGTGGAAACCCAGGGGCGAACGAGATGCTTATCAGAGGGCTAGTCAAGGAGAAGCTTATACAGATTTTCCGCCGACACGGTGCCGTGGAGACCACAAGACAGCCAGTGTTCCCTAGGTCCGGTCACTATCAAAACGGTGTTGTGAAATTGCTGGACACGTCTGGAAACATGCTGCAACTCCCCTTTGATCTTACGCTACCCAACGCTCGCTCTATTCCTCGACAAGATCCGTCCTTGGAGAAGACATTCTCTTTTGGCAGAGTCTATAGAGAGTCCCCGCACGGTGGTGAACCAAAATCACACCGAGAAGCTGATTTTGATATTGTTTCTTATAACACACTGGATCTTGCTCTGAAAGAAGCAGAGGTTATCAAAGTCCTTGACGAGATTATAGAAACATTCCCCGTGTTGAGATCTGTTCCTATGTGTTTCCACATTAATCATTCTGATTTGCTTCAACTGATTATGGAGTTTTGTCGTATAACTGCAGCTCAGATGCCCGTCGCGAAAGAGATCTTGAGTCGATTGAACGTCGGCAAGTGGACAATGCAGAAGATCAGGAGCGAGCTTCGAAGTCCTACCATTGGTGTTGCATCAACTTCTTTGGATGACTTGGCGAGATTTGATTTCCGAGGTAAGTTAGCAAAGACCACCACTGAACAAATTCAAGGTTACTTATTCGACATAGATACACCCGATAAGGTTCAGCAGAAATTACAGATAATTATGGAAGGAACCGAGTTCGCTGATAGGTTGCCGCCAATCTTTGCTCGAATCAAGTCTCTGGTTTCCTTCATCAATGGATTTGACGTCAAGCGCAAGGTATATGTCAATCCTCTTGCGAGCCTCAATGACAAGTTCTTCCGGGGCAGCATTCTCTTTCAGTGTCTTTTCGATGGCAAACGACGAGATGTGTTCGCTGCTGGGGGACGGTACGACAAACTCATCCAAGAGTTTAGTCCAAAACTGCTCTATAGCCGTTCTCAAGCACATGCAGTTGGCTTTAATCTCAGTTGGGATAGACTGAGTTCTTCAATGATTGATCATATCAAAAATTCAGCAAAAACTTTTACGAAGCATGAAGCTGATGTTGAAGGTTTTTGGCGATCTCGACGAGTATGTATAACCTCCACTTGCATGATCAAAAAGCTAACCCTGATACAGTGTGATGTTCTGGTTGCAAGCTTTGATCCCACTGTCCTCCGCACTGTAGGGGTCCGAATCGTACAAGACCTGTGGACGCATGATATAAACGCGGAACTTGCAGTAGACGCTTCTTCATTTGAGGAGCTAATATCTCACTATAAAGAAGATAGTCACTCTTGGGTTGTGCTAGTCAAGGCTGACAGCAATGAACGTGGACTAAAGATCAGAAGCCTGGTCAAGAAAGAGGAAATCGACGTCAGAGCGTCCGATTTGGTGCCTTGGCTACGCTCAGAGATACGAGCACAGAATCATCGCGAAATTCTAGTTGACAATCCTAAGCTTTTGAGGAATCCTAGTCAGCCAGACACAGGTGGTTCTAGTGGAGAACGTGGAAATGATGTGCGTATCTTGGCCGCTCAGCACAGGAGTAAGAAAACAAATCGAAGAAACATTATTGAATCAGGTAAGTTCAGGCCAATTTCACTAAAAGTCGCTTGTTCTAACGGGTTAGCCCTTCTACGTTCTCGCGAACTTGTAGACAAAGCACTCAATGGACCCATTGCAGCTGTTGATACGAGGGATGATTTACTTGATGCCATTCGGGACACTCGTCTATGCGACCCTGATAGCTGGCGAACGGTCATCCAGAATGCGCCCCTGACCGAAAGAAAATACCTTGGGCAGGTTCACGAACTGCTTCGAGATCTTGCTTCTGAATATGCACCCGGCGGAGCTAAGGAGCATGAATCGAATAACGCCTTTATCTATAATCTGCGCACTGGTACATGCATTTATTACGACCTTGGCCGAACAGCGTAGGCAGGTCGACTACCACCGACACGACAGTATCCGACATTCGTCCAGATATGCGAATATCTCTTTTTAAAATAGGATGAAAGAAAATTAAAAAAATAATGACTTGCATGAGAGCGCTTGCGTCTTCAATTGAGACAACTCCACTTAATCCTTTTACCCAATTACTATTATACAGAGACTTTTTAGGTAATTGTGAATCAATCGCTGTCATCATCACTGCCATAAGCCACCAAAGGCCCGCCGGAACTAGCTGCAGCGGGTTGTGCTGCCGGCGCAAACCCTTTGAGCGCAGCCAGAGTCGAGCTAGACAATATACCACCTGACTCTTGCTGTTGACCACCAATCGCAGAAGCCATGTCTTGAGCTGGCGCATTCTCGATAAGAAGTGCTTGTCCAGAAGACTCTAATTGACGAGCAGTCTCTTCCGAGTTTTCAATCTCCCGCGTCCGAGCATACCAAATGTCATCCGAAGGTTCATAACCATCAAGACCGAAGCTGCCTTCTATTTTCTTTCGTTTCCTAGCCTCGGGATCCCGACCTTCGAGTTCTGCGACGAAGTCGGCTGGGAGTGCCCGCCGGACAGCCTCAGCCGCTTGTTCTTCGAGGCGATGGGCTTCTCGCTTTTGGGCTAGAGGATTGGGATCAACTGTCGCCCAGCGAACGTTCAGAATTTCGTTATGATCCAAACCTGTGTACTTCTTAGCTGATTGTAGCGTAAGAACTTATGCAAGTACTTACTCTGGTGTGCCATGGCCTCCTTTGCAAATTGAGCGTTTGCCTGCGTATGAGATATCAGTATTGAGCACCAGAAAATTTCAAAAAGATAACTTACCTCATTTGAATACGTAACAAACGCAACACCCCTCGACGTCAAAACACGCACCCGCTCTATCTGGCCCCATTCTTGAAAATGTCTCGCCACAATCTCTTCAATATCGTCACTGACATGGATACGACCAATGTAAAGCGTCCTATTTTGTCGCATAAACGATCCGACACCGCCCATGTCATCTCTGTAATCGCTGAATTTGTCGCGACCGAAACAGTCGACGTTGGGGTTGAAGATGTCGTGGATTGTAGGCAGGCGATGGAGGTATTCGCATTCTTGTCCTTTGGGACTATTTCTTATCAGTAATCCATGCACCTGTCTCTTTTTGGTTGTTACGTACCAGATACCCCTCGCAAAAAAGAGACAAAAGTATGATCCCGTCACCTTGTCGGCGCGAGTATAGCCACTATCTTTCACAACATTGCATCGCCCAGCCGCAGCTGTTTTCGACAAATATTTATCTTCGCGATCACCGCCGGACCATTTATTATACCTATCCAACCATGAATTAGCGGAACCGTAAACTCGAAACGCGCAAAAGCGACACATACCAGATGTTAAAGATCGTTCCCGTCTGTGGCGGAGGCTCCGACTTGAATGTCGACGGATCAACCTGCGGTCTAGCCGGCCTCTTCTTCCGTCTTATTATCTTCTTGGTCTTCTTCTGAGCAACTTCGCCGTCGGTCGCTGTGGTAGTCGGTACGAGGGCATTTTCTTGATCTGTAGTTGAGGTCTGCGCGAGCGCGGTCTGTGTATTTGAGTGTTCTTCAAGTTGTTCTGTTGCAATTTCTGTACTTGCTTGGATAGCTTCTGGTACCCCCACACGTTCGGAGATGGTTATTTCGGCCATATTGAGGGTCTTGCGCGGTGAGGTATGTTGAAGACAAGGAAATCAGCGAAGTCTTATCGGAGCTGCGGCGGAATTTCGAAATTATGATTATGTAAAGTAATAAGGGGTTATGATTGGCCGAGTATACTTTGCAGGTTATTGCTTTCTTCATCTACACCATGCTAATGGCTCTTGTTGTTTATACTTATGAAACTAGAGTTAACTCAGTATCCTTATTCTTCTATTGGTCTAATATGTATCTATTTCCAACAATGATATACTTCTTTCCCTGTGTCCATTCCGTGCCACTCGTGAAGAACCGATAATTATTCTGCCGTATTCTGCCGCTTTGATATCAAGTTCCAGAAATTGTTTTCCATGATCTCAACTTTCTAAAATCAGTCTTCACTTTCCGCAGCTCGTTGTTTTCCGGTAAACGTCATTTCTAACGCTCTCACTCAGCCGGTCAAAGTGTTTCAGCTCATTCGAAACCAAAAGCTATCAGGGATTCGCCCACTCAAGTAAAGTCTGACTGCGGGGAAGTATCAAAGACCGTCAAGATGGTTAACATCACAGAAAAAATCAAAGAGTAGGCCTTTCGAACAATCCATAACGTTTACTGCAATAGGAACTGATCAGCTACTTTAGGATTGAAGATGAGATGCGGAAGACGCAGAGTAAGTTTCTGCTTATGGCTTTCTGAGACAAAAAAAAGACTATTCATGTTGATATATTTTCCATTGAATAGAGAATAAGGCGACGGGTAAGCGATTCTGTCTTGAAGATGTTGACTCTTATGTACTGACATACTTTCAGAGTATCATTTGGGTCTATTGAAAGGGTATGCTTTACCATTTTAAGCGCATCTACGATAAAAGAGGGAGAGGTAGTGATAACTCACACTTTCTGCATAGAAAACTCGCCCGTCTCAGAGCCCAACTTCTCGAACCTGCTGGCGGCGCAGGTTCTGGTGGCGGCTCCGGCTTCGACGTCAGCAAAAGTGGTGACGCACGTGTCGCGCTGGTCGGTTTTCCCTCCGTCGGAAAATCTACTTTCTTATCCAAAATCACCAAGACTCGCAGCGAGGTAGCTGCCTACTCTTTTACGACCTTGACGGCTATCCCCGGTGTTCTGGAGTACGGTGGTGCTGAGATTCAGATTCTTGATTTACCGGGTATCATCGAGGGGGCTGCGGAGGGAAAGGGAAGAGGAAGACAGGTTATTTCGGCGGCGAAGACGAGTGATCTCATTCTTATGGTGTTGGATGCGACGAAAAGGGCAGAGCAGCGTGCGCTTCTAGAGGCGGAGCTGGAGGCTGTGGGAATTAGATTGAATCGTGAACCTCCGTAAGTCCGGGTCCTACGTCTATGGACGCCAAATATTGACATTTAATAGGAACATCTATCTCAAAGCGAAGAAGTCCGGAGGTATGAAAATCACATTCCAGTCACCACCCAAAAATCTAGACGAAAAAATGGTCTATAATATCTTGAGAGATTACAAGATGCTCAATTGTGAAGTCTTGGTGCGAGATGACGAAGGTATGTTCTATAAATCCCCTAGCAATACCAGCTTACCTGATTCTAACGACTCTGATTCTGCAGCTACCGTCGACGACTTCATCGATGTCATCATGAAGGATCATAGGAAATATATCAGATGGTTAGTACAGACCCCAACGCATGGGCAGCGAATGGGATGTGCTAATATGTCATAGTCTATATGTCTACAACAAAATCGACAGTATCAGCGTCGACTTTCTAGACAAACTCGCCCACGAACCGCACACAGCGGTAATGAGCTGTGAACTCGACCTCGGCGTACAAGACGTTATTGAGAGGATATGGAAAGAGCTTCGATTAATTCGGATTTATACAAAAAGGTTCGTCCCTTTTCCTCCACTCTACACCAAAACTTTTTCGTGCGTTTGCTAATTATTTCTATAGAAAGGGGGTTGACCCCGATTTCAATGAGGCACTTATCGTCCGCAGCAACTCGAGTATTGAAGATGTTTGTGATCAAGTGCATCGCACACTCAAGGACACGTTCAAATATGCGCTTGTATGGGGTGCCAGTGCGAGACATGTTCCACAGCGAGTTGGATTGGGACACTTAGTTTCAGACGAAGACGTAGTCAGCATAGTAGCCCGGTAGTCTACAGAATTCAGCTTTGAATCAATCAAAACAATAGCAATAAACAGTTTCTAGAATCCAATTGATTACCGGTGCCCATCCAGGTTACGGTTCACGTGGAGTAAATTAGGGTTCCTATCCAGAAACAGATTTTCCCGCCCGAAAACAAGGCCAACATCAACCCCCGAAAAGAAAGCCAAGTCTTGGGCGCCATAAGTCTGAAGGGCTCAAGATGTAAATTCTGATTTTGTTAGCTTGAATGCAAAAGAGCTACCAAATGCTTCTGTGAAGGCCTTCGACGGGGGTTTTAGAAAAGATTCTGGAGAAAATGTAGGGGTGCTCCGCAATTGCAAATAGTGTACTTCATCAAAATTTTTATGAATTTGCTCTGAATTAGGCTAATCATGGAAAGATTAAGAACGAGGATTATAAATAGACCCATACAGATCTACCAGAATGATATAATTCACCCTAGTCGAGCCTACTGTGGCATAATGGTAATGGTACGTCCAAGGGTTTCCCACCTATCATATACTGACCGCTCCATGGTTTGCAGGGATCAGCTTTCCACCTCCATTCAGAACAGCAGTCTTTTTATGCAACCATTCATTTGCGGAAGAGTTGACATCATAGTACAAGTTATGACCCTGGCTAAACACGTTAGCCAAAGTCTCGTCCGCGTCGGTGAAGTTCGTTAGATATGTTTCCCGAGTTAGGGTCCAGTTGGAAGTGTGGTCGAGCGAGACAGCAAAATAGCTTTCACCGTAGCCGCTATACGCGGCACCATCCCAGGAGGAGTAATCAGTCAACGACCAAGAGATGCTGCTTTTGTTGTAAGCCACAAGATCTCCAGCTAAGCGGGACTGCTCCACGACGATAGTTACTTCAGCAGGAAGGAGATCATTGTTGTCGGGATAACCGGCATAGKAATCAAATGCTTGGGTGACTTGAGAGTAGTTAGCAACGACGAGCACCCCCGAAGAGGCCTTGAGCTGCGTGCTGACGAGATGCGAGTTGGCAATAATATTACCGAACCACAAAGTAGGCGCGGTCTTTGGCAAAGCCGTGAGAACCGAGTTGGTAAAATTGATAGAAGCACCTGACTGGCGTTCTGAGGAGCTAAACATGACGATACCACCGAGCAGACCTCCTGTTAGATCAACATCCACGAGATTGACAGTCTGGACGCCATCTGAGAAAAGTGCAGGCGAGTTATCCGCAACACCAACGATATTCTGGCCGTAGATTGTACCCAGGGCATAGAAAATAGCGCTACCGACACCCGCCGTATGCGCCTCGGAGTCGTAGACATAGATATAGCCAGCAGGGTTATCACCAGCAAAGGAGGAAGCACGGTTTCCACCGGAGTAATGTTTGACATTGCGGCCAACAACTGTTCCATTCCCACTCGCATAGAGACCGTGTGCAATAGGACCGGAACTGTAAAGAGTGGAATGTTCCACATATACGTAGGTGTCGGTCCCATACGCATACACGTTTGCCGCACCATTATGTGTTGTGATGTTCACGTTGTGCAAATGGGCAACGGATGCATTTGCGACATTGACGGCAGCGTTGGTCCCATAAAAGCTTGACTGATAGAGGTTGGACGCGTATCCGTGCTTGATTATGGTGGAATAGGAGACATTGACTTCAGATCGTTCAGTCACAACAATGACGCTGGTGTCGTTGGAAGTTTCTTGGAATGTTTGATGGGAAAGAACTTTTTCTACATCACTATAGTAATATGCGCCTTGAATGGGGTTTTCTTGGTACATGACGGGTGTGATGTTGTAGTCGGCGAGGATAGAGTTGTCGCTGGCATCCTGACTAAGATCTTGAAAGTCGCTAGGGTCCTGGACTGTGAATGTACCACAGACGAGACCGATGGTCAGGAAAAATGGTAGAAGCTGGAACTGAACCATTGCGGTGGGTGATGATTGCTCTGCAATACTGCAATTAAGATGTGAATGGGTGAGATGCAATAGGTAGTAGAGAAAGCCGAAACCCAGAAGGAGAGATACCAACCGGCTTATATATCTGTTCAAATCATGCTCACATAGCATATATCGTTCTCATCTCCAAACATTACGAGCATTAGTCTATGACCATCGGGTTTGCGTGGAGCCGAGTGACAAGCCGTAAGATTATCCATCAAGCCTATTCGCACACGACGGACCCCTGTATCTTGATATGGAATGAAACATGAGTAGGTGTAGAATTTGCAAAGATCGACACCCTTACGTACTGGTACTTACTAAGATACTCAATTACAGTGCGTGGGGCCGTACCTAGATTCGCAAATCCGGGGTAAACGTCCACTTACCGGTGAGTGTCCACATCCGAGCAGGGAAGACTAAATGCAAATGTCTATATATTTGACAGTGGAGTGACCCTGGTACTCTTATCAAAAATCAAATGTTACAGGTTGAAGTCTAGAACCAGAGTCAACGCATAGTTATAAGCATTTCCATTCCGAAGTCTGGTCAATGCTTTTTTCGTCTTGTCCTGTGTACATGGGAGGGATGACACTGCAGATAGCTTGATGGACATGAGATTTGTGGAAATAAATAATTAAAAATCTTTGGCAGTCTTCGGTGGTAAGGTAATCCTGAGAGTGAGCAGAGCATTGAATAAATTCACATACCAGTATCAAACCAAGGAATGTCATCAGGTCCATCCATTCTTCCACAGAGATCATCCAGCTCGAGGGCTCTTCCAATACGAGTCAAGCTCCAGAGGTGTTCCAGGTATAAGCGGAAGTATCCTGGGTAGTATCGCGTGTTGTAACTGCTGCCTCCTTGGTAATCTGGGTCCACAACCGTGACCCAGCCGCCTTCCTGGCCGCTCTTTGGCTCAGAGTGGCGGAGGAAAGATTGCAAAGCGCCGTCATCGATAACCAAACACCATCGAAATCGAACTCCGTAATTTCCGTTATCGCTCTCTTGGACTTCCCTGAAATGGTCACGGATCTTGTCCAGCGTTGCTTCGTTGAACTGAGCCGGGTCATCAAAAATTAGGGGCTGGTATCCCTCCTGAAAGATTCGGGAAGGTTCATCCTCGTCTAAGCTTTCCTCGCCTAAGCCTTCCATGACATTTTTTGATATTGCTTCGAGAACAGTATCCCAATACTGGTCGGATTCCGATGTATAAACGGTGCGGTAGATTGTAAATCCCCATGGCCATTGGGAAGGAAATTCGTCATGCAGAAAATTCACAATTTCATTTTTCGTGTTTCCCCACCACGCCTTCGATGTCAAACGGCGAAGTCTTTGCTCGGTATCCTCCTGGMTTTCACCCGCCGGAAAATCGTTGGTTGACCAGGGTTCATCCCAGGTCTCGTGGTGAAAGCGCCAAATGGCTTCCATTTAAAGCTGCAAAGAAAATTTTAAAGGTTGAAAGGGCTTGGAGGAGAGTAGGAAAAACTATGAGAGAGAAAGTCGAAAGCGGGGTGCCAGCAAAAATGCGAAAACCATAAATTTCACTTCTCTCTTGGCAAGAGTAGTCACTCGAAATTGATCAAATATAAGTAAGTAGCATTGATGCAACTACATGATGAAAGCTCCATGATTTCCACCATGGAGCAGGTGTATAGCCTGCCACGCAAGCAAACTAGCCAGCCATCACTGCTTGGCACATGTCGAGAAAGACTTGCCCCCCTCCGCTGAATTATCCAAAAATGAATTGATTGATGAGATTGAGGATCTTTTTTTTTTGGCTACCTGCAGTCAGGATGACTTGGTCATCGACAAGGTCGACAAGATCAACGAGCCTGAAAAGGAGAAGACTGAGACATGAGACCGCAGAAGCCACCAGTCTGGTAGCATACTCCAACGCACCAGCATCCGGATCCCTTCCGAAGAGCAGCTTGCTTGAGTATCTCATTGCATAGAGCTTAAAGTGTGAGGGTGTAGTGAAAACAGAAAGCTTCTTAGCCCTATTATGGGAAGTTGGCTAGAAGGGAAATCGAGAAGAAAGACAGGAACCGAAACAGGAGTCTACAAAAGAGTGCCCAAAATAATGCACAATACCCCAACTACATAATAGTCCAGTAGCCAACGAAAAATCATCCCAACTACTTATTCACCTCCTGAGTCGATGGCTCATCAACCCGCCGCAACAACTTCTCCAAATCCGCCAACCTTGACTGCGTACTCTCTCCCTTCTTCTTGTCGCTCCTCTCACTTAGCGCAGTCGACGATAGTTCACGCTTCGTAGCTTGGATCTTAAGCACAGTATCCTCCACCGAACCCTCCATGACCAAACGCCAGACTGTAGTCTCGCGAGTCTGACCAAGACGGTAAACTCGATCGATAGCCTGGTCTTCTATGGCGGGGGCCCACCMACTGTCGCAGAGAATGACTTGGTTTGCTGCGACAAGATTGAGTCCGACACTGCACACATTCAAACTGGCTAGCAAGACTGTGCATTTAGTGTCATTGGAGAACTCGGCAATAGCCTGATCTCGTTTGCTGGAGTTGAGTTTTCCGTCAATTCGTGTAAAGCGTACGTCGTTGGCGGTAAGGTGAGGTTCGATGATGTCGAGGAAAGAGGTCCACTGACTGAAGACCACTGTTTTGGTTTGTTCTGCCTGGCCTTTGGCAGTTAGAATCTTGATTAGAGCTTTGATCTTGCTACTTGGTGCGCTGGCGTCTGCTGCTTCTGCGTCATCAGCGCCAGCATCTTCGCCCATTTCTGTGGCTGGTTCGACGAGAGATCCGGTATCTTTGAGTTCGGCACGACACAGAGGACATTTGTGTTGTCGCTCAATGACTTGCTCAATACATGATCGGTCAAAAGCGTGCGCGCATGCTGTGATGACAGGCTCCGACATATTATCAAGGCAGACTGCACAGGTCTCCTGGCTTTCAATCTGAAGTTGCAAAACGTCCTGAAGAGCTTTGACGTTTTCGGGCGTCAGCTCGACGACTTTTTTATCGCTCTCGCCAAGCAGAGCCATCAATTTGTCCACACGATTCTTGCAGAGGGACCAGTGGTTACAAACTTGACGTAGTCGCAGGAGGACCTCGAGAACGTGCGAATATGTGGTACCTCCGCTAGATCCGCCGACCTGGAGTTTATACTTGTCAAGCATACCTCTCGCCTCATTTCTAACCATGTAAGCTTCTTCAGCAGCAAATTTGTGGGTCTAGAACATACTGGAACATTTCGTATTTCTTGAGCTCGTGATCTTCAAATTTGACTCGCAAAACATGCATCTTCATCTCCGGAAGACGCAGGTTGACAAAAGCCATATCCTTACGTCGTCTCAGGCAGATTGCGCCCATCAATGCTTGTAGAATGGTGGCACCCATAGGATCTCCATTGGTCAATGGACGAATAAGGACAGCATTGAACATGGCCAGATCTTCCAACCCGCCAGAAAGTCGGAGGAAACGGATCTGCGAGTAAAGATCTTTGAGGGTGTTGACGATCGGAGTTCCCGTCAATGACCACCGAGAATCGGCATCTAGATGACAGGCCGCGAGGGCACCCTTCGATCGCGGATTTCGGATTGTGTGTCCTTCATCGAGCACGATACGGCGCCACTTCAGAGAATAGAGACCGCTGCGGGTTGATTTGGCTTTCTTTTTATCGGCATCATATTCACTGGCAATCGCACCGTAACTTGTGATGACAACACCATGGTTCTGCAATTTAGAACCCTCTTTTTTCCCCGTGCCGTGGTAGACAAGAATCTTTGGCACAAATTCTGGCTTGACGTGGGCTTCGATCTGTTGCTTCCAATTACTCATGACACCGACCGGACTAACGATGAGTGTCGGCGCCGTGATCCCATTGCCATCGGCATTTGAATTGGCCATTATCAAGGAGATCGTCTGGATTGTCTTGCCCAGACCCATGTCATCCGCAAGAATGCCGCCACTCGCAAGAGGAGGAGGTGTGCTGGTGGCATAGTTGGTAGCGATATTTTTATACCTACCATGTTCTTTCTTCCAGAGTTGCACGTCTTTAGCGCCTACCTCGGGTAGTTTGGGCGACTCCTTATCGAGCATCCAAGCCAGGCCTTGACGTTGATAAGAAAGTAGCTGCGTTTTTAGGCCGAATGGTGTTTCGGCCATTGGCATGTTCTCAAGATCAATTTCTGTATTACCGAACCTCTCCACGGCTTGATTGACTCTGTGAGCATTGATCGAGCTACTCTGTTGTACCAGATCCTCCAAGCTTGTAGACTCCATTGCTTGGCTGGGCCTTTGAAGGGTTGGATATCCACCACTTCCCCATTTGTTAGCGGCAAGCTGTTTCTTCTCTGCTTCTTTGAGTGCCCTCTGTCGTTGCCATTCCTCCCGAGCCTTGTCTTGCTCGGTGCGGATAAGCTCAGTGAGTGGCAGCTTGTCCGCCCGCATCTGAGTTCTTACCTGATCTTTTCGAATAGGATCGGAGGGACCATACAGGGTAAGCGCGATAGGACAGTCATAAGTTCCAATGTTTCCGGTAAGCATCCCCTCGATGACTAGACTTCTAGCATCCTAGGTCTTGGTCAGCTGATAAGGACTAAAGTGGCTCSTCGGKTTGATTTACCATATATTTTGCTAAGTCGGAGGCTACATTCCGAGGTATGTGGCCGATTTGGGCGCCCATGACGCTCAAAACTTTGATAGCATTATTATCGTATTGGTTGAATGGCTCCCTTTGGAGAATGACACGTTCGCCGGAAGATGCGTATCCACTGTAGAACCTTACTCCGACGATTTTTGTATTGATGCAGCCTAGCTACGTCAACATACAGACACTTGAAAACTGCAACCGTGGAAGATTACCATAGAGTTGAAAGGAATTAAAATCTAGATCATCACCACCTTGGGTCGCCGGAACAATACTGTTAAAGTCATCGTCGTCCAGCTGGCTGAGTGAAATGTAGTCGGTGTCTTGTCCAAACCGCTGGCCGTTAGTCACATTCGCCAGTGGAACACTGCTGAACGCCTGACTGCTTCGGCCAATCTTGGTCGGACGATGAGCATTTTCTTGGCCGTCATGCGTCAAGTCGACCACAGCCTGAGCTGAACGTTTGCCACGACCGGGCATTTTCGTTCTGTCATAAATCAAGTGTACACCAGAAGAGCCCCCTTACGATATGAGGATGTATGTAGAGCTCAAGATCAGGGGAAGGTATGGAAGATCAAATCATCAAACTGGGTGGGTCTTTGCTGTCATTGTATCAGAAAGMCCCGCCCCCGACGGCCCGGGTCAAATCAGAGGCGGCCTTGGCGCGTCTTGTTCGCGTCAGATAAACAACTCGAGGTCACATGACACACTTTCCCCTGAGACTCTAGAACTTCTTACATAGGACACATCCATCGGACTATATCTTTGTCCTTCTTTTTCTCCGAACCGAGAATTCCGACTCCTGACGGAAAGCTAAAATGCTTGTCGTCTCGCAGCATTCGTTGTGGAGATCGGCCTTTAGTGACGTCACTTGGTATGGGCGCCGTTGACCATTCGCGACAATGCTTACAATTTTTCTTACCAAATGCTCCGTGCATCAACTCGCGAGGCCTTCCACACAGTAGATCCATATTCAGGGCTGCTAACGGACTAGGAAGACTCAGATCCTGACAGCTCTTTGGCTAGCGGCTCCCGACAGATCGGCGCTTGTCAAGTCTTGGCGATCCACTAGACTATTCCATGTAGGTCTTGAAATTCAAGTTTTGACCTCGCCTCCTAGATCTTATTTCAACGTACATACACGACTTGCTTTGTTGTTAAGCGACCATCATTTCTGGGGTTCTTCAGCGGTCAGGCGCTTTCGTTATTCATCTTGGTCCGAGGGCCGTTTTAGAGGCTAGAGGTGATTTTACCTTGAGCAAAAGGTGGTTGATGAGACTGTGTATTTCCTACAACCATCAAGATATTCCCGGTCTATGGTAACCAGGAATGGGCAAGCAATTTGGAACTATGGCAAATATACCCTATGAAACTCATTTTGATCTGATCAACGAACGAGAAACCAAATTCGATGAACTGTTTCGTGCCGGCGCATTCTCACCGTTACTTCTTCAACAAGTAATAGGCACTTTCTTTCTTTTGCTTGTACCACTTGTCATTCGCCGTAGGAGTACGACCCATTCAATAGTTCAGCGTTATGGGTTTCATGCAATTATCACAGCGTTTTGTGCATATACGATACTTGAAGTGCGATTTCTGGGTCCTGCCAATGGTTACGGTACCGGGTTGATTACAACTTGGTTTTATATATGGAGCACTACGATACTTCTCGCCAATGATGTCCAGAGAGATTTTAGAAGGATTATCAAGGGGCCTGTCAACGAAAAGGGCAGTAGCAACCAACAAAGTGGATCCTCAGAGGGTGTCGATAACACCTCGAACTTGAGACGTAGGTCAGCTCCTCCGAAAACGAATGTTTCCCAACAACACCCAAAAATCTACGAGTGGCAACCCTTTCCGCGGAAACTTTCTGATCGAATCGACTGGGCCAGTGACCTGATATTCAATTTCAGAGGCCCTAATTGGAACTGGCGTCTGAGATCACTGCCGCCTTTGCCAGAACTCGTCCTCAAAGACATCGACGAGGACATAGCATCTGCGGAACAAACCAAACATTCGCAGCCAACAGACCACGAACCACCGGCGGTAAAATTACGATATGTGCTCCGTTCGTTTCTACGGGACTACATAGCCCTGGACCTCCTCAAACTTCTCTTGATGCGAGATCCATACTTTTGGGGCTACGTAGATAACCCGCCATCTCCACCATGGCCTTTCAATTTTCTTGTCTGGTCTCCAGTTCTCGTCCGCACATACCGCATCATCCTCAGCCTGGCATCAGTCCTCTTCGCACTTGACATCATCACCTCCTTGAACCCGCTTTTCTTTCTCGGCATAGCCCACCTGTTTCCCAATTTCGCACGCGCCATCACTCGTCAACCTCTGGGTGAAGCATGGTTATACCCCGACTCCTTTGGCCCCGCAATCTCGGTCCTAGATCACGGTCTGGTCGGCGCATGGAATACCTGGTGGCACCAACTATTCCGTTTTGGATTCTCAGAGAGTAGCCGCTTCCTCACCGATCTAGTGTTGCCTTTTGGAAGTTACCAAGGTAAAGGGTACAAGTCCGCTCGACGTATCCTGCAAATCATGCTCGCATTTTCCCTCAGCGGGTTGGTCCATGCCATGGGTAGTTACACCACGTTCTCCGACTCACGGCCCTGGAACGCATTCCTCTTCTTCGTCCTACAGGGCGTCGGGGCACTGGCACAATACTTCTTTGAAGTTTCTATCCTTCCGGCCTCGTTCAGACCACCGCGATGGCTCGTTCGAACTACTAATCTCATTCTAGTTGTTTTGTGGTTCTATTTCACCGGCCCCTTGGTAGCAGATGATTTCGCGCGTGCTGGTATATGGATGTTTGAACCTATCCCAGTGAGCTTTCTGCGTGGAGGGTTAGGGCTTGGTGTCAAGGGTGATACGTGGTGGTGTTGGAGAGGATCGTGGTTTGAGCTGTATGCTGGTGATACATGGTGGCAGAGCGGGATTCGGCTTGTATAGACCTTTAGAATGATTTTTACATGTATATACAAGATATTTTCGAATGTAGACACGGTACTATGAATATACGACATTCCATAGGTAACACTTTGGCGTGAGTTCAAGTTTCTTGTGTCCATAGATATATACAAATCTTGCATCGAAACAAACCGCTTATTCATCATCATCCTCTTCATCGGTATCCGGCTCAATGTTCAACGTTGGCATCTCATCGTCACTGTCATCATCATCATTACCCGCAGCGCCACCACCAGCAGAATTCTGCACATGAGCAGATACAGAGGGGTAGCTTGGTGCATTGGATTCAGTGATCGAGGAAGTCAACGGTGTTGCCGCAGATGGAATTATAGAGGGCGATGGGGAAGTTTCTGAAAGAGTGATAGGTACAACAGAAGTAGTAGATACAACGGTTGCTTCTCCATCTCCCAAACGAGCCTTTTTCACTTGAGGAAGCTGTTCCACTGGAATTGACGGTGGATTGCCCGTCATTTCAGAATCCTCAGGGAGTATTCTCTTGTTCTGTGTTATGAATGGCGATGATATGGTGGCGGTAGTCTGAATGTTGTTCGAAAAATTGGAGGACAACTGTTGAATTCCAACGCTTGGAATAGGAACTGCCGGAGCATCAGTATCCATAGACTCCTCTTGTTCTTCGTAGTCGTCCGCGTCGTAAAGCTCTCCCGTGCCTCCAACGAGAACCGGCATCCGAGGACGAATCAAGCATTGGACTTCCAGATCCCCGGCATATTTCCTAGCCAAAAATGGCAGAATACTTGGAATTGGCCGACGTCCTTTAACTGGAGGAATGGGATTCATGACACTAGCAACCATAGCCGAACGGTTTGCCGTCAGAATAGCAGCTCTTTCCATCTCGGTCCGGATTGGAATGGGGATATATTCGGTTGGGAGGTAATTGTATAGTAGAGGAAGTAGAGCCATCGCTGTTGTGTTTTGTCCTCCAGAATTGCTTTCCTTATTGACGTTTGACTCTTTGAGAGCTGGATTGAGGATAGCATCGACGTTCATGTTGAGCTGACTGTTCTTGGCATTACCACCCTTGCCATGACTATTTGATTGATCTTGATTTCGGCTGGTGTCGACTGGCACGAGATCACGACAACATTGCCGGATTAGGGGGCTCAATGCAAAGACATTCTGTTTTGCAAACGACCGACCCACTAACGGCAAGATCTCGCTGATAAGTAGATATGAAGACTCTCGAATATTGCTGTTGAAGGCTTCTGCTTCGAATACCCAAACGGTTTGCTCAAAAATGGTGTTGCTCACTGGTGTCGATCCTGACCCAAAAGTGTCCACGATGGCGCGAAATAGATCGATGCATGCTATATGGATTCTCGGTAATTCCATGTACAAAGTAGCCCTTTCATCTCGGGTAAAATCAGAGTTGGCTTGCTCTTCACCTGTCTTTGGGACAGTAATGGAAGTCAATCGAGATGTTAGATTTAGTATAGCTCCAAGCGGGTAGTTTATGGCTGACGCGGTTCGGATCGAGATGAATTTAGTCAACAGGTTTAAGAGTGCTGCAATCCTGGTGGCGCCCGCTGGTAACCCCTGCCATGAAGGGAGACCCAAAGCGTCCGGTTCGTCATCTTGTGGCGAGTCACTGACATTCATCGACTTCTTTCTTGGCTTGAAGTTAGGGTCCGATGACTCCCACTGCTCTAACACACTCCGAAAAACATGATCTGCAGCCTGATGAATCGAAATTACAGTACTCTTGCAGTCATTCGCCCATTGCTCGCCTGATGTGTTCTTAGGAGCGCAGTTGTGCAGTAAAACAAAAACTTCCTGTGCAAGATGAATGTTATTTGAGGAAAAAGAGCCATTGGTCGTTGACGAAGATAGGATTGGAAGTAAGAACTTCTGCAGCTGGCCGACAAATGGACGGAATATGGTTGGATGTCTAGCGATCAACTCCGCGAACGCCGAGAGCACGGTGTCCAGGAGCGGAGACTCCTTCGCAGGCTTAGCCGACTCGAAAGGCTTCTTCGCATTTATGAGGTTGAGAGAGGCTGTGATGAAACCGGGTAGGTTTGGAGTTGTTATTTCTCGCACTAACGTCGGGTACTGGTATGTGAGATGAAAGATGCGAGTCAATGTGATGATGGTCAATTTTTTGGTTGAAGATGGATCAGATTTCTGGTCAAGTCAATAGAATTCCTATTAAGCCAATGTGAAGTGTATCATACCGGCAAAATGGCCAATAGTCCTCGAACCCAAGGCCCACAATCGCGAAGTATCTCCCATCTGCCCGCTTCCAGTAAGGCTTTGATCAACACCACTGCAGTCCACCTGCCTTCAACGGTGCGGTCTTGCAGGAGACTCGTCAAGCGGGATTTGAGTTTGTTGACCTGCAAGCCATCGTTGCTGTCTGTTTTCTTCTTTGCATCAGATTGAGCATTGAATTCGCTGCAATCGCTCAGCGCAGAAGCTAGAAAAGCTGCAACATACGGCAGCTCATTGACCGGAGTGGTCGTCAAGCGATTTGTGATAGTGCGCAATGATGTAGAAGACGCCATTGTGCGTATACGAGCGCACTCGTCTTTGCACGAGAGTGTAGAAGATAAATAAGTGAAGGTTCAACTTTTTTTCGTTCCTTCATTTTTGGTTTAGCGCGGTCGAAGCTCGGGCCTTCCGCGGCGCTGGGAGATCTTCCAATCACGAGGCGGCGTGCGTCTGTCTGGCAGTGTCTGCCTCGGAACCTGGAAGGGCCAACAGTCTTGTGAACCTTACTTCTATTTCATGTTACTGTCTTGAAGAGCGATTACAGCGTACAGGGGAGTGTGTTTGTTCTGCTTTTCATTCTGTGTTGCAGTGTTATGGAGATTTTCGTTGAAACGTCTCCTTTTTAAAGATGAGTGCCAACTCGGTATGCGCCAATTGTGTCATCCCCTGGCATCGTCAATTGAAGGCTGACACGCGCGTTCAGGGTCGAGATGCGGACAAAGCACAGGGCTATATCGCTGCTCTGGACAATGCGCGAAGCGAAGACAAATGGAGCGACGTCCCTGAGTTGATTCGCAAAGTAACCAAGCATGCTCCGCATCGAAAATGTATGTTTACATTCAATGACTGCCGCCTAGTATCTACTAATGAACGGCGTTCTAGGTCTGATCCAAACAGCGCATGCAGAAATACAAGTCGTCGCCCACATTACCAAGACTCGACCAGCAACGGCCAAAGGCCAAACCACCCCGAATCATGTATCCAATCTCTCAGAGTTGATCCCTGAACTCATTGCGGCCATCGAAGCCGCCGACGGAACCCCGCAGGATGTATTCCAGGCTCAGGTCTGCTTAGGGTGGATTCACTGGACATTGTCGGAACCTGGACTAGCCGTCGTTCGGCTGCCCAAGGAACTCGACGACACGACGATCGCTTCTCTTTCGGAAGGAGGGAAAGGACTTACGAAATGGACAGAGGTGTGCATAGTCAAGGCGGGCTACATAAAGAGTAAGACACTCAGAGGGACTATTTCAGGTTATTTCTGACGATTTGAAACATAACAGGCGCCGCTCAAGCTCTGATATCCACCCCAGACGCAGCTCTTGAGACTGCATCTACCGTCTTACCCCGGCTTGCCATACCAAACCAGTCATTAGCTTCTTGTCCTCAGGCCCTCTATTGGTCAGAACTTTTTCTTTCAAAGGTGGCAATGCTGGCAAGCGGGGAGGTCATATCAAACGATGCCGGAAACTATGACTTCGAGATCGAAACGGCATTGAAAGCATTCAGACTGTGGTCGGGACATCCTCATATCAAGGGCCGAGATATTGCAGCCAGCCTAAGGGGCATCCAGAGCGGGTCATCTCATCATAACGACTCCCAATCGTCTATCTGGATGGCATACTATAGACTTTTGTCACTGATATTGCAATACGGACTTTCGTACTTTCCGCTATCTTCGGGATCACCTCGTCGTCAGCTAGCCACAGAGATTCGCCGTGTGGAAACCGTTTGCGAATCTGTCTTACTGAGAGAAACTAAATTTCCATTGGCGAGTGACAGCAACCCGCAAGTAGAAGCATGGGTCGAGGACGTCATAAGTAACTGGGAGGTCTTGTGCGGACCGAGCTGGCGAGATGATGATCTTGGAGAAGGTGGACAAGACGCCATTAGCCGTAATGTCTTAGATGTAAGTAAAGTTCACATCTTACAGTATGACTCACTGACGCATTTAGATCCTCTACCGAGCTTCAACAAAAACCTATCATTCACATTCCATTTTGCGGCGGTTATTTCATGTCCATGCAGCATTGGCGGAATTCGACCTTGCTATGAAGGCACTCAACACCTACGTCGAGATTGTAGTAAGCGCCAAAGACAGGGCAGAAAAGGCAGCTGAAATTGGGCATTTGGAAAGCGACGAAATCCTACTACAAACAGTTTCTGAGGGTGTGCTGCTGCTATGTTGCTTCGGATCTGAAGACGAAGCGCGGAAAGCCAAGGAGCTCATTACAATCTTGGAAAAGTATATCGAGAAAGATATTGCGGACGATCTCAACTCAACCAACAGGCAAGGAGAAGAAGCATCTCGTGTGCCTTCGCATGTCATTGCTTTAGCTTACAGAGCTATTGGCATTGGCTTGGGTAATTGGTCAAGATGGACTCCAACAACCGAGGTTCGCAACGATCTACGTGCAGAGGCTATCGAAAACTTGGAAAGAAGTATAGCTCCAGAATTCGAGTCGGAATATGATCTTTCATCTCGATATGCTCTGGCACTCCTGCTTGCCGAATCTCGTGATCTAGATAGTGCAATTAGCCACGTGAAAATGGCGCTTACTCCTAGAGATGGGTCGGCACTCTCAGGACCTGGACCTGGCATGCCAGAGTTGCATCAGTCAGGGGAGCGAGATAAAATACCACTTTGGCATTTGTTAGCATTGCTGCTTAGTGCCAAGCAGGAATTCGATATCGCTGGTCGCACCTGTGAAGCTGCATTTGACCAGCTTCCTTCTTCGGTGACCATACCAGGTCATAACAATGAGCGCATCAACCGTGATAGTAATAAGAAGCAGGACCTATTGGCAAAAAATAAGGACTTCATACGGCATTTGCAAGGCCGTGAAAAAGAACGCATCGTTGAGACACGCATGACGCAACTTGCACTCCTTGAAATTACGGATGGACCAGAGGTTGCTGTGAACCATAGCGATAATTTGCTAGCGTTGTTTGCGGCTCTATTTGAGGATTTAGAGCTGGAAGTTTCCAAGGAGGAAGTCTCACAGCTTCACCAACAACAACATCTCGGGCCCCCAAAAAGCTCCGCGGGTACTGTAAAAAGCTTCCGGGGAAGCATTTTTGGAAGAAAAAAAGGATCGAAGATACCAGACCGATCACTCAATGACAGTGATACAATACCTCCTTTACCCAATGAAGCATCGTCTGTCGGTGCAGATGCTCCAATGATCATGGTTACTCCTGAAACAGCCAATAAGACCCAACAGAATTCTCAGATAGAGAAACAGAACGGATCCATTAACAGTATAGATGCCCCTCAAAACGAGAAAGGTGATATCGACGCAGAAGCAATAGGTATCGCCATATCTGATCCTGGAATATCGCCGACTTCGCATGCAGGCCCCAGAGAAAGCGCCAAGCACTCATTACCCGCCGTCGCTCATAATTTAAATCCTAAAAGCGAGCCTTCTCCAGTCGGTCACAGAGATCAGCCACCAGAACAAGACGTCCGCTTGCCGACGCCTCACCGTAGCTCTCCAACGAAAGCTCTTACCAAATTCCCAGTTCTTCAAGCACAAAAACATGCCATCTCAGTGCTCGTCAAAGTATGGCTTCTCATTTCAGGCATGTATCGCCGAGCCTCCCTTTACGACGATGCTCTTGAAGCTTGCGAAGAAGCATCAAAACAAGTCGGAGCCTTCGAAGCACTTGTAGCCGCGGAGGAATCTTCTGCTCGCGCATTTGTCAGCCCTGTATGGGGTGTAGCCAAGAGCACAGAAGCGCTATGGGCGGATGTACACGCGGAGAAGGGGGCACTTTCTGAAGCTCAATCTTTGACACACGAAGCAATGCAGTGCTACGAAGAGGCCATCTCTTGCTTTCCCGACCATCCCAAGGCGACCGTTGCTCTATCGAATCTGCTGCTGGATGCTTGGGAAGAGAAGATCCCACTAGAGCCGGTAGAGCCTCGAATTGATAGTGACTTCGTTGGCCCATCGACTAGCGGGTCTTCCACAATCAATGGCATTTCCGAAACGTCTCCAGAGACAACACAAGCGAACGGCGTGACCAAGACACTCAGAACCCCCAATGGAGTGTCAAATACGCTGTCTAAAACGTCAAGCAATACCAATGAGCCAGAATACATAAGTCGACTAGCCGCCCGAGACCGTGCCTATGGTCTCATCTCAATGTTGACAAAAACAGGATCATCATGGGACAATTCCGAAGCATGGTTCACACTGTCCCGAGCCTACGAAGCGGGTTCACAAATCGAAAAAGCCAAGGAGATTTTGTGGTGGTGTATTGAGCTCGAAGACCGGAAACCCATTAGACATTGGTGGAACTTGGGTGCTGGAGGTTATGTCCTTTGAAACAAAAATGGACCGTTTGTACATATATAGCATAATCTAAATAATCCTTCAATATAAAACGAACTTTAGGTCTGTGATTGACTGTTACATTGATATCGGGCGCGCGATAATATTATTTACAGTAGCAATAAGCACATTGCTAAACGATTGTAAAGACTGAACTGGAAAATGTATCTCATTGAGTTTGATCTATCGAGGTGCAGCAACTGGTTGCCAAGCAGAATACTTGGAGCGCACACTTCGTCGACAATTGTTAGCGTTGATTAAAAACAAAAAGCTGCCAGTCATAGAGAACTCACGTTGAGTACGGCATGTAAGCTCCGCGAGACAATGTCAAGTTGCCGCGATGTTCTGGGAGTTCCCATGGGCGGACGCCAGTCTGTAGAAGCTTGTCGATTGTTGGGGGAGCGTCAACCATGTATGCCAACCACGCGTGCCTATTTTGTGCCATTGTTAATTTATCAGAGCTGTGTATTGGCGGTGGTCTCGAAGTGATTTACCAGCCGGGCTCAATCTGAGCAGCGTCGTATTCCTTTTCCTTGTAGTCAACCCATCGGGTACGGACTAACGAATACCGTCAGCACCTCCATTTCTCCGTCGTATTGACACCGCATTGAAGCTTACGGGGAAGTTCCTCCTCCAAGTTCTCGTAGTATTTGTTTCCGAAACGGTCGGTTGCGACCAGCGTGCCAGCTTTGGTGTCACCTGCAATTGAATCATTTCAGTAAGTGGCTGTTCGGTATAACGGTAACGTGCGCGAAGGGCTTACCAATATACTATATTCGAAACAGTCGAATGTGAGCTAACAGTCGCCGTCGAAATCGAGGTTATTGCCCATTGCTGAAACGTACCTGCATTTGATGTCCATATTCCTAGAAAAAGAGATTAGCACGGCCAAACTTCCACAGACCGGAGAGGCATTGATAGCCTACCTTGAGCCCAATGCGCCACAGATTTCTGAATGTACGAGTAAGAGTCGACATTTTGACTGAATGGCGACTTTTACGTCTGGTATGATCGAATTGATGTGATTTAAGTGAAGTTGAACGATGTCGTCGATGGCGGCTCGGTAGTTTCGGGAATAGCGTGGATTGCGGTGACTGGTGTTTGTTTTGTTTGCATCGGGATTTTATATTGTCGGCCGCATGGGCTTGAACATCTCAACGATTTGCACAGCAAAACGACAGATGGAATATCGATAACTGACAGTATAATGTTCAAGCGCGTTGGAGAGCATGCTTTGCGGTGCTCGTGTAAAAGGCCTGTCGTTCGGAGGCAGGTCGCAACCCGCAAGTTTTCAGTCTACAGCAATTCGAACGCTTCTATCGCATCTACTGCGTCTCCATTAGGAGGACTTACCACGGAGCTGGACCGTATTGCTCCTCGATTTGAAGTCTCAGCGTCAAAAATTACAATTTTGGACTCGCCGAGCTCTTTTTATGAAACACTCAAGGTTGGTAGCCATCGAGACCGGATGAGGATCGCAGAAGCTAAATGGATATGCAGCACAAAATCAAAAATGCGCGCCGAAGAATATACCTCTCGACGTTATATATCGGCAAGACCGAACATGAGCTCGTTGATATATTGAATCAGGCATTGCGCGACAATCCGAACCTTCACGTCTCGATTCTTACAGATTGCTTGCGAGGCACACGGGAGACTCCGAACCCTTCATCTGCTTCACTACTTGCGCCATTGGTTGAAGAGCATGGGGAACGTGTTGAAATTCGCATGTTTCATACGCCGAATCTCACTGGTTTGCGAAAGAAGTATATACCACGTCGAATAAATGAAGGATGGGGACTTCAGCATATGAAGTTGTATGGTATTGATGATGAGATTATCTTATCTGGGTGAGTACATATTGCGGAATTGTTGGCTCAATCCAATTCTGACTAAATGTGAAAACTTAGGGCAAACCTGTCTCAAGATTACTTTACCAATCGTGTTGACCGATACCACGTCTTCGATTCCAAGGAACTGGCCGACTACTATGGCAAAATTCACGACGCTGTCTGCCGATTGAGTTTCCAGGTCCTTCCTGCTAAGAGCACGGCTGGCTATCAACTAGTATGGCCTGCCTCAAATAGTGCGAATTCACCTTTGGAGAATCCGAAGGAATTCATAAACAAATCAACTACAGCATTACACTCGTTGATCCAGCCTATAGCTCAAGAAAAAGCTAGTTCTATGCATACAACAGACAAGGCATTCGTCTATCCAGTGGCGCAAATGACGCCTCTCCTTCAACCCGACACCTCTACTGAATTTCCTGCTGTCACTAGCATTCTCCGCCTACTCACTAGCATCTCTGCCTTAAAAGGCTCTTATTGGCTATTCACTGCTGGATACTTCAACATCCACCCTACACTTTCTTCATTGCTTATAGAAAGTACTTCTCATATACCGTCTACAAAAGAACCTGCCACCAAAACTCAGGGTACTGTCCTCACTGCCTCTCCATGGGCTAATGGATTCTACGGCTCACCTGGTGTATCCGGCATGCTACCCGCCGCATACACCCATCTATCCGCCAGATTTCTAGACAAAGTCGCAGAAGCCCATCGAACAAACTCAATTCAGCTACGAGAGTGGCGCCGAGGAACCGTCGGTGAACCCAATGGCTGGACATACCATGCCAAGGGTCTTTGGATCACGTTACCCGACGACAAATATCCAAGTTTGACTTTTGTTGGAAGCAGCAACTACACGAAGCGCAGTTATAGTCTTGATCTTGAAGTTGGTGCTCTGGTTGTTACTTCCGACGAAAGGCTGAAAAAGCGTCTGCATGAGGAGACCGAGTGGCTGCAGGAGAATTCCCAGCCTGTCTCGAGAGAGGACCTGCGCCGAACGGAACGTAGAGTTGGCTGGAATGTCCGGCTTGCGATGTGGATTGTGGAAAAGGTGGGTGGTGCGCTGTAATTATACATACCATGTACAGTAATCATATAGATATACCTAATAGATGTAATCTCTGAGTACTATAGCATTTTGACTGCTTACGAAGAGAGCAACAGATATGAAGGGCATGAAATGCATTAATCGTCAGTAACTATCAACAGGTATATGTACGCTTTCCAAAAACATTTACGCTTTTCCCCGAGCAGGCAGTCGGGCCGGTCCCAAACCTGACCTGACCTCATCCAACATTGCAATGCCCAAAACCTCATTACCATTCTTTCCTCTCTTGCCCTTAGCACCCTTGCGCTTGGCTTGCTTACTCCGATCTTGCCATCCAGATAAGAAATCATCCATGACATTATCAAAGTCGCTTCGTAGAGGGACATCGCCATAATCGCCCCTAGAAACCATACTAGGTGCTTGAGATGAAGCAGCTGACATTCCAGTCATGCCAGTTGCGCCAGTCATACCACTGATCATTGATGCGCCATCCGCAAAGCTAGCGTCATCGTATTCACCTTCTTCGTCAAGGGCATAGAGGGCTTCGACTTTCTCGAATCGGTCGTCTAGAAGTCGGTGCCCTTCTGTTCTAGCGAGTGCGGACGAGGTCATGGAGTATGCGGATGGGTTGGTCAAGGCACCCTTGCGCTTCTTCTTGCGAATCGGGGTGCCCCCAACTGTAAACATTGTGGATGCAACCGTATGTTTTTCGGTTCCTGCATCTGGGTTTGCAGCTGGTGTGTTATCTGAGGATTTGCCTTCTTTCTTAAACTTTGCAAATTCGCGCATCCAATCGGAGTTTTCTGGTGCGAGATCTGGAACTGGTTTATCGTGGTCCGGCATCTCGGATGGGTCATGTTCTTGCGCTTCTTTATCAATGGTTGTTTTGGCATCAGATGTTTGAGGATACGCCTTCTCTGTGGCATCCGATTCCCAACCATCATCCTCGTCCTCATACAGCGTATCTTCGAATTCTCCAGCATCCACTTCTTCCGCATTGCGTGTGAGTTCACCAAATATATCTTGATCATCCTCATCATCCACAAAAGCCTCGTCTTCAAGAGCTTCCAAAGCCTCGCGGAGACGAGGGTCCATGTTTGGCTGAAATCCGGCAATTGCATCTGGCACATTCTGTTGGTCTTGATATGTCGGTTTACGGACGTAGGAAGATGCCGTTGAAGGGTTATATTGAGAGCCATAGACGCTCGCGGCGCCTCCAAATTCGCTTTGTGAATCATCTATAGAGAAGTCTCGCAAAGCATCCTCCAATTTCATGGCTTTGCCCTTGCCCTTTGCTTTCTCCGCTGCGGCCTCGACGAAGTACGAGTTGCCGCCAGCAGTTCCTAACTCCCGCAGATGTTGCATATAGTCATATTTGGAGTCATCATAATAGATGCCATAATTCGCGGCCTCTCCCTCATTCTTGCGGACATTTTGCGTACTGAATTCATCCTCCAATTCTTTCAAATGCCTGGAAGTCTTGTGTGACGCAGAAGAAGCAGTAGTTGAGAGAGTTGGTGCGCCTTGTTTCGGTCCGTAAACGGGGTGTAGCACCCTATCTTCGGCGGTCGGGTCGTGGATCAACGGATCTTGCTGAGATCTGTGAAAAAGCTGGTACGTCGTCGCATTTTTCTTGTCTCTAGAATTTAGAGCGGTTAGTTCAGGATCGCGACATGAAGAATTCTTTGGGTGACTTACATCCACCGTCGGGGAGGCATATTGACTGTCTTTATTCAGGCTATAATTTGAATTTAAATACCTCGCTTTGCGTTTCAAGAAGATCCTTCTTTGTGACAACAAAAGTTCTTGCAAGGTCCCTCACTTGGGATAAAGTGGGCAGAAATTTGAGATCACGTGCGATCTTATCTTATCGATTAGGCGAAATAGTGGCTGACTAATCGCGGGAATTCCAACTAACTTATCTTATCGCAAAAAAACAGAGCGGGGGTTCAAGAAATTTCGTATTAGAAATAATCAACGCCACCATTTTCATCCCGGACATATATTTGGGCAAGCCATCTCGAGATTTTAACTAATATTGTTCCCTTATAGTGGAAGCACAACCTTATCTGAAATAATTTGACCACCTCGAGGCCTGTCAAAATGGTTCTCGCAAAATCCAAAAACACCGTGGGACTGGGCAACAGTCTCATGAACGATCGATTCGGACGAGGCAAAGCATCAGCCCAGAAGAAAGTATCACACAATGCCTCAATTGCACGAAAGAATCAGAGCGGAGAGACGTATATCACGAATGCAGCAAAGGAAGCATCGTGGGTGAAAATGCGAAGTATTACCGAGCAAGCCGCACTGGACGAGTTTCTTAGCACGGCCGAGTTGGCAGATACCGATTTCACTGCGGAGAAGATTAATAACGTCAAGATTATACATACCGATCAGAAGAACCCTTTTTTGTTGTCGGCGGCGGAGGAACGGTTTGCTGTGAAGAAACAACAGAAGAATAAAGAGCGTTTGACTATTCCCAGGCGGCCGAAGTGGGATTCAAGTACAACACCGGAGCAGTTGGATTCTATGGAGAGACAGTCTCTGCTTGAATGGAGAAGAGGATTGGCCGAACTACAAGAGAGCAATGATCTTTTAATGACACCATTTGAGCGAAACGTCGAGGTTTGGAGACAATTATGGCGTGTTATCGAGCGATCAGACTTGATTGTGCAAATTGTCGATGCAAGGAACCCCCTTCTTTTCCGTTCGGAGGATTTGGAAAAGTACGTAAAAGAGATAGATCCCAAGAAACGGAATCTTTTGCTTGTGAACAAGGCCGATATGATGACCTTGGAACAGCGAGAGCTGTGGGCGGATTATTTCGAAGAGCACGGCATCAGCTACCGTTTCTTCTCTGCCCATTTGGCCAAAGAGCGCAATGAGGCACGCTTACTTGATGAGGATGAGGGTTCAGAAGAAGAGAGCGACGATGCGGAGGATTTGGCTGGAGAAACCGAACAGAAAATGAMCCTTCAAGAAAAGCAASGAGCCGATGAAGAATGGTCGAGTGAAGAGGACATCGACGACGAAGCACGCAAAGAACTACAGTCTGCAAAGACTGAAAGCGAGTTGAGGACCAGAATCCTTGATGTCGAAGAATTGGAGGAACTCTTTCTGGCAAACGCCCCTCAACCAGAAGAAGGCTCCGATAAACCACAAAAGGACAAGACGATCATTGGTCTTGTCGGCTACCCCAACGTCGGAAAGTCAAGCACTATCAACGCACTCCTCGGAGCTAAGAAGGTGTCGGTTTCCGCAACACCCGGTAAAACGAAGCATTTCCAAACCCTCTACCTGTCACCCAACCTACTTCTTTGCGATTGCCCTGGTCTGGTGTTCCCTAATTTTGCAAGCACAAAGGCGGAGTTGGTCGTCAACGGTGTGCTTCCCATCGATCAATTGCGTGAGTTTACAGGTCCTGCTGGACTTGTGGCACATCGCATCCCGAAGCATTTCTTGGAAGCAGTCTATGGTATAAAAATCTATACGCGGCCTGTTGAAGAAGGTGGAACTGGAATACCTAATGCCAACGAACTCTTGCGCGCTTATGCTAGAGCTCGTGGATTCGCAACGTCAGGTTTAGGTCAGCCTGATGAATCTCGTGCGGCACGTTATATTCTCAAGGATTACGTCAACGGAAAACTTCTATACTGCCATCCACCTCCGGCCACAAAGATAGGCGATGAGGACACCGAAGGCACTCCAGTCGTTGACCCTGCCGAGTTCAACCACGATCTATACAACCTCGCCCATCTACCAGAGAAGCGACGCGCACAACTCCTCAAAGCCGTCTCCAGCGAAGGAGGTCTTGATAACCTCGACGACACCGCCTCCTCCTTCTCCGAAATCAATCCCCCCTCCCAAACCTCCTCAGCAACAACAGTACCTGAGCTGGGTCCCCGCTCCCAACGTCTCGACAAGGGCTTTTTCGGCCCTGGCTCAGGCCGTACTGCGGGTCATCAAACCATGCCTTTCAACTATAAATACTCGCAACAAGGGAAAGCGAAAGAACTCACTGGTCGAAAGGAGAAGGCCATGATTGCTTTAGAAAAAAATATTGATCCGTCTGAAGTTAAAGCTATGATGGGTTCTTCGAAGAAGCATTTCAAGGGTGGGAAGAAGACGCATAAGAGTAATAAAGGGAAGGCGCCGTTGGGTGTTGGTGCTGATGATTATGATGGGTATTGATTTATGCAAAGGAAGAGTTTGCGGTTTTCTTTTGTGCTACATTACGGCGTTGAGTAGAGATCTTATGCATAACGTTGAGCTGATATGTAATTATCTTATGTTCGAAATCAACGTTTTTTTTCCATTGGGCGTATTAGTGTTTCTTACGTCACCTGATCGGACTGCTCTAATTCTAGGATGTATCATTTCCGGTTTCAAAGGTAGCTATTTACTCGGGTTGTTGGAAGAGGAATCGTATCACATAACGTATCACAAAAAGTCAAAGATCTTCTCGAAACGCCGTCTGAAGCAAGAGAGATGACAAAGTCATTCCTCCCAAAATCACCGCAATAAACGATTACTCTGCGCCTGCTGGAACATAAGGGGTATAGTTTGCACAAAATGAAACATGCGACTTCCATGCAGAATCAACGGTATCACGGCGATCATCCACATAAAAAACACAAAAGCAATAGCGGCGTTGACGCGGAGCTGCTCAATCAGGGGCCACCAGAAATGAGTTTCAAATTCGGAATATTGTGTAGAAATCCAGTTTCGAATAGGACGTTGCGCTCGCTTCTGTTCGATTCGTCGAGAATGGTTTTCCAATCCATCCAAAATGTGCCAGGCTACCCGGCGATTGATTTTCTCCCAAGTGGTTTCGTCAGCGAACGCTCGAGCATTGACAGCTAGATTCTGGCGGAGGTCCGAATCTTGACAAACTTTTAGAGTCGATCGAACAAACTCATCTAGATCGTCTGGCGCAACTAGATATCCTGTCTCTCCATGCTTGACAATGTCCGACGGACCGCCTTGATTGCGCGCTATGACGGGAACGCCGCTGGCCATCGATTCCAAAACGACTAGTCCGAATGTCTCAGTAATTGAGCAGTGTAGAAAGAGATCAGCTGCGGCATAGGCTCGTGCTAGGTTCTCACCGCCGAGGAAACCGGTGAAGATGACACGGTCTCGGACAGGTTCGAAAAGCTTTCGTACATCTGCTTCGACGGCTGGATTCCTGTTTCCGCCCACGATCAGAAGCTTATATGCAAGACCCTCCTTCTCAAGTCGGATGGCAGCATCGGCCAAGAATTCGAACCCCTTCTCGGGTGCTAGACGGCACGTATACGCTAGTATAATTTCGCCGTTCGGAGCGAGCTTTCGACGATAGGCTTCGTCACGATGCCTGGGGTTGAATGTGACTGTATCGACTCCTCGGCCGAGCTGGACCAGACGATTAGATGGCGCGCCAGCCTCTTCCAGATATGATCGAACATCCGAGCAGGGATAAAAGATGGTCTCAACGGAGGGGTGGTTGAATAGGAAGCCCTGTACTCGGTTCACCAACCAGGTTCCGAAGCGGCCCATAGCACCCGGGAGGAGTATAGAAGAATAAGCCGCTAGATCGGTCTGGTAATTGAGCAGCACCACTGGTGGTTTTTGCAATTGTCGGATTTGCCAGAGGAACTGGTACCCCACTGACGCCGGGCTTGCGAGGTAAACGATATCCGGCTGAAAAGTACGGCTGCAGACACGGTCGAAACGAAATGGGTACACGACAGTCAAGTCGGGATTGTACGGTAACGGATAGCCGTGCAGTCGCACTTCTGATCCTGAACGAGCATGCGATGGTGTTGCTGACTTTGACTGCGGTTGATCTTTGACTTCGTAGCGCGGAGCAACAACTGCCAAATCGACGCCGTTGGCTCTGAGGTATTCGATCAGCATACCCGTCGTCCTGCTAACGCCATTGACTGGGCCGAGGGATTCAGTGGCCAGGAGGATGCGCTTTCCCTTCAACGCAGCTGGGAACTCATCGCGGCGCGCATTCAGGGCACCTTCTTGAATCGCCATTGTTGCTTGAGTCCTGGTTGACGGCTGCAAGTGACGGCTGCAAGTTGTACATGCAGACCGTCCTTTCTTTCGTTGGCCGAGTGTTTTGGGGGTTGAAACAGTTTTTATGAGAGAAAGCCGGGAGGGGTTGTACCACGATTGTCCGCCACCGGCGGGACTTTTGGCGCAGACGAAGGTATTTTTGGCTGGTGCCCCTCAGGCTAGACCAAAATCGGACTTCTTCATACATGCGGACAAGTCTCGCGGCTCCGTCAGGTGCTTGCTTGTTTCTCGATGATTAATGAAGGTACGGCAGACTAGGGCGATCTCCAGATGCGTGCACGCAGGCATCTGCTAGATTGGATCTCCGTCTGACCGCTCGCCACCGGGAGCCAGTCATCACCCGATGGCTCACCAATTGGGCCGCTGTTTCTTTTCCATTACTCTGTGGTAAGGAATGACTGAAAAGAAAAAAAGAAGTCGTGACGGGGAATGCGAACAGCTTGTCCGTGCACGTGGGGGGGGTCTTTCCTATCTTATCGCCAGAGGGAAGCTGCGATAAGAGGGAAGGAGGGTATCGTCCAATGGGTCCTTCCCGAGCGCCCATGCCCCCACTACTAGTGCCCCMCCTGCCGTTATAGTAGTCACGACCAATCAGCGCGCAGATTGTATAGGGCGTGCAATGATCCGCGAATTGCACTCGACGAACGCTCCTTCCTTCGCGCAGCTTCACAGTATTACCACGGCAGGTGCTCTTAACTTGTGAATGCGAAGAAGGAGCGCGCGCGAGATCCCGTGACAGCACTGATTGGCTGCAGAATGACTCTACCAGGCAGCGTTGAGCGTCCTTCTCCCAAAAAAGATCCTCTCCGATTGCGTCCAAGCTACGTCCTATCCTTATCGCCTGCTCCCATCGTCTGTCGGGATTACTATGTACCTTCGCCCAAGAGCAAATCATTTAGCCCCCGTGCTCGCTCTCCGTGTTTTCCCCCGTCATGCGAGCCTGCCCTTGCCACTCTAGGAAAGAGGCATTCTCTCGCAATTTGCCATCCTTACATTGGCTCCGTAGCATCTGCTAGTGGTATGCGCATTGGTGCCGAGGGGAAAAGACGGCTTTGCTCGAGTGACTCTGTGCGATAGCTTTTTATTTTATTTCTACTTCATTTTTCTTCTTGCAACTTGCTTCTTCTCATTCATCCCAGCTACTGGATTAGTGCATGCTCTTATGTTGCTTGCTTAACGACCGTCTCTCTTGTCTAGATCACATCTCGATCCGTTCGTCGATCGGATCTACTTCAGAGCCGCACGTCGGGGCAGCCTGTTACAGCACGCAACGCCAGCCTTGCCTCAATGGATTCATACGATTTCGCTAACAATATGGAGTTCCTCTCTACATCGCCGTCCACGACGGCCAGCGAAAGCTCTTGCGATGACTCGACCGGCCCTACTACCCCGGAAAGCATCAGCCCTCTTCTTGGCGCCGCGCGTATTGAAGACGCTCTCGAAACACCACTTGCTCAATACCTCAACAGCATGAAGCCTCCTGTCAACGCGCTCGCCGCCAAAAAGCTTCCTTTTCATGCTGCTCCCAATCAAAGAGAAGCTCTTTTTGCCAAGCCTGTGAGGCATATTGCTGTGGTTGGAGCAGGATACGTTGGTAAGCATATTCTCAGGATTAGGAATGGCCCAATGGGCTACTTGTAACGACTTGTGGGACCGTTACTAATGATCGAGTAGGTGGACCAACCGCCGCAGTCATCGCATTGCATAACCCGCATATTCGGGTAGATGTGCTAGACAAAGATCCGCGACGTGTGCGCCGGTGGAATTCACCTCATCTTCCTATATATGAGCCAGGTCTGGTTGATATAGTCAGAGTGAGTCGCGACGGAGCCAGTGCACGCTTGAGGGATGCCTCAGTCGAAGATACTCCAGTGAATCGCATTCCCAACCTATTCTTCACGACCGATTCACAGACCAGTCTGGCCAAGGCCGATGTGGTTATGCTAGCTGTTAACACGCCAACAAAGACTTTTGGCGTTGGAGGTGGCCGCGCAACTAATATGACAACTTTTGATGCGGCAGCCAAAGAGGTCGCCTTGTATGCGAGACCCGGCACAATCATTGTCGAGAAGAGTACAGTACCGTGTGGCACAGCGCAGCGAGTGCGAAAGATGGTAAGCTTTCTTCTGGTACTGTTGGCGATTTGCATCACTAATAAGAATTCAGCTGGACGAAGTCCGCCCTGGTGTTGCGTTTGAGATTATCTCCAATCCAGAGTTTCTGTCAGAAGGCACAGCCGTGAAGAATTTGATGAAACCCGATCGTGTACTCATTGGTTCGGCCAAGACTCCTTCAGGCCGCCGGGCTGCAGAGGCTCTCGCCAATGTCTATGCGGCCTGGGTTCCTCGTCCTCGAATCCTCGAAGTTAATGCTTGGTCCTCTGAGCTTGCCAAACTAGTTAGCAATGCAATGCTTGCTCAACGTATCAGCAGCATCAACTCCATCAGTGCCATTTGCGACAAGACCGGAGCTGATATCGATGAGATTGCCAAATCAGCTGGTATTGACCCTCGCATCGGCTCACAGTTCCTCAAGGCTGGCCTGGGGTTCGGTGGTTCATGCTTCCGCAAAGATATCTCCAGTTTAACATACTTGGCTGAGTCGCTGGGATTGCCCGAAGTGGCGCATTACTGGAGTCAAGTCAATTCGATGAACGAATGGCAACGAGACCGCTTCGCTTATAAGATTATTCAGCGTTTGGAAGAGAACTTGGTTGGCAAAAAGATTGCTCTGTTGGGATTCGCTTTCAAGAAGAATACTGGTGACACCCGCGAGTCTCTAGCAGTGGATGTCATCCGAGTTTTGTTACAGGAAAGGCCTGGAGAAATCGCCATTTTCGACCCCTGCTGCCTGTCTGAGAATATTATGCGTGAATTAGAGCCAATATTAGATGCCACCAACCGGGAACGTGTCCACGTGTACTCTGATGGGTATCAGGCATGCCAACAAGCACACGCAGTGGTTGTCATTAACGACTCTGATCCATTCCGTCAATCTCCTGCCAAGCAGTCTGTTAAGTCAAACATCGATACAGTTGCACGGACACCTTATTACGAGACTCCTGCACACACCGCGCACGCCGGTTTAGAAGAGGATATGACCATTGAGGGAAGTCGCTTCAATTACCGACCAGGTCAATCACCCATTTGCGCCGAGGACTGCCCAGACTGCCAATCGGTCAAATTACGAGGAACTATGTCAAGTGAGCCAGTCGAATGGGCACGCATTGCATACGGCATGAAGGATCCCAAATGGATCTTTGACGGTCGTGGAGTGTTGGATGTGCCAGAAATGGAGAAACTCGGTTATCGCGTAGAGACGCTGGGTCGTCAAACAAGCTCTCGTCAGACTGCATTTTAATGTACATGCCCTAATTCTTATGCTGGACGAATCAATCTTTCTTGCTTTTGTTAAGTTACCTCGTTTTGCTTATTCCTTCTGATTTTGAATACCTACAATCGTGATTGGCATGATACCTGGCGTTTATTGATTTCCCTTACCTTCTCCGTGTCGATTACATGTAATAGATTGCATCTATGTTTGACCTTACATTCTCTTTGCTGTCTCCGAGCTCCAATCGTACATCATCGTCCCGGATTCAGTACAGTCACTAGACAAACGAATTGATTCAATTTCAAGTCTGCTGGTCAGATAACGCTGAAAGTCAGGAAGATCATAGATTTTGTATTCCAAAAGAGAAGAGCTATATATAAACACTTTGAAATCGTAATCAGAAGTCATCAGATCTTAGCCTTGGCCTCGAATCCGTTAGCAAGCAACAACTGATCCGCCCTCTCAGCCTGCCAGCGCAACTTGGCCGCCAGCTCATCCTTTCTAGTCTTATTTTCCCTCCTCGCCAACTGCTGCAGATGCACCTCATCCGGACCATCGACAATCCTCAGCGTGCGCGCATTAGCCCACATAGAAGCCAAGGGCGTATCCTGCGAAATACCAGCAGCACCAAACGCCTGGATCGCACGATCAATAACAGTTAACGTAACCGCCGGTACGAAAACCTTCGCTTCTGCGATTTCTTTCAGGGCAGAGCGAGCATCGCCCTGGTCGATCTTAATAGCTGCGTTGAGCACCAAGAGACGCGCAGCATCGATCTCAATACGCGAGCGAGCGAGCCATTCGAGAATCACGCCGTGGGAACTGAGCTGTTTACCGAAAGTGGTCTTGCGCTCGTCGTTGATGCGAGTGATCATCCACTCGAGGGCCTTCTCGGCTGAGCCGATGGCGCGCATGGCGTGGTGGATACGCCCAGGACCAAGACGGCCCTGGATGATTTCAAACCCGCGTCCTTCACCTAGGACAAGGTTGGAGGCGGGGACGCGCACGTTCTTGAAACTGATGTGGCCGTGACCGTGGGGCGCGTCGTCGTAGCCAAAGACGTGCATCATGCGGTGAATTGTGATGCCGGGTGTGTCAGCGGGCACGATGATGACGGATTGTTGGCGGTAGGGGTCTTTATTTTGAGGGTCGGATTTGCCCATGACAAGGTAGAGTTTGCAGCGGGGGTCGCCTGCGCCGGAGGACCACCATTTCTACAGCTAGTCAGTAAGTAGATCTCGAGACGTATAAAGTCTAAGACGGCAAATAGCATACCTGTCCGGTAAGAACATATTCATTGCCCTCACGACGGATATTGAGCTGAATATTCGTAGCATCGCTCGACGCCACGTTGGGCTCCGTCATCAAGAAAGCGGAGCGAATTTTGCCCTCCAACAACGGGGTCAACCACTCCTTCTTTTGGGCGTCGTTGCCATACTTGGCCAAAACTTCCATATTACCGGTATCTGGCGCAGCATTATTGGTAGCCTGATCGATTAGCCATGAATTACTACTTGAAGCCGGATGGGAAACATGGTACCTCAGAAGCAACCCTCGACTTGCCCAATATCTCGGCCATAAGCCCATACTCCAAATTACTATACCCAGCGCCCTCCGAGAAATGGTTCTTGGGCAAGAACATATTCCACAACCCGAGCTTCTGGGCTTTGGTCTTGAGTTCTTCGATGATGGGTGGGTGCGCGTTCCATCGCTGCGCGTGGCCTTCGCCGATTTGTTTTAGGTATGTGGCATCGGCGGGGATACATTCTCTTTCGACAAACTCTTCGACCTTGAGTCACACAGTGTTAGACTGGCTTTGATTGTCCGTGGGAGTGTTGTGAGGTAAGGCTTACCAAGTCGAGTGTCTTCTTGGCCCGTTCGCTGACATGCGCTTGCGCAATGGCCGGGATATTTGCGGAGGCAGGCATTGTGCAATTATTTATGTAAAGCGGGATATTTCACTAGTTCTTCGCTCTAACAACAGTCAGAAAATTGAAAGAATGAAAGGTAGATGGTGAGATGATGGAGGACTAAGTAGTATCGGAGTGGAGACCTGGTGATCTCCGTTGGGTTAGCGGAGTATGGGGTATAGCCGCCAACCTCGGTTGTCATACGATTCTACGATTGCTCTAGTGTACTATATAGTATTATCAGGCAATTGTACTTCAACATTCATAGCAATCTGTATACAAAGGAAATCAAGACCAATGAATAAAAAAAAAGTAAAAAGCACATCCAGACCAAAATAGTTATCAACGAATGACATGAATCGAAGCAAAGAGTCTTTCTTCTAAGGACTCGAAAGAGAAGAAAATAAAAATTAGGGTATCATATCATCCGTAAACCAGTATCCTGCACACGCAACTCCGAAGAACCGAAAGGGGCTTATTCAGCTTCCGTAGCTGGACTAGCAGACGAAGAAGACGAGGATGATTGCTCGTAATTCTTCTTGCCGAGCTTTGCGAAGAGGGAGGTTGGTTTGCCGGCACTGTCGTAGAATTAGCATTGACAATTAGTTTCAATCGGTCTGAAGCAGAATACATACTTCTTGAAGCGCTTGCCCTTTAAATCACTCAATTTCTTGGTACAAGGACTCATGATATCGTCTGATGGCGAAACATAGGACGCATTGTTAGATCTGTATCACGAACGATTAGCACATCCAGCCCCATCTCGCACTCAACACACACAAAACAGTCAAATCCAGAATCCTTCTTTTTCTCTTATATTTCCAGTGTTCTCCAATTGCAAGCAACCAAAAAAACAAGCCGAAAGGAAGCGAAAAGGAGAAGAAAAAAATTCATAGACTTTACCGCCTTGCTTCCCAGAGTGATAGAACGTACTGGTCATCAGCGACACCGTTCTGAAGTTTGCCTTGAAGGACCTTTCGGTGATGGTCCATCGAGAGGAGGTCGGCGTTTGGAGCGGGTTTGACGTCGATGTCGACTTGTTTTTTGGCGTCGGACTGCAGTGTGGATTGTTGGGAGAGGTGTGTGTTTGTGGAGCGGGAGGTGAGAGGTTGTGTTTGGGTTTGGAGGGAGTCCATGATGATGATTGTTTGCTCGCTTGGTCTTGGTGAAGGATGACAAGCTTCGAGAAGTTTTCCGATTTTTTTAAGAAAGGCTGAAGGAGGAAGGAGTTGGAGAGAGCGCGAGAAGAGATTCCGTCTTTATATGGATACCAGTAAGTAAACAAAAGACGGGACAAAGCAAAAGGACGGCAAATTCCAGACAGACCTTGAATTGACAAGCAGCGTAGTAGTATACTAATTAGAGCAGGATTCCAGGCAGCATTTGACTTTGGAGAGTCACGTAGACGGGGAGGTGAAGATAAAAATCAAGCAGCGATAACTTTGTGGTAGGGCAGCCCGTTTCAAAACTGGGCCGATTGTTGTCCCGGCAACGCTCAGAAATGTGTGTCATTCCGTCATGGAAGAACATTACAAGTTACTTTGAGTACAAAGTACAACGAGACACACCAAGATTGTTAAGACGCGATAATTATAATTAATGGCTGGTGTAAGCTGCTCAACGCTCATTATATACAGGGGTATAAATGCATATAAACATCAAAACAAAAACAAAAAAACAAACACGCTATGCCATGCTTCTGTGCTGTCGCTGCTGTCATCAAAATGCGTAGACAAACGCAAGCCACCCAATGCAGTCGCAATATGAACATGTAAAGATACAATGTATTATCGAAGTTTCTGTCTCTCAATCAAGTTCGTGAAAAATATATAGGTATGCGGTATGTGGTAGTAGGTCTGTGAAGTAGGTTCGTGTAATCATTGGCAAATATCGTCAAGAGGTGTCGAGAACAATGCGATGATAGGGCTCGTAGGTTTCGTAATTTCATAGGTCATTGATCTGTAGGAAAGGGCGGAAAAGGTTCTGTCCCAGCATCAATGTCTGATTCTGAATCACTCTCGTCGTCTCGCAGGTCATCTTTGTTAACATGACCGCCGTTTGGCGCAAGACTAGCCCCGTTCAGTACTGGTGGACTGCTAACAGGTCGATCCTGAGCCAAGTCCGGCAAAGGCGAGGCACTAGGGGACGATGAGGTTGTATCTTTCGCCACGTTGGTTTGTGGCCCCATTCGTACAGAATCGTAACCGAGCATATGTCGAATATCCGACGAGAAAGGCGTGTAAGGAATTTTGTTTATATCCGAATCAGAAAATTCAGACATGGAGCGAAAACAGCCATTGTCGTCGTATCCAGTGAACTGAGGGTCTTCCTCAGATGAATGGGCCAATGGATTGGTACATTCGCGGAGATCTTTGATTGATTTGTGGCCTAGGGCATTCGAACATTGTCGTCGGTGAGTTTTCTTCTTGGACGGACTAACAGAAGGCGGCGTTGCAGTCTCTGATTCTAGACTTGGACTAGATGGGCCAGTGCTCGGTATCCTCGATACCTTCGCAGACGATCCTGGGCGTGGAGACCATGGAATCATGCTATGAAAATCGATGCCGCCTACAGTTCCCGACCCACGGGGTAAAAGGATTAATGCGAACAGGATCATGATCAGAACACTAGATAACGCAGTCATGCGTTTCTGAAACACGAGTTCATTCGTAAGAATTGCAAGCTGAGAGGCAGCTGTAGAGACCTCCCGCTGCTGGTGCTCAAAGTCATCCAGAACAATAGTGCGCAGCGACTGATAGACGAGATGGAGATTTCTAATCTCATCAATAACCGTCGTGTTCAACTCCTCCAGAAACGTATTCATCTTGGCCATTTGACGCTTTTCCACTTTGCTAAAGGCATCCCTAAGCATTCGTGACTGTTCTTCAATGTAGAGTAACGACAACGATGAGTTGGACTCCAGCATTTGTAGCCGTTTATTAACCGATTTGAAGAACGATTCCTGCGTAGTGGGGTTCGGTGACGGAGGGGCAGAAGATGTCACTTTCGTAGGTTCCATGGTAGAGGTAGAATCTTCTCCAGATGCCCCCGATGTCCTGGTTGTTGACGAGTTGGCGCTTGAACCACGCACTGTTCCATCCTGGCTCTCGGACCGCGAGGCCATGTGGGTTTCACTGTTGGTCATCTTTTCACGTTCTGAAGTTGCTTTAGAATCAGATGGCGTCGCAACTGTAGTATTTGCACTTCCAGAAGCAGACACCGTAGTCTTCGGGTTCGTCTGATTGGGGATATCATGCGCCTCAATTGCAGAATAGTCCGCAGCACATGTCGCTGTCTCCAGTATAGAGAATTCCAAAGCCGCCAATTCCAGTACACTGGCATTCAGCGGACTAGTATTCTCCAGAGTTTCCAAAACCGGACTGACAACTGTAGAGTTATCGAATGTCTTCTGCTCTTGCACAGGTAATTGCTGTTCAACTTCTACAGGCCTTCCGACCTCTTCGGCAGTCTCCGTGATCTCCTCATCAGACCGACTCGAGTCTCCCTCGTTCTTATACTCCTCCAGCATAGTCGTACCATGCACTCGAACAAGGCTAAGAGGGCAGTAGAATTCACTACCATAATGCGTGAGGAATTCAATCTTCAGATAACGAGCCCATATCAATGGATTCTCCACCGCAAAGGCCTGGACCGCTCGAGTATTCTTGGCTTCAAATATTCCAAGTTCCCTCCATTTGTCTGCTTTGACGGGATATCGATCAGAGACACTAACTCTGAACGTGCGAAAAATAGAGCTGAAGAATTCGTAGTTGGCAAGGACAACTGTGTCAACCAGGATGTCGTCGCATAACTCAAGGATAAGGAATTTATCCTTTGCGCGACACTCGTTCAGCATGTAGCTATCCTTATTCTCGATGAGGATAGAGGATGACCCCGAACATTCAGGGTTTGTTTTGAGTACTGTCGCAGCGCAATCAAACGATGCATAGTTGAACCGTTCTTTGCACGTTGTGCCAGCGTCCTTTCGCCGGCCTACGGTAGAGACGCCATCGGCAGAATCATCGTCGGCGCTAGGTTCCCCCTGGACATTTGTATTTTCATTGGGACTTCCACTTTCCCAGGGTGTAGGCTGAGCAGACTCGGAACCAAAGCCATCGAAATTCAGCTCAATTTCTGCATCGTCTCCAAGCGAATCCAGAGCGTTGTTTATCGGTCTAATCTGCGCCCGACGCTCCTGTCCAATATCGCTACCCTGTCGCTTGCCGCCGACGTTGTCAGCAGACTGGCCAATTTTGGCAAGATTCTGCTTTTTCCAGTCTTCGAAGGAGAGAAAATTGGCGTTATCGAGAGGCGAGTCGTCGTTGACATCGGTGTCTTGTGCTGCTGGCGGTGGAGCAGACTGCGCTGCAGCCGCTATCGAAGAAGTAGAGGTCGCAGAAGGTTCGGCGGGAGGAGTAGAAACGTAATTGCTCTCGTCGTATATAGTGCAAATCGGAAACGCCAAATCATAAAAGGTCGGAACGGGACATATCAAAACCTGAATATCATCGGATCGAACTTGGAGCTGTGCTGCTGCCGCTGTCGCTGTGGCATGCGCCAAGAAGTCAGATGCAAGCAACAGCCACACCTGCACCCACCGCAGCACCTGGACAATGCAGGCGCCCGTCATGACGATGATAATCAGAGCTTCGCGCCCACGCAAGATATTCGAATATGTGTAGTTGTTGTTATTGACAAGGGCACTGCGGAGTGCGGCGATGACAGCGCGCTGTCTCACCCAGTACAACAAAAAGTCCTGTGCAGAAGCAAACATGTTAGCAATCAACAAAACACCAACCCGAGTCCCGACGAGTTCATGATCCCAGCATGAAACAACGACATAGAGACAAAAGCATATGAAGGGATATTTCAAACGTCTTTGTGTGTGCGAGAGCCGACAGACACCGCCAACATGTTGCTTGCGAACGCATCTGTGGGTACTGGTCTAACTTACATTTGCTGATTAGGCATATAACAGCCTAGCTGTTCAGACTAGTTCTGCAGAGAAATAACTGTCAAAATTTCCCAAGTGGAAACTCTTTTCTTTTCCCCTCAATGGCGTGTGTAAAGGTCAAGGAAAAGCGGTCAAAAAGAAGGCCAGAGTAGGTATGGTGTCAAGTGGTGGATAGAGTAGTCCCAACCACGGTTCGCAAGAAGCCGGTGGTTGGGGGAAGGATGAAAGAGGGGATAAAGAAGTCGAGTAAAAGGGAAAGCTAATTGCGACTGTCACGAGGACTTTGACAAGTGTCCAAAAGTGTGGCGCACAGAATTTGGTTTTAGTTATCTTTGGTGGTAATTTTGATGAAAGGTGGTAAAATGTAGTTGAGGCGACAAGATAAGCCGACCTGCTAGACCTAGCCTCTTAACGGCCGTCGATACACGCCGGATAAACGACGGAGCGCCGGCATCGGATAAAGCCTCCTCACTTCTAGACTCAACGTTGGGATCGTATCACTACAAAAGTACATAATAGATCAGAGCCAATATCCCAATTTCAAAACTGTCCATTTGCTTTTCTTTTTCTCACTCAAGAAGAAAAATAATGATCTAGTAAGCTAGCTACGTACAATAATACAAGCCCGTCTCCTTTCCCAAGTTCAAAGCACGCCTAGCACAAACTAGGCGACCAGAAACAACATGAAGATCTAAATTGACTGACGAACCGCCGCAGAATCAGACAGCTGGAAAAAAACAAAATAAGTATTCCGCAATCCCAAAGGTTTCTCCTTCCACTACTCTTTCCTCAAAAACATGCAGAATAGTGTAGTGGCAGACGTCCAGGTGCTAATGTACAAGCACTTCCTTCTCTTTTCTTGTGAACTTTTCGTAAAGCACCAAAGTGCGAGGACTCTCAGACTCAATGCAAAGGGTGACTGCAAGCTGCAATGCTCAATTGACCGTAGAAAGACATGCGCTCAAACAATGAATAAGAATATGGTGAAATGGTTTCGTGATGATAAAGATAAACGCCAGCCTGAAAAAAACGCTGACTTCTACCGCTCCAATGCCCCGTGAAACGATCTTTTTGGTTTTTCCATGTGCGCCGTGTCATCGAAAGTGATGTCGTAGTATACATAAGACACGTCGTCTCCATTTTCCATCGCCCGCGACGAAACCGATGCGGGATATTGTCGCCCGTTAAAGTAAGGAACCAAGGGCGACAGGAGGAAGAGAGACCGATATATATGTTAAATAAAAACAAAGTGCGATAAAATATAAATCAAATAGGTCAAAAGAAGCATCGAGCAAGAGTACCCTTCGAGAGAGTCTAGGAGGGATGGGGTGTTGCGTAGTGAAACATGGGAAAAGAAAAAAAAGTAAATTGAGGTGCGATGATATAAAACTACAGGTGAAGATCGTGCCACCCGCCGACCAAATCAAGGTCTTCGTCGACACTGCCGTGGTAGTTGCTACTCAGCTTCGCTTTCGGGCGCCATTCCTTGTCAAGGAAAGGGTTGCGCCAAGCTTGAGGGCTGGATGGTCCGGAATCACGTCTCCAACTCAAATTCATGGAGCGTTGCTTCTTGAGACGAGGAATAGTCTCTTCGTCGGAACGATAGTTCCGGCGGCGATCACCAAGGGCAGCCCACTTATCAACATCAGAACGCTTGGGAGTACTGAAACGAGCGCTCCGATGACGTGTCTCAGAGACTGGGGTCACCGTTTGAGGGGTAGGTGAGATTGGAAGCGGCATCGACTTGGAGAAAGTCTCGGATTTTTCCTGATCTGGCTTCTCAATGGGAGACGGCATTTCCTGTTCGAAGATACCCATTGGTTGAGTGGGACTGGCAGCGTCCTTGCTATCCTGGCTCCAGCTGCGAGCATTATTCTCACGACGCTGTTGTAGGGTAAGTTCCTCAAGTTCGGACTCTTCTTCCTCCTCATCCCAAAGGTCACTCCAGCTCTTGGAAATCTGATCGCGTTTGCCTTTACCAAAGACGAGAGACATAGCAGGCAAGGGCTTGGCAACATGAGTGGGCAAAGAGCCACTCACAGGAATGCGGGCAGAATGAAGAGACTGAATCGGATCGTTCTTACGAGCTGCCAGGGATTTGTAAGAAGCACCCATAGCAGATTCCAGAATGGAAGCAGTCGAAGGCGTCTCTGGGTGAACTGAATACCAGGAAGTACCCGCTGTCTCTGAGGCAGGGAACAGGTCTTCCGAGTAATATTCGGTATCTGGAATAACCGACAGCTGACGACCATGTTGTTGAGGACTCGCTTGCAGAGCCTTGGCCCAGGGGAAACTGTCGCCAGTGTTCATGTGAGGAGACTGGATCGAGGGAGTGCGTAGTGGCTCCCGATTGGCACTGGCTGCAACAACATCTCGGTCTTCGGTACAGAATTCATCCAGAGACTCATCGTCTGTGGTGAAACTGACTGTGCGCATGATAGCGTCGCGCACACCGGACAGAGTACGCTTCTCGGGATCAAGAGACAACGCATTCCGCAAAATCTCAAAAGTATCTTGAGACATATTAGGAAAGATGTCGAAAAGGGATTGGCGATCCCGAACATAGTCGGCGAACAATACATCGGACTCGGTAGGTGTCACAAACGGGTTGCGAGCGAACAGGATGTTAAGCAGGCAGATACCGATTGACCAGATATCTGCTTTGGCGGGAGAGTAGCCAGCTTGGGGTGGCTCATACTGCTCCGGAGCCATGTAGCGGTCACTACCAACGCAGGCTTCGTGGCAGATAATATTGCGAGTAGCGAGGCCAAAGTCGCCGAGCTTCATGGAACCATCTTGGTTCAGGAAGATGTTTTCCGGCTTGATGTCACGGTGATAGAGGCCGTTAGAGTGCATAAACTCCACGGCGTCAATGAGCTGAAACATAAAGTCACGAACATGCTCAGTCTCGAGAGGGCCCCGATTGACACGGATGGCCTCGTAAAGGTCGCCCATGGGGCAGTACTCCAGAACCAAGTACGTGTGAGCACTAGTCTCGAATGAGTGGATAAGATTGACGATGTTGGGGTGATAGCCCATCTTCGCGTGGCACTCAAGCTCCTCGGATGACATGTCGATGGCCAAGGTAGAAGCGTCGGCCGATGTAGGCTTGGTCAAGCATTTGATGGCAACATCCTGTCCGGTCCAGGTATCCTTAGCAAGAAAGACCATACCAAATGAGCCATGATTCAATGGGGCGACGGTACGGAACCGCCCATCCAGAAGCTGCCCCTCAACGAACTTGTCTTTGAAACAATCCATGATAGTTTGCAAATGTGTGATGATGTTGAACAGTTAGACTCCAGATATGCAACGTGTCGAATGCAAAACAGAGAGGGGAAGATTATGATATAACAGGAAAAAACAGGTAGAATGAGTAGGGGTGATGAACCAGCAATCCGCTCGTAGCTTCGTGACGATGAAACAAAAAAAGACAAGTGTGAAAATGTATATAGACAGTATAAGTAGGTCGGTATGTTGAGTGAAGAGACAAGATACGGCTTKCGTAACTCCTGGTCACCGAGCTGGACAGTAGCAGCTGATGACGAACGAAAATAGGAGAGCGGTATCGAGAAAGAAGGAAAGAGCACGCAGGGCTGTATAATCTTCTTCTAGAAGGTCATATAGGCACTGCAGAGTGGTGATGATATATGCTGACAAAAGAGATGAAGCGATAGGCCGAACTGGCGAAAGGAGGTCGGTTTGAGTACCCGGATGGGTAGCGTCGACAAGTCGGAAACAGGCGTTATAGGCTCATTGGAAGTAATTGAAAGTGGAAAGCGGCGTCGTGCCAAGTGGTGAAGAATAATCGCAGTTGCAATGAATGCAAAAGATATGAGATAACGAAAGTGTTCACGAAGGAGGCGATGTGAAGGCAGCAATACAGAAGATATAATGGAAGAGTAGAAGGCGGTTATAGACAAGAGAGCCTTTACTCAAGAGGGGGGAGACGCTTCGTAAGATCGTGAAATTGATTCTGGTTGGGTGGGCTGTTGCAAGTAGAGGTAGATGTTGTGGTTGAAGTAGTCGTGACTCAAATATGCATGTATCGTTAAAAGTGGAGACAACGGGATAGGAGCGTTGTTAGTTGAGTCATACGACAAGTATCGCAACACAACGTATCGGCAAAAGTCCGGACGACGTGCTAATACCAGAAATGAGTTCCGAGGATCGATCTCGAAGATAAGACGACACCACGTAGACCCTCCAGAGACTAACTACAGGTTCAATGAAGTACCTCTCGAGACGAATCGAGACATCAACACCTTGGCGATTCCACTCCGGCGGCTCGACGCCACAGCAGGGAGGAAAGAGGTATCGACAGTAGCCGTCACACGGAGGGGGAAGATAGGACGAGCGGATCTTCTTTAAGATAATTGACCAATATAAATTGTAGATGTTCGTAGTAGTGTGTTGTTAAAGACGAAGGAATAGAGAGATAGGAGTGGTCTTCCGGGCTCGAGAGCTCGAGTTCCAAGAACCGGACTATATCGAGGATTCGAGACGCGGGTGAAGGGGATTTCTGGCTTGATATAACCAGAAGCTATAGGAACGAGACTTTGGGAGGAGAGTCTGTCGATACTGAGAGAGATATAGACAGCTTAGGTATGGCGGTTCGGGAGGGAGGCGAATTCGGTCGATCAGAGAGTCGAGGAGGATGTTGTCGAAGATAAGAGCAGGAAGATGAAGAGAAGTATAGAAGAATTGATGAGGTCGGACGATGAAAGAAAGAGAAGGAAAGGAGTCGGTGTGGGAAGGGAAGTGAGGTTGATAGAGTAGTAGCGGATGAGGAAGGGGCGGACGGGATGACGGGAGAGTAGGAAGGAGCAGCTGGCAGCTAGAGATAGAGAGACTACGGACGGCGATAAGAGATGGAAGGGAAGGGAAGGGAGGGCAAGCACGAGATGCTCAGCGACTAACCGCATTCGATCAAGCTGGGGAAACGAAGGTTCAACCAGCCGAAGACCAGCGAACGAGGGAGAAACAGCAGATCGGTCACGCCATGTCATGACGCAGTGGCCGCCCAATCACGGATGCAGTGGGCTGACGGTGGACCCGTTCTGATACGGTTTTGTTACGTCTAAATAATGGGCGATTGCGTACGTATCTGGACTATTGCGGTCAAGGGCATGCCTCGTGGGTGACTCTGCCACTCCAGTGAACCGTGGGAGCAACTTTCCCTCACTTCAATTATGTGAGTTACCCAACTGACTATGCTGCATGCGAAATAGATACGGTAATACTGTGTAAATTACAGCTCAACTCTGTGACGACTCTGCGTAGACTTTCGACACGTATTGTCATGCGTGACGCAGCGAGACTGGGGAATGGCGCCACCTCTCGTCACTGGTCGGTCCTCGATAGCTCTCCTCCATTCTTCTCTCAGTCTCTGACAGCAACCCCCAGAGCACGGAGCATGAAGCACGGTTGTCACGCAATTTTATGTTTTCAACATGCTTCCTTGTCGATGATTGCACAATTTGCACCTCAGGTTTGCGTTGGTGTCAGTAACTCTACGGAAACGACAGATGGTCTCTGCACTCGGCCAGAAGCTTCCAGAGCGCCACTCCACCACTCAATAAATCATCTGGTCTGTCCCTAAATCTGGGAGCCTTGGTGAGTCAGTCTGTTTCTTGTCTGAGCAGTGTACTACATAGTACATAGTAAACAAACAATACAAACATCCTCTAGACACGTATGTTCCTACGTAGACCACGGAGCAGATAATTGAGAGTACGCTGGTTGCTATCAACCAAAGAATGGATTAGCATGTCATTGGCCCATCACAGTCCTACMCCCGCCTATTTGCAGTCACAAGCAACCATGAAGATCATTCTGAATTTCGATCGTCGGTCTTGGATTCAAATTTATGATTTCATCCCAATTGATAACGGGTTATCAATAAATGGATCAGGAGAAGGTGTACATGTGGAAACTTTGATCACTGCCAGCTTGCCAAGTACCAAGATATGACCGACTCATCGGCGAACGATCCCTTTGGCTTGGAATTGAGACCCTTCGAGCCTGTTATCTTATCCACCGCCTTTTGGCGACCGCCACGAATGTTACGGAGAAAGCTTTGATCAACGTGTCTCCCGTTCTCTTTCTCTACCCTCTCCATATCGATGTTTGCCCTTTGTTAACTTACAAAGCAAACGCCGACATTAACATGCAGGTAATTGTCGAATCAGGGACAATAATAAGGAATGCATATGCATGGAGGCCGGCGATTGTTCCTGACTGGCCCGAAGAGAGAAAAGCGGGCGCCTACTTTGCCAGACGAATCAAGACTAGTGCCACTAACAAGTGGGTCTGGCCGCAGTCTGGTTGGCTGTACTCTCAGTCCTCCCCAATTTCAGACTCTCAAGCATGACAAGATGAGACGAATCCGAATGCAGCCGGAGAGAAAAGAGTAAAGCTTGAAAGATGAGACTTGAGGTGCATACAGACACAGCCAATCGAGAGTGTGCATAAACAGTTATACCATGGTAGGGTGCTCAGATCCTGTAGGTTGGCTGCCAATCAGCTGGTGTTATGTGGGGCACAGACCAGGTCATGCAGTGAAACACAACTTACTCTGGAGCAACAACATACTTTCACCCACCGTACAGTGCATGCATATTGCATACATAGCAATCAAGTCGAAGCTTATTGAGGAAGAGGCCGGCCAATCTGGCAGGTGAGCCCCCCTCCAATACAGCAGCTAATCCAGTCTCGGCTCAATGTGTCCAGAACATGAAGACGTTCGCGGCTGGATCTGCCGTGGTAGGTCTCCATAGCGAGCATTGTGTTGCTCGGTGATTGGCGCTGGGCCGTATCTGCCGAAACACTTTTATCCATGTATGCAGCTGCACGAAGGCGGATGCTGGAAGTATCAGGTACAAACAACAGCAACCATAACAACAACAACACAACATAACAAGAACAACAAGACCTGCCACACATACACACACAAACACACACGTACCAGTTTGAGGTTTGCAGACCCGACAAGGTTCTGTTTGAAGTTCCGCCAAGACCCTCGGCACTGCTAGATACGAATTTCCACGTAGTCAACCGATAGAATACCAAGACCTAAAGCCATGCACTTCACGTTTACAATACTCCATCAACGAAGCTACCATCGATTATGTGCAGTCATCTAGTTTTTGATTACTACCCAACTAACATCCATCAAGGCTAGTCAGCCAGGCAGGTACCTGGAACCAACGCCTAGTCTAACTCATACTTGAAAGGCCGCTTGCTCTGCATAAGCGTCTCCAGACCGCTCCTTACACGAGCCAACCAGAATTGAGCATTGGTGAAAATGTACCTTGACTTCTGATCTATATCTTGAAAATAATCAAAACCGATTAAAAAATTTTTCCTTTCCTTCACTTCTCGATACTCTCAGTAAATGTAGATCATTGTTTACGGATTTCCGAATCCTAGCCTCGTGTTGACAGACGATGATGACTACGTATGTATTGACTTTGGAGTCCTTCCGTTTAGCGTTGATTACAATTTTCCCAATACGGCATAGATTGACCTTCTGAGAATCGTCGCGTGATGCCTGTCTCTATCTATCATAAACGACTTTAGTCTTATTCTACTGAAACCACGAGTCATAGTACGGCTTGGTGGCTGGKTCAAGCTGAGAATTTTCATTTATTCGTGACCATGCCATGACCTACATTCATACAAATGTACATACAAAATTGAACAAGTGTCGTTTTTCATTTGGTTTCTTTGTTTGACCCACGGAGTACTGATGCAGGTCAACTGAACCGCTGGCCACTTATCAGATGATGCTAGCCGGCCCCAGTCTGCCGTTTGATGTTGTTTATTATGTTGACCTCGTTGATGAATGAACCTGAGACAACGTAGCGTGGAAGGATAGTTGTGCACACCATAATTTCTGGCGTTATTGCGCTACTGGAGTTCAGTAACGACAGGTATGAAACGTTTGTAGATCTAATCCCGAACGCTGTGAAACCTTCGGACAACTCTTTGTATGTAGGTAAATACGTACCTCTCAACGGCCCTCTGACTTAGGTAATCGCTCTATTGAAACATGGCATTTCGGCAAGGGAATCTGTGGACATGACATATGAATATGCCTCACAAAACTTCAAGTATCACGAGATGGTTCAAGTATTGATTACTCCTTGCATCGGTACGGAAATAGATTGGACGATCGGACGGTTGAGCTGTCATACTTTATTTCCTCTTTCAAGGGTCATTGCTTCTTTTCTCGCCGAGCATACTATACCTTGGAATGATATTCGCAAGGTACTTGGTACCTACCTCCAGTTTCACCTCATACGTACATGGTACTACATACATATGTACCCTTTGGTCTCCAATCCTTATGGATCCACAAAACAAGAAATGTTTATTATGCAATAATCAACTTCTCACACCACATCTTCATCGCCACCATCGGAATCAACTTGACGATCTTTACGGAGTTGCATTCTACTTACTCTTGAATAGAGGGATGTTCAAGTAAAGACATAAGCGTCGTGCGAGTAAAGGGATAGGCGTGCTATGCCCTAATGAAGATGACGTATAGCCATCCCCCCCCCCCATCGGAATCAACTTGACGATCTTTACGGAGTTGCATTCTACTTACTCTTGAATAGAGGGATGTTCAAGTAAAGACATAAGCGTCGTGCGAGTAAAGGGATAGGCGTGCTATGCCCTAATGAAGATGACGTATAGCCATCCCCCCCCC